>NW_024870758.1:9535000-9917500 GCF_019054845.1 Dipodomys spectabilis
TTGCATTGCTTATGGTTCTTGATAAAAATCATGCAAAAAACACAAGCAGTCTGATGTTATTTTTTTGTTTACAGTATTACTGTGTTGTTTTGGTTAACAGAATGAAAAACAGCTCTGTAATACTACAAGTAAAAATGTTTTATTCTTAGTTTGTTTCATCAATAAAAGCTGACATTTTTGCAAGAAAGATGTTATATTATTGAAATTAACTCTTAGTCAATTGTAAATAATTGTATTATATCGGTATGTTATCATGAAGATTAGAAATCATTTCCTACAGAATCATGTTTTTGCTTCCTCAGCACTGTTTCAATTGAAAGGAATTTGAATGAAGTGCATCTCATTACTAACATAAAGTAGATGGAGCTTGAATAATTTTTATATTTATTTTCCATGGATGGCTATTACATTTCTTATCCTATCTATCCAAATTTTATAAAATAAATTGTTTTAATCCATTCTTTGGAGAGGAGCAATGAATTTAGTTTTGCAAAAGCTATGCATCTGAATATATTGTAATATGCATAAAGCTCTGTTAACACAGTTATTTATATAAATAGCATAGCTGCCTTACCTTTTATTTAATTTACATACTTTATTTACTTTCTGACAGGTTCTTCTTTTTGCATTTTTATTTACATACCAAAATGTCTTCTCAGATAAGTCAACTAAAACTTTGATGTACTGTATAATTTAAAACTCCATAAAATGTTTTATGTATTATACTGCTTTATATGAATTTTTAGGGTGATAGCAAATTTTGAGACTGATTCATCAGTGATTCCAATAGAACAACATCATACTTCTTAAATATTATAATAGAGTATCACCTTTTCTCTGAGATTATGTTTGGGAACATTTTTTACATTTATTCAAAGTCTATTTGTTTCAAATAGGAAAATGTCTCTGACAATATTTAAAGACTGTTTTCTTTCTTTAAAATATATTAGGAATCTCACCTTATATGAGCCTCACATGTCCTTAAAGACTGTGGCATGGTTGCTTCAACCTCTATGAAACCTGATTATTTTTCTATGCACAGGTTGAAAGAGTAATTTTCCCTTCCCTGTTTCATAAGCTATAACTGGATCACTTACCAGTCATGTAATAAGGAGGCAGTGTGTTAATTCAATGATGACCAGTTTTAGAAATATAAATTTAATCCTTTTCCTCTTTCCACTTTTTATTGATATTTAGCTTTTGTAAGCATGGCTTATATTTGCATAACCCACCATTCATATTCCTGTGAGTTCATGATATAAATAATTTGAAAAATTTCATTCAGCTCCCCAAATTATTCTAGTCATTATGGATGATTCATGAGAGGATTAATCTCTTGGATGTGACATAAAACTAGAGAGGAAAGACACTACCTATCATATCATTTGCAGTTAAGAACATGCTGCATATCTTTAAGCTTTACTTAAAGTGCTTATAGTAATTGGGTGTGCATGCCTTAGCTCCGTTAAAACCCAAACAGCAATATGGGAGAGTGTGGTTTGTTTTTTAAATGTGCAAGGAAGGAAAATTAGCGAAATCTGTTTAAGTCACAAAACTGCCTCATTCAGGACCCAATTCAACAGCATGGAAAAAGTAACTCAAGTTAACTGTACTCTTAGCATATGTCTGAGCTCACAAATTTCAATTCACTTCAAATTCTTTTCTTCTCCTATGGGTCTGCTTGAAAAAAGAAGAGATTCAAAGATAACAAACTGCTCCAGCATTTTGCTACCCCTAGATTTCTCCTAAGGTTTTAAGAATAAATGTACATCAAAGCTGGGTGTCAGGGGCTCATGCTTGTAATCCTAGCTACTCAGGAGGCTGAGATCTGAGAATTGTGGTTTGAATCCATCCAGGCAGGAAAGTCTTACCTCTAAGTTGGAGACTCTTACCTCCAATTTAACCACCCAAAAACTAGAAATAGTTGTGTAAACTAAGTGGTAGAGTGTCAGCCCTTTGAACAAAAAGCTGAGGGACAGTCTTGTGACCTAGAATTCAAGCCCCAATACCCAGTATCCAGTACCCAGTTCTGAACACACACACACACACACACACACAAACACGTGTGCCTCTGTGTGTGTGCATGTGTGTGTGTGTGTGTGTGTGTGTGTGTGTGTGTGTGTGTGTGCTGGCTGGAGGACCATATTCCTTTAAAGGAATTTCCTGATGGTGAAACATCAGGAACTGATTGTGTTTTATGGTGAGCTTTTTCCTTTTTATGACTACCATGACTGACATAGACAACTGTACGCATGCGTGTGGATTTAAGGGTATAATATATTTCAGCTTGATCCATAAAAGTAAAATTTGAGAAAGAACAAACTAAGCTAATGAACAATAGATAAAGGACTTAAACATACACTGTGGTTTAGTGACCTAAATTGCATCACAATCCTTTGAAGGATTACCCTTTAGATAGAAAAACAAAATAGGATCTCTTCCTAGAATGGCATCTCTGGAAAGAGTATATAATTGGATATGAGTTAGCAGCAGGTATTTTTCTCCATGTCTTTTGGCCATGCAGAATATGACTCCAGTACATCTGAAAAGAAGCACAGAAAAATTAGTCCTCATGTATAATCAAACATTAGTGAATAACATTTTCTTGTAAATTTTTGTTTTTAAAGGTCTTAAATTTGATTGTATGTTTTCTTTAGTAACTTCTATATTATATGGCAATCTCTGCAGTTATTCTTTTTTCAAAGATAAAAAAGAAAAAAAAGCCTGTTCAAAAATGTAGAAGTTATTTTTGCAGTAACGTATGCCATGATTTTTAAACATTCAGGCCTTTAAACTTTTTTTATAGTGTATATTCTTGCCAATCCCAGCACAGTTCTACAAAGTAAAATATTTGGCAGTGAATTCATATTAACAGATGGAACAAGAAATTAACACGTTTTTGCTTCGCTAATTCACAGTTCTTTTAATACGCTAATTCTAAATCACCTGTTCTGACTTTGACAGGCTACAGACACCTGTTTGGGGTAATATTCCACAGCTAATTATTACATGAGAAATTCAGTTTCTAACAAAAGGGTTTCTGTGTGAAATTGTCATAGTTAGCATATTAGTAATATCAAGTATATACAAATGTATTTCTGATGTCTTCATTTAAATACACTTAATGCACTACTTAGCTTTCAAGTATGGTCTATGAAAACTAGAGACTGTCCTCTTGCTGTTTGAATTCTGTCTGTCATACTTTACACCACGGTTGCACTGATCAAGTCAGAATGTTCTTCCCACTAGCAGTTATTTACTGTAATACAGTATTTTAAATGGTGGGAAAAGAGGATAGAATTTTCAAGTGGCTGGAAAAATTCCTATGTTAAAAATGACTCAGGAGAGTTTTTTTTTTCATTCTGACAAACATGAGAGGAGGGGGATAAAGAAAAACTTAGCTCAGGTTGCTTAATATGGAAGACAGAACAATAAATAAATAGGAAGTTCACGGAACGACACAGTTGGAAGTATGATAGACAAAAGATGAAGCACCACAAGGACTATTGACTGGTTTGCCTAAAGATAAGCTAGTAAATCATACGAGGAACGTAAAGGATAGAAATATCAAATACCTCCTATCTTAGAATCATGGCCTCTTAACAGGAATATCTACTTTCTACTATACCTGGTTTTCTTTCAATCTTCTTAGTTTTCTAAATTATTACCATGTGGTGATTTTCCCTGCATTACCTTGGATGACTTCCTTTAAAGTCTCTCTTCCCTTTGCTTTTATTTCTGCACAAAGCCCACATTTCAGGGGAGTGTTTAGGTAAAGTGTGTGTGTGTGTGTGTGTGTGTGTGTGTGTGTGTGTGTGTGTGTGTGTGTGTGTGTGTGTGTGTGTGTGTCTTTCTGCCTGTCTATCTGTCTGTGGGAGGGAGAGTGTGTTGGTAGAATGAGAAGCAAAAATCAGGAACGTAAGGTTTTTAGATGTTTGTAACATAACGACAGATGCTGAGGTAGAGTCGATCTTCAGGTTTGCCAAAGGTTCCATTTTGTGTGTCTGTTTTTTGATTCTCTCTAATTGCTGTTCCGCTTTGTATATGGCTCTGCTAATGTGTCTTCCTTAGCCACGTTAGGGAAGCAGAGAACTTGTCGTTTCTTTAATTAACCTTTACATCTTAGTACTCAGATAGCAAGTTTATCAAGCAGGCACTCTGGGAACTTTTAAGATTCATGCTGCTGTAGTCTGACTTTAGAGAATTATTATACAAAGTGTATTTTTAAAATGCATTCTTATTTCGCGAGACTGAAGGTGGTTGAGGAGCAAGCTTGTTTTTTTCACACACAACCTCCTTTTCATTTTGTTGTTTTTCTCCCAATTGCTACTCTAGAAAGCACATGGTCTCTTTCTCAAACCATGCTTTATGACATTGCTATTTCCAGAAATCTAACTGGCAGCCCACCCCAGGAAGATAAAAATCCTGCTTCATCCAAGTTCGGTTCCCTCCTACACCCACACCTGAAACCATATTTCTGCCAGAGCCTGCATTCTGCTAAGGAGGAAACTAATCTTTTATAATGCTTCAACATACGTGAATTTTATTTTATTTTTAATTAAAAAATTGTATTTCTCATCCAAAAATTCTAGATGACATTTAAAACTAGAAAAGAGTTTCCAAATAACTCACCTTTACAATTAACTCAAATGAGAACTAGAGAATTACTTCTCCACACCAAGGCTCAGCACATGGCTATGACGTCACTCTGAAGGGAAAGGCCTATTTGGTCACGGCCACTTGGGATCACGGCAACATTCAAAAACATGTAATCTCATAGCCTTCTCTTGGGGCCCAAAGTTTGGAAGAGATATGGGTATATAATTGGAATGACATCAACTTTTATTTTCAGTTAATAACATCCTGAAAATAAATGGTCTTTCAGATCTTTAAGAAAAGAGAAAAAGCATCTTAGGAACCTTGTAGTTTTTTTTTCAGTTTCCCTAAAAAGTTTTAACAAACAACATTTTCTAACGTAATGTACTTTTTTATATTTAATATTCAAAGCGTCATAGACTTTATAAAATGTGTTTGCTATTTATGTACAATATGAAAATTTTAAGAAAAATTTGCAAGGTGATGATTGACAGTCCAGTGAAAGTTCACCAATTGTCCTAAGTAAAAACAATCTTACGTTCTTAAAGAATACTTACTATGAGAAAAATACTTTTTGGGGTAATGGATCAAAAAATGTGAATGTTGCTATGGACTAATATAAGTGTATTTTTCTCTAGATAGATAGATAGATATGTGTGTATACATTCATTCATGCACCTATATTTTAAAGTCTACTTAATCTTTCCAAGACAATTGCAGATTGCAGCATATTAAAAAGCTATTATTTCAATAATTATTTTTTACTTAATAATTTTCAATATATTAGACTCACAAAAGGGAAAGGATTTGTTGTATGTCGCTAGCAGACGTTATTAATTGGTAATCACCATTATTTATATCCTTACATGTATTTTAAAATAGCTGCCTCTACATATAATTGCATAGTGCTATATTTAGGATTTTACTTCTAGAATACGTTCTAGAAAGAATTAAGCACCCTCTATTTTTCAAAACCTAAGTATCTTATTTAATCACAAATCAATTATATCATATATCACTTATGCTATTCTTGATATTATAGTAATACAAATTGCTTATTTGATATACATGTGACACCCAAACAAAGCTAAACATAAAAATTTAGGAGTAATATTTGAAAAATAGAGCTACCAGAACACTTACTGTTTTGCCAAGGAGTGGGACACAGCTGTCTGTATATTGCAATCTCCCAGGGTGCTATTGTAGCACACAAACAACAAAAAAATGGTATTATGTCATGGTTGTTTCCACTAGCCAGGAACAACAATCACAGAAAAACAGTAACAACCACTACCAAAATAATAGCAAGAGTACCAACACTTCTGAAATCTACTTCCTTCCTTCCTTCCTTCCTTCCTTTCTTTCTTCCTTCCTTTCTTCCTTCCTTTCCTCCCTCCCTCCCTCCTTTCCTCTCTCTCTCTCTCTCTCTCTCTCTCTCTCTCTCTCTCTCTCTGTCTCTCGCTCGCTCGCTCGCTCTGGCTCTCTCGCTCTCTCGCTCTTCTTTCCTGTCTTGGGGCTTGCACTCAGTGCCTGACATTGTCCCTGAGTCTTTTTGTGTTCAAGCCAGCTTTCTACCCCTTAAGCCACAGTACTACTTATGGTTTTATTCTGAGTAGCATATTGGAGATAAGAGTCTTAGACTTTCCTGCCCAGGCTGGCTTTAAACTTTGATCCACAGGCTACTTTTCAGCACTATTAATCTAGAAAATGACCAGTCATCTTGTACTTTCTGATATCACCTTAATTCCCTAAGAAATATATACATATAAGTATAAATTTTGTGTTTATTGGAAAACATCAATTAATTAATTATAACTCAAATTTATTCAAATGGGGTATTAGCCAATGCAAATTCAAATTATATGACTTCCCTATTACTCTAATTAGTAAATTAAATTAAATTAAATTAAAGATTCCACGTCACCTCAAATCCATTGAATCTGTTTATTCTAACAAGCTTCTTGGGTTGAAAAGATGGTCAAGTTTGCACATTGATTGGGACTAGTTGCTTGTTCCACCCCAATGAAGTAAGAAATATACCTGGATTTTATCTGGCAGAATCTAATTAGTTGTAATGATAGGCAGTAGGGGACAAGAGGCATTGAAAAAGAAAATCTAAGGGTTTTTGTAGGCTTTCATTTGAATTTGCATTTGAATCAAAGTCTAAATGCTTCTGGCTGTGCTGCTACTTGAACCCAAATGCTAGGCAGGTGCTCTGACCACTGAGCCACACCCCTCTCAGCCAAGTACTGGTTACTATATCTGATTTATGACATGAGATTTTTGATCATTCTCTTTCCAAATATGTAATTTCACTGTATCGTGTAATCAAACCCACCAGCTTGTAAAGGGCATCCAGAATCTTCACATTATTTTCAGCCTAAGTTACAGTCCTGGTCCTGGCAGCCATATTCACTCATTTTATAATATGCTTTCCAATAAGCAGTCAAACTCATATACTTCAAGTTTCTGCTCAAAGTTTATGTCTTCAATTGACTTCTGACAATCATAACTAAATAAGCTTTTCACCTCCTCATCAACATCTTTCTTTCCAACAACATCCTATATTTTTTATGGTCCTGTTTAACTCAGCACTCTTTGTAAATATATTCTGCAACATTATTAGTTTAATTTCTGTCTGCAATGAAAAAAACATAAGATCTGGAAGGCATGGATTTGACCTTTATTGTCCCATAGTGTGTGGACGACACTAGATCTAAAACAAGAGCTAAGAGGTCTACATAATACCTGTAGCTGCCACTCGCCTTTCCTATGATGTTAAAAAAAAAGAGGTAGGTAAATATTTTGGCATGAATATTCAATTACATTAGTGACAATATATTCAGTGTCTGTGTATGTATGTCTGTATCATCTTTTAAAATACTTATTGAGTACCTAATTTATAATCCTATATTGATAAAATAATGAGCATGCCTTTTAGAGACACATAATGAGGCAGATAAATAAGTAAATAAAAATGTGGATAACCTAAGATTTATTTAGTTAATCAACTAATGAACCAGCTCTTGAAATTTATTATATATCTAGAGTTAAAGGATAACTTCAATAAAAAGAAAGTCGAAGAAAAGAAGACAATTTTGATAACCATATAACATGGAACTTAAATAGCAGTCTATTCTCATCTTTTCATCAAAAATGTATCTTTACTTTCAGATAATCGTTCATTTGTTTACAATCAACACAAATGTCTTTTCCTATCAATATTAGTGTTAGCTAGATAGTAAACCTTTTGTTCTCACAAGTTTTTGTGGTTTTTTTTCCCCATCTTCCTTATTTCTTCTTTCTGAAGATTGTTTTGCTTAACCAAAACCAAAATATTGAAAATCAATGTTGACACATCCGCATTAAGGTTAAGTAACATAATTTAAATTAAATCTCAATCTCCAAGCCTAAGTGGGAAGCCAATAAGTATTGGTTGTCCTCTCCCCCACCTCTATTCGTAGTATAGCATTTTGACAACACTAATGTTCAGTAACTGCTTGTCAAATAAGTGAATGTTGTTGAATTTGCACTCATTTAATAATGAATTCTTAAACCATTGACCAATAAACTCTCAAGGGATCAGCTTGAAAGCTTCTTTATAAATATTCCTAGTGTTGAACCCACATTGTATGCATATGTGGACATATCAAAATGAAACCCCTTGTACAACTAATGTATGCTAGTAAAATGTGTATGGGAGTTGGATGTTCCTCAATCTTTTCTAATCCATAGCTTTCTTATCTGCTAGATTTGCATAGTTACCTTCATTCTTCCACAACATTCATTCTAGTAATCCATCTGCCATCTCCTAACTCATTTTTTATCCTGTTTTTAGTTATGATATCTTTTGTAATGATTTTAGCTTGGTTGCTTCATGTCCTTTTTTGCCCTTTTCACATCCTTTTATATATCTGAAAATATTCTTTGATTTGGGCTCTCATTTATTTAATGTTGCTAATTAATATTTTAAACAATGTAATATGCTCCTACATTCTTTCCCTTCTGTTCATCTGCTCTCTATTTATAGTTTTTTCTACTTCTTTAATGAAACTCTCTTCCCATCTTTGCTATAAAAATATTTCCATCCCTTTTCACATTTTGTTTGTTGCCTAAGGTATTATATTCCTAATTGGATTAGAAACTCATCTTTTTAGGGCCTTTTATGTGTTCTGTGCACTTATGGTTTTCTATAAACAAAAATAATAAATAACAGGTGGGTAGCTAAATATATAACTCACTGGGAATCAAGTATTTCAAAGAGGAGGAAAAGGCTATGTCAAAAACACTCCACATAGATTACACTGAGTCCAGAAGAAATGTAAACGGGCTTCAGCTGTTACCTTTCATAGACTAAAACCTGCTCTTTATTAGTAAATAAAAACTAAACATTTCTACCTATGGCAAATTTTTTCTCACAAATATATTGGCATAGATGTTATTATAACTGTGTGTGTGTGTGTGTGTGTGTGTGTGTGTGTGTGTGTGTGTGTGTATTTAATAGCACTATACATGAAACCTTTGCTATCCCCAACTCTACCCACTTTTTGGTAGGTAAAGAGCCAGATGGACCCAAGAAAAGATAATTAAAACTGTGTAGGTGATAATCAAAAAAAAAAAAAAAGAAGAGAAGAAAGAAAAAAGTTACAAGTTCCTAATATAAGTAATATATCCTAATTTGGATTCTTCAGCTGTGCCAATTCTCTTTTCCCCAACCTGTCTCATTAGACAACACAGTGGCCACGACAGGGCTTGACTAAGTACTGAAGGCATAGATGATGAGCGGGCACGCCCCTGCCCAGTTTATACTGGGTGACCTCACATCGGCAATGTGTATGTGGCACAAGTGCAGTGAGTTTATTCATGGGTTTGAAAATTAGCGAGTGCTACAAGTCAAGTCATATCCACCCCCACCCTCAACCCTACTCCTGAAAATCCTGTAGTAGCACCGCACTGGGTGATAGCATGACAGTCTAGATAAAAATATTGCTGGAAGTAACTCAGCTACAAAGTGGAAACAAATAATAATAAATGAGGTGGATTAGAATTCAACTGGGATGAACACAAAGGGGAATCCAAAGATGCTTCAACAAGGTAGTCCTCTGGGAGAGAAGACAGAGCAGAGATTTAAAGGGAGAACACACAGAGAAGGCTAGGAACATTCTCTAAGCAGAAAAATAGCAGTAGTTTACATTCTGTGCATTGGACAGCTGCGGCAATGTCTTGGGGTGTTGGGAAAAGAAGTTAGTACAGCTATATTTTAGAAGCCACAAGGTGAACTGAGATTTCAAACCCAAAGGAATTTTTAGAATCATAATGCTACAGATAATGCAAAACTCCTAACATGTGACTATAGATTTACCTACTGAGACAAGGCCATCATTCTGCGAAATGGTTGTACCAGGGGAAGTACTCCCTGCCAACACAAAGTTTTTGTAAAGGGCCCCTCAGCCAACACTTCCTGTGTAGAGAACCACAAGTACAGAACTGTGATCCCTAAATCGCTGGTTGTCTTCTCATTTCTCTCAGAATCCCGTTGCCATTACCTGGTAATCGAGTGTTCTTTCTAGAGAAAGAGAAGATCTCAGAAGGTCTCTTGTGAAGTCAGGAGGGAAAAAGCCTCAGAGAATTTGATACTAATTCATGGGAGGTAGAAGACTAGTTACATTGTAAGCATCAGAAGCTCAACTAGACTTTATGAATGCAGACAAATTGAGGAACCGATTCTAGTCCCTAGCCTGAACTCTGGGCCTGGGGACTGCCCCTCAGCTCTTCAGCTCAAGGCTAGTGCTCGATCACTTGAGTCACAGAGCCACTTCTGCCTTTTTCTGCTTATGTGGTGCTGAGGAATTGAACCCAGGGCCTCATGCATGCAAGGCAAGCACTCTACCACTGAGCCACCTTCCTAACCCTGTCCATTGGCTTTTATTTCTAAATAGATTTCCATTGGGATGTCAAATCTCAGCACTCAAGCAGGCAGCACAGGACAAATTGTTTAAATCTTCTAACTTCCTATGAATTATGCTAAAAGGGCCTCTCATTGGCCTGGTTGTGGTCATGTAATTGTTGCTAAACCAATTACTATCTGTCAAGAAATGAGGAAATCTTCTCCTCACTTCGGATCTAGTATTGAGGAAAACTTGAGCTTGTGGACTGAAGGGAAAAAGTCTGTTTTCCTGAAAAGAAAAGGTGGGTAACTATTGGCAGGACTCACTAATGTTCTCTAAGGCAGATAATAGCCTCGATTATAATCAAACTAGAATATTTTTTTCCTTTCTTGTTCATATTTTATCCCTATAACCCTTCAATATCACGTCTTCTACACTTTCTCTCTTCTGCACATTTCCATTGCTCCTTACTTCTATTATGCCTTTAAGTTAGTTCTGAAAAAAAGTAGTAGGTGGCTACCCACCTCACCTGACTTTCTTTAGGAATCCAGACCTGTTATAAAGGTTGAGCTTTTTCAGTGGCTCAGCACCTGTCCAACTTTTTCTTATCAGATCAAAGCCACTTAGGAGAATGAGCATCATTTCACCCAGCAAATTCATGGCTTAATTGAGAAGGGGCAGCTTTATTGGCAGGAAGGGCTATTAGGTTTCCTGAAGAAAATTCTATTTGCATTCATAATCTGAAATATTTAATTGATCAGAAACTATAGGAACTAAATGGAAGTAGCTTGAAATATGAATTAGACAGAAATGATTAGAACATGACTGGTCTACAGTGATGGAAATTTTATTACATGTATGGAAATACTACAACAATAAAAAACTCACATTAAGATTTCCATTCCTAATTTTAAAAATACTACATTTGGACTTCTATAATAAAAATAAGCAATCACAAAGCTAAAAGTTTTTGCTTCATTAGAATTTTGAAGGTTATGTGTTACAGGACCTGGGAGCTGTCCCTGAGTCTCCTTGCACTCAGGGCTAGCACCCTACCACTTGATCCACAGTGCCACATCCGGTTTTTTTCTGAGTACTTTACTGGAGATAAAAGTCTCATGGATTTCTTGCCCAGGGTTGGTTTCGAACCATAATCCTCAGATTTCAGCCTCCTAAGTAGCCAGGATTACAGGCATGAGCCACCAGCACCCAGTTTAGTCTTCCCCTTTTAAAGTTTAGTAGCCTAGTAAAGCCCAAAACTCTGCATTCCTATAGAGAGAAGGATTGGAGGGCTTACTGTTATGGAATTGTTTGTTTACATTCTCTGAGTTTCATCATGCTTGGCCTTGGTACAGACTACATAAAGAAGGAATTCACCTGTGAAGTGTTTGTCCTGATTAAAGAGAAAAGGGCTTAGGTAAAAGATTGAGGTTATTTTAGGTAAGCCTCCTATTGTTTCTCCTGCAATGATGTCAACTCAATTCTTTATCTCTTATGTATATACCTGTAGTTTTCAGCCAACTGGTTGTCTATCTTAAACTAATTGAAATTATTCAACTTTGGAAATAGTGTTTGCTGATGAATGGTTGTAGATTTGTACCAGCCTTTGCTTTCCCGATCACATTTTCCAGTTTGTTTAGAACTATTCCAACTGATACATTATTTTTCAGGATAATTCTTAATTAATGCCTCTTTTCACTAGTTTGTTTTAATTTAGAAATGTGGATAAGCTAAACCTATGTTATATAAGATAATCATTTATTTTTGACACAGCAGACTACTAACCCAAAACAGTAGAAATTGGTAATGAATGACACTATAAAAAATAGCTTTCTTCAGGACTATAAAATTTGCTGAAACTAGGTTGGTAGGTATATTGTCTGAGGGGCTTAAAAGAGTCTTTCTGTGTATGGAAATTAACTTGTACTTAATAATCACCCTTGGTCAGCATGCAAAATTACATACATCTTGTGACAAAAACGTCCACATTCTAGTATTTGATTGGAAATCACTCTTACCTCTGAAATGATTCAGTGCTTTGATCAGCTTTATTATATTTTCTAATTAAAAATATTTCTACATAAGCAGACCATGGTCCATGTATCAGTAAATTTCAAGGCTCAGAATTTCCTGAAAGTGCTTTATAATTACCTTTGGGAGATGATGCACCGGAATATAAGCATGAAGGAGAGGTCAAGGCCACGTGCTATGGCATCTCTCAGACCAATCCTTAGTACTTTTAGTTCAGTCTATGAATCTTTCACTTCTACTTTCATTATCAATGAGCTGTGTATGCATAGAAACATACACAAAATTATCTATGAAGAATCCAAATTAGCATATGATTGTTCCTTACAACATCTATAACATCTACTAAGGTTGGCATTTGTCTTATACTTTGTGTCTATTTCCTTTCTCTTCAGAATTATAACACATTTTTTTGTGAATTGGTAAAATAAATAGTCTATGGCCTTATTTCAGTGTTTACATTCTTAATTCCTGAGGTGAATCACCTATTAAAATGATTAATATTTGTCTCTGATGGATTCTACCAACATAGAAAATCTGATCTGTTCTCCATGGGAAAAAATACTTATTATTTTGTAACCTAATACTTATTTCTTTTTAATACATATTTTTTATTGTAAGGATACTGGACAGAGGGGTTACAGTTATATGAGTAAGGTAATGAGTCCATTTCCTATCAAGTATTGTTACCCCTCCTTTGTTTTTCCTCTATCATCCCTTTCCTCCACACCTCCCCAACTCCTCCCTCCCCCCCCCCCCCCACAAAGTTGTAAAGTTCATTTTCAACATAGTGTCTTGTACATCTCATTGTTACAATGGGTCAACCTGTATCCTTATTTCAGCATTTTGTTATTTCCCTTCCCCTCCCCAAATTATAAATACATATATACAAGATTCAGAGCACCAGAATCAAATACAATGAAAAGAGGTGTTATACCATGGCTGAAAAACATACAAAAGGAACAAAAAAAATCACATAGTATATTATAAGTACATTAAAAACAACAGCAAAAAAGATAAAAACCTCTTGTGTCCCTATCTTGGGGTTCATTTTGCTTAGCATCATCTTATACAGTCATATGTACATAGCTTTTGACCTTTTCTGTTTGTCCTAGACCTCTATTAGTTATTGCAAATAAGGGAAACCATGGGACCTATATTTCTTTGGGCCTGGCTTACTTTACTTGCTATAATTTTTCTCAAGTCTTTCCATTTCCTAACAAATGAGGCAGTGTCATTCTTTCTGATGGAGGCATAGAATTCCATTGTATATATATATATATATATACCACAGTTTTTGATCCATTCACCTACTGAGGGGCATCTGGGTTGATTCCATATCTTAACTGTGAAGAATAATGCTGCAGTAAACATAGTTGTGCTGGTAGATTTAGTATGGCCTTGCAACAAATCCTCAAAGAAGCAACCGCCCAATTAATAAGTGGGCTAAAGACTTAAAGAGAAACTTCTCTGAAGAGAAAATAAGAATGGCCAATAGACACATGAAGAAATGCTCAACTTCTCTAGCCATAAAAGAAATGCAAATCAAAACAACATTGACATTCCACCTTACCCTAGTTAGAATGGCTATAATCAAGAAATCTAATAACAGATACTGGAGGGGATATGGCCAGAAGGGAACCCTTCCGCATTGTTGGTGGGATTGCTAACTTGTTCAACCACTTTGGAAAGCAATATGGAGGTTCCTCAAAAGACTACACATAGAGCTACCCTATGACCCAGCAATCCCACTTTTAATACTTACTTCCTTTGTGTTACATTTTAGCAAAGAAATTCAGGGAAAGTACAATGGAATTTGTTGTTTCCAATTTAATCAGGTACTGCTACTTTCTTTTCATGTCTGTGTAGTCTGAGTTGGGAAAAATCTGTACTTTGGTTTTAAAGGCATAATCTTACATTCAGTTTGTATGCTGGCCTATTGTGTAAATATGAATTTTTAAGCAATTTAGCATTTCATCAAAGTAACAGGGCACTTGATTTTCATTCATCCATATGAAAACAATTAGGAAAATAATGCCACTTATCTTAAATAGTATTTGTCAGATTTTCTTCATCAAACTTGGTAAATACAGATCTCTTGACATTTTGATGAATTTTTATCACTCTGTGGTAAACCTAAGTGACTAGGCTGTGGCCCGTGAACAGCTTTTGTTTCTATGTGACATTAAAATGTATTTTTTAACATGATTATAATGAATATTCAAAATTAGATTCCTTCTCCAGCATATGTACAATAGGTCATAAGTCATGGCTGGAGAGGAACACTTATTAGTCAAGCTGAAGGTTTTATTATTTCTTATGGATCACATTTTTTTTTCACATGCTTTGTTTATACAACTATCAAAGAGAAAAAAAATCCAGCTAAATTAAAGGATACCAGCTTCAGTTTGCCTAGTCAACTTTGAAAATGCATTTCAGGTAAAGTTAATTTGAAAGTTAGTGTATCTTCTTGGTTGTATATTGTCTTGACTCAAGACTTCTTAGACTGCATGTTCAAGACAGCTTGAAACAGACATCATAAATGAAGAATTATCAGTTACTATAGTTCACAACATTTCTTCAAATACTCTTCAATTTCTGGTTCCAGCAGAATTTTATTTACTCAAATATAAATCTTTTTTTTTCAATACTCTAGAGCCTCATCCCCAACAAAACACCTCATTTTAGTACAATTGTTTTTATATCCTGTCACTGGATGATGATGATAAATGGAAAATGATTAAGTATATTGTTTGTCAGATTTCTTCTCTCACAATTCAATAAATATTCCCAGAGTCATCCCTGTCACCTTTCTCACAATGATATTCAGTGGAAAAATGTTTAAAACCGGAGGAAATCTAGCATTTAATTTAGTGATTCTTCTTTTTCAAAGATACCAATTAAAAATTAAACCTTTGGATATTTATAAAATATGATAGTCTCGGTAATATTAAGACATTTATTTGGAGATCTTGATCTATTGTAAACTGACATAGGGAAAAATCACATTGAGCTTGTAATTCATGAATGTTTACATCTGAAATAAACAGTGATTTATGTTGGATTATACTACCGGGATTTAAATAAAAGTGTCCAAATACCCTATACTTATTTAGTAAAAAAGTGTTCTACCTATATTGTTTCTCAAATATTAGAAAGAATCATTAACAAAAATAGTGACAGCTGATATAGAAAAAAATGTAAATTCTTTTAGTATTACCCACACTAGTCTTGTCCTGCCAAGTTTCTTTGTTTCCCCTATTTTCATGGTGCTGAATTATATTCTCAGCTCAGGAATTAACTTTATTATTTAATTTCTAAATATTTTATTTCATAATAGTCTTACAACTGCTTATGCACTTATATCAAATATCGACTACAGCAAGGCAATTAATTACAGATCATTATTTTGGTGATAAAATGCTACTGAGGAACTTTTTCTATGAATCACCTACGTTTTGTGATACTCCTTGGTTTGCAAAGTCCTTCTTTCATCCAATACTTTCATCATTGTTTTCTTTCTAGTGAACTGATAAATCAGCAATTCAGATTTTTTCTTTTTCTTTTTAAGTCAACTTTTAAAATTGATGTCTTACTCCTATTTTGTAAAAGGAAATGGAAATTCAAGGTTCTTTTAACTTTCCCAATGTGAAATCTGGTCTCTTACTGACAATTCTGGAATTCAAATTCAGCCCTTTTTGGCTCTATACCATGCCATTGAGAAATAATGACAACCTACTTTATGAGTTAAAGCTTCAGTTTCTGTCCCTTTAGCCAATCCTTTGTATCCTTTAGGGTCCAAACTAATTCTGTTTTTTAACATGATCTGTTTTGAAAATAAAAGTTCATTTCAAATGATCAGCAGTCTGAGCTCCAAGACATTTTTTTAAATTCTAAATGTTACAGCATTTTCCTGTTCAATGTTTAGACAGTAACTGATATTCTCAGTTAAGAAATGGTAGAAGTCCAAGACATGTCCCTAAGCTCTTACTTTTGCTCTTGTCCCTGTGATAAATTTTTTATCATAAGGTGAGAATGACAGAGTCAGTTACATTTCAAGGCAATTGCAAATGGATTTTGCAAATGAAATTTAAGTTTCATTAAAGTTGAGGTAAGTGACAAGAATTAGGGGCTAGGGATGTGGCACAGTTGTAAAGTAACTGCCTAGCAAGTATTAGACTCTGAATTGAAGCCCCAGTTTTGCCAAAAAATAATAATAACTAGTAATTAATTAAAAAATGAACTATTTGACTGAATTTCATTTAATCAGGTGAACCTTTTTGGGGGGATTGGGGAGATGGGAAGGGATGGGAAGGGGAAACAAAGGAGGAGGCAACAATGATAAGAAATGTACTCATTATCTTGCCCATGTAATTGTAACCCTTCTGTATGGTATTTTCACAATTAAAAAAAAGAGTGCAGATATGAGACATAAGCTCTTACTGGCTTAAAGCCATCATTTAATCATGTAACACATTGATTTTAAAGGAAAAAAGGAAACTGAGGGCCACACTCACCAACAGTGAGTATTCCCAACAATCATGTGAGCTTAAACAAGGGCTCTAGAGCCTTGAAAACCTTAATGATCACTTGTTAAATGCTCTGTATTGACTCTATCTAATCTGGACCCAAAGTCTTGACTATGAGAATAGGTAATAAGCATTGCTTTTCCCTGTTAAGGTGCTGTTGGTTACCAAGTCAAGAAAGCTGGTATATAACATTATATCTGGTACACTATATAATTTGTCCATTTATATGGAAATTGTATACATACACATAATGCGCACAAGTGATTTACACACATGCCTAAATTAGCAGCAACAGCATCTCTATATCAGAGTTTTAATTGCAGAACTTTCACTAAATTTGTGAACCCACTGTATCAACATTATAAACAAATGTATCCTGAAGGGATTTTCCTGGTGATTAAGAACAATTTCAAGAATCGTTTAACTAGGGATAGAGGTGGACCCATTGCAACAATAAGATATACAAGTCATTATGTCGAAAAACGAACTTTACAACTTTGGGAGGGGGTGAGGATCAGGTGGATGGAGGTGGGGGGAGTATGGGAAGGGATGGGAAGGGGAAACAAAGAGGAGGCAACAATGCTAGACAAGAAATGTACTCATTATCTTGCCCATGTAATTGCAACTCCTCTGTACGGTATTCTCACAATTAAAAAAACATCAAAAGTTTGATATTAAACATCACAGTTTTGTGTCTGTTGGTCAAAAGTAAAGGAGAAGATCTTATGATAAAATTGGGCTATAGAATCTGTAAAATGTCAATAATGTAGTATAATGTTAATGTTTCAAGGTCTCTGTTTTAAAGATTTGTTTTGATAGTACTGGTCTTGTACTTGCTAAGAAGGGGATGTACCACTGGGTCACAACAACAGTGCTTTTTTATTTTTTGGTACTGGTTGTTTTGAGACAGTGTTTTGCCTTTTGCCTAGATAGGAGCCTGTACCATAATCCTTCCATTGATATTTTCCTTGAGTACCTGGGATAATAGACACATGCCACTGAAACCATACTTGGGTTGAAATGAGGCCCTCTCACGTTGTTTGCCCAGGCCAGCCTGGAATACCATGCCTCCCCATGTCATCCTTCTAAAGAATTACAGATGTGAAGCAATCTATTTAAAAAGATTTAATAGAGGTAGCTTTGTTACCATTTTCCTATCAAGTTTTAATATACAAAATGAAGTTCACAACAGCAAAATTATCAAGTGTCACTAGATGAGATAAATATATGAAATGCCTAGTAATGGGTGTGTGTTAAATTTAAAAGTATGTTTAAGTAATCCAGTGTAATTATTAAATCCCTGTCATTTTATAGTTAAAATAAAATCTCTTTCTCAAGCTCTTGAGGACATTGTGTAAGGGCAAAGAAAGCTAGTGAATCATGTCTTCAGGGTTTTGAAGTAGCACATGTATAATATTGCTACACTGTTTAGGAAATTTCAACATATTACCCAAATAGAATTATTATTTTTTTATAGTTCAGTTTGTCCTCAAGGTTTCATTTCTCAATTGGTGATATATTGGAAATCTCCTCTAGGCAATAAGTACACACAGGATAGGTTATAATTTTCCATTTCTAACGTAATATGTTTGGAAACTGTCAGGGTCCCCAGATCAATTTGGATGTACATAGGGTAAGTATTTGCACATTAACACAAGTAACTTGCATGCTCACTTTAATTTTCCTTATAAAGATATTAAAGTAACTGTTTCGAAAGTGATGTTACTTTCTCCCTAAAAAATTACCAGCTGTTTTATTTGAGTTGTACGTAGATGTAGTCTTTCTGTGATTCTTTAAATATAGACTTTTGAAACAGTCATCCATCATTTATTTTAGCTTCATAGGGAAATCAAACTTCAAACAAAAGCTTACTGGTAAAATCACATATGCACAAAGAGATTTGCCTGCTCTGAACTGATATCTAAGCTAGAGTTGTGTTTCCTCTATTGTTATAATTAATAACAATTAAACATATAGGTACTCCATTGGGAACCAAACTTCAGCAATCTATTTTTCATTTTCTCTATTATTGTGGTATTACCACTTACAAACTTGTAGTGAAGCCCTTTCTCCCAGACTCCTCTTTCCAACCTAACCTTTGGTTAACAATAAACAGTTTTAAGCCCAGTTGCATATTATGGACCTATTTATTTCTGTGCTATCAGTTATTTATAAATATTTATTTGTTTTATATTCTCCCACTAGACAATGAACTCCTCAGAACAAGAACCATCTCACACATTATTGGTTTTGTCAAAATCCAGGCAAGCACATAATGCAAGTAATCAATCAATATCATTGATAATAGAATATATTAATATAGATCCATATACTCTGTTTATAATAAAATATATAAATGAATGAGTGAATAGTAAAAATTTTAACAATCAAATCTACACAAGAATTATAGAGACACATCTTCCTTCAGTCAGGCTAAACTGAAAACAATTATTGTTGAAATTAAATAATTGTTCTTAAGAAGCACATGAGAAAAGAGTTTGAGACAGGTGACCACTTTAAAAAGGCTCAGACACTTTTCCAAGATAGGAGATGACTACATATTTCTATAATAGAGGAAGAGTTACTGTTCTTTCTTAAGTCTGATCTCAGGTTTAAATCATGATTCTAATGTTAATCATTATGATACATAAGCTTCACACCTCATAAATTCAGCCAGCCTGTTTCCACTATCTATGGTCATGTTAAATAAAGAACAGTTTCACAATTCATAACATTTCTAGAGAGTCTCTCTGCACTTTTTCAAATTGGGTTTCTTGATGTACAAGCTACCTTTCATGAACTGTCTTCCAGGAAACTCTAAAAATAATAATGCAGATGTTTGAGTCAATAAACAGTGTATCTCTCCTTCAGACAATTTGTAAATTTAATAAATAAAACCATAGCCTCTTTCACCCATTTGTGCCATGTTTAGATTGTAATATCAATTCCAACAAAGAAATGGATGTTGTAGGAACTAGACATAGGAATACATTATTTCTCCTCTTTGAAATGAGAAGAGGGAAACGGAACTAATAATAATGTGATATTGTTGTCTACCCAGCTAACAGCAGCCCAGAATTATAAAAAGCATCTCCTTTGGTTATCCTGATGGTGAGATTACTGGCTTTCATAATGCTAGAAGTACAAATGTCCTCATATTTTAAACAATTTGATAAGATCCTCATCTGTTCTATATTTCATTTGAGAACTTTTATGTCTTATATTGTATTTAATAGACCTATTCACAAATGAAGAGTATGAGGGGAAAAACAGATGAACATCAGTTCATAACAAGACATTGAGATAAAATATCCTAAATTATGAAAGCTTCCAAACGCACATGGCCTTTTTATTCATGGTTTATTCTATTCAAATATCAAAGTGCTTCAATGGCTTTGATGACATACTTATGAATTCATGAAAGTGTTTTCCATAATGTGCTCACCTTTGGTGCTTAAAGGTTATGCAGATTGCTTTTATTTGCTTGGCTGGAGAAGGAGAGCTCAGAGTGGGTTGTAGATTCATGGCACTTCAAAACACTTTCTTATATTGTCCTTAGCTACTTTTCAGAAATGAGCTAAGCATCTCTCTCTACCCAAACTTCAGGCAATGATAAGAATAAATGTCAAATATTATTAGTTCTGGAGTATAACTACTAATTTTGGTTTCGACTGCACAGTATATATAAAAACCTTGGAACATTTCCAGTTATCTTCACTATCATTTAGTCCTTAGAACCCAGAACAGACATTTAAGATTAAAAAAAAAAACAGAAAAAAAAAACTACACCATTATATTGAGCCTGCAGATGTAACTTAGGCTCATCAGAGGATGAATACTTGGAGCTTCCACTGGCAACCTGATCAGATATATTCTGTATAATTAAATAAGGAAGCAGTTAAAAAATAAAATTACAACATCTTTGGCAATCCTTTGTGAATAATAGAGTAAGCAAAAGAGAAAAAGGGGGGGGGGAACCAAATGTGATTAGCGGTTGTTCCTTGTAAGAATTTTTCTCCACCTCTAATGTGACTTTTCTGAAAAGCTTTAATGAATACTTTCCCCGATGATGCTGTTTGTTGTTTTAAATATCATCACAGACTGTATGCATGTGATTACCAACAGAGTGAATATTCTGAACCATCTCACAGCTGTAGACATGGTGTACCTGTGTGATTCAATACAGCCTTTCTTACCCAGATCCCATGGCTGGAATTTGTATCAATGTCAAGGCACCACAATATCAAAGAGAAACTGGGATTTTCAAAGACATGCTTTATGAAGAGTAAAACTTTGAAGGTAGCAGGAAATATTAGTATATCTAACACCGTGAGAGACAAGGTTGTTTAACTTGTTGGTTTGTTTGCTGAAACTCAAAAGTAAATATACTGTAGCTCAAAGTGCTCCATTTTTATCCGCCTGCTGCAGTAATGGCTGTGTTACTTCAGGGCTTCTACTTCAATAATTGATCAGGGTTTGTATAGCACCGGCTAAGAGCAAAAATAAGAGTGTTGCTTTGAACAAACTGCTGCACTGTTATAGCATTAGGCACAGAAACAAGATTCGGGAAATATAGATATAGAAGAAACAGGAAAAAGATGGATACATTGGGTGGTAAATACTGCTTCAGGCTAGAAAGTAATGAGAATTTTTCCACAGAGAGTTTTGACCTGCTATTCAAAAATTGTTTCTTGTCTTAATAAATCCTAAAAGTGTAATTTACTTGCAAAAGGGAAAGAACAAAGGCACCAAAATTCTTTTGATAACAATACTTGTTAAGGTTGATAAGTTGGGTTTCAAATGTGTGAAGAAAAATGTGTGACAGTTTGTTTAAAGGTGACAACCTAAGTGTTCAGATACTTCCATCTTACACTACTTATTAAGCTGTATCTGGTTGTAGTTTCCACTTGTACATTTACAGCATAGATCAACCAAAGCGGTGTGAGCTAAATTTATCTAGAAAATGTAGTTACATTATTAGAAAATCTATAACCATAGTTATTTACAATATAATTTTTCCAAAGCTGGGAAAAATAAGGCCTAACTCTTTTCATTTGATTTTGATTTGTTTTACATTACAAATAAGAAAACTCTGATCCTTACAGAAAATGCTTATTTTTTTCCTCAGTGTGCAATTTTCCAATGATATTTTCTACAAACTTTATTCTTTTTCTCTGAAATGAATCTCATATGACTCATGAGGTTATCTGTTATTAGATGTAAACTCTTGAATATATACATATGTCCATTTTACCACCATTTGTCATGGAAGCTAGTTATATATTTTTTCTTTAGCCTTCTTGGTTATGTGGGTATCTCTACATATGAAAATCCAACTTTAAGAGTGGGAAGCAAGTTTATATTGAAATTCATATTTATACCATGAAAATAACTACTATAACCTGCTGTTTGGGTATTGCAGTGATAAGATGTAATAATGTGTAGAAATGAAACTGTGCTGTTCAAAATAGTCAATCTGATTTTTTCTGTCAAGAAACATACTACAAAGGGTTATTTATTTTATACCTAATCACCATAGAGAACAATAAAATTAAACACATATATTTCATAATAAAAAGGCATCAAAAATAATTTGTTCTCATTATAAAAACCTTTCTAGGTAAAAATTATGTATGCAAGAGTTGTCCCAAATAATTGCTTGAAATCTCAACAATGCCTTTACACATTGAAGGATAATGAAGAGGTAAACATTTGTATGAGAAAGTGGTGATCAAGAATAGCTTTTTCCACAGTGAGTTCTTACAATATAGTCAACTGAGGTTGGGAAATGTTGAACTAAATAAAGATAAGTGGATTTCTTTCCTGCAGAATTTCTCAGGATATTTAATATGCTGGAGCACAGTACAAATCCCCACACAGGGCCTGGAATGCAGTGTTCCCAAACAGATCTGATCATGAGCATTTTTGTTCAGAATCCCAAGAGACCTGTGAGTCTTGGAACATAGTTTGAGAAATAACCATCTTGACCTATACCCACAATAAGTGCTCTGGGATCACTTTCTTTGTTATTCAAGTTTCTAAACTTAAAGAAAAAACTCCCAAGAATCCTCAGTATATTTCACAAATGTTAGAAATTCTTCCTGAAAACTCTCTTGTTGGTAAATATTATTTTAAAGGAAAGTAAAAAAAAAACCCTACCTAAGTTGCCAAGTTGAGAAGAGGTTGAATCAACTCTCTAACTGTGTAGCATAGTGTTTGAGGAATCACACAATGAATTGAAATCATAGATGTGAAATGCTGAAATACCAAGGAATTGTTCCAGGTGGTCTAGCCTCTTCCTTCTTCACTCAGCATCTGTTTATTATTCTGCACACTACCCTAAGAAGTAAGGACACAGGTGTGTCTGTGTTTAGGGAGATAACTTCTGTGGAAGGTAAAGTCAACAATCAGGCAAATCACTCAATGTGTTCAGGACTCAGGACTCAGTGTGATAGGAAACCATGACCCCATGAGATAAAAGTTTGAGTAAATTACTCAAACTGGGAAAAGCAGATGGTAACATTTGAGGTGGTTCATGAAAGAATTGAAGGAATTATTCAGACAAAGAAAGTGCACTGAAGAAAAACAAGAGAGCAAAATACACTGGTACAGGCATGGAGAAATCAATGTATGTTTCAGGCAGGATTCACGGGTAAAGCCCAAGAGAAGGAGGTGGACACTAAATGGTAAACACGAATGATGACAGAGGTTTTTTTTATGTTATTTCATAAACTAGCATGTTTTCTTCTGGGCAGTGGAGGAACTATTGCAAGACCTGTACCTCTGAGGGGAAACATACAGAAAAGAAAAAAAATATAGCCTCGGGCTTAAAGTCTAATATTTTCTAACGTGCTTGGATATATAAGAGCCTGTGGATTGATTAAGAGCAGAGTTGGAAGAACTGAATAATTACATCAGCTTATATAGTTTACTAAGGGAAATTTGTCCTTATCATGCATTGCAAAAGTTTGACTACTAAGTGATTGTATTCTGTATCACTGGTTTTGAAATTATTTTAAACCTTTGAATCCTTTGTTTTTGGATTTTGAAATAAAGAAATTGCAGAAGTAAAATAGCAAGTGTACAGATTCTGTTTGTTTAGCAGGGTTGTAGGTAGGAAAGGCTGCCAGAAACCCTGTTATCTCTCTCTCTCTCTGTCTCTCTCTCTCTCTCTCTGACCTTCTCCTTTCTTTCTCAACTCCAAGGGGAAATGAGAAAAATCTGGAGCATGCTAAAGCAGAATTGTAAAATCACCCTTATTATTATTAAAGATCATATGTGTTATTATGGTTCATATATTAAGTGTCTTCTTAAAATGACTACATGTTGTAGGTCCCTAGCTAGTGGATCATCAAGAGAAGATTTTATCATGAGGGCTTTAACATCATCGGCGGATTAATATTTGATGGATTCACAATATGGTAGTATTTTTGAGAGGTGAGACCTAGTTGGAGAAAATAGATCATTTGTTTGGTGTATCCTTAAAGGGAACCTCGTCTTTGGCTCCTTCCTGCCTCCCTCTGCACTCTGTCCGTGATGAAGCCAGCAGCTCTGCTCCACCATGCCCTGGGTACTATGAGGATCTATCGGACAGCAATGAGGACAAGAGATCACAAACTAAAATGTCTGAAACAAAGAGCTCTTCAGTGATGTTTAATGTATTCAATCCACAATATTTAGTAGGAACATAAAATATACCAGGTCTTGGGTTGGGAAGTGAGTAAACACAATGGACATAGAGAATGTCCTTGTTACCTATATAGTAATAGGGAAGTTGAGCAAATCATATCCTAAATAGGAATTAAGCTGCCACTGGGCAAAGTGTTAGTGGGAATGGGCATTGGGGTATCATGTACAGGTACATGTACATGTACACATTGGTTGACATGGTCAAAATGTAAAGAAGACCAGGCATCAGTGTCTCATGATCTTACCTATTCGGGAAGCTGAGATCTGAAGATCACATTTGGAAGCCAGCCCAAGCAAGACGTCCATAGTCTCTTATATATAATTAAGCTGCAAGTGGAACTGTGGTTCAAGTGCTGGAAGTCTATCCTTGAGTACAAAAGCTCAGTACAGCACCCAGGCCCTGAGTTCAAGCCCCAGGACTGGCAGAATGTAGAAGGAGAGAGAGAGAGAGAGAGAGAGAGAGAGAGAGAGAGAGAGAGAGAGAGAGAGAGAGAGAGAGAGAGAGAGAAGAGAGAGAGGGAGGGAGGAAGGAAAGAAGGAAGAAAGAAAAGGAGGGAGGGAGGGAGGGAGGGAGGGAGGGAGGGAGGGAAGGAGGGAGGGAGGAAGGGAGGAAGGAAGGAATGGAGGAAGGAAGGAAGGAAAGAAGGAAAAGAGAGAGGAGGGAGGGAAGGAAGGAAAAGAGAGAGGAGGGCGGGAAGGAAGGAAAAAGGAAGGAAGAGAAGAAAAGAAAGGAAGGAAGAGAAGAAAAGAAAGGAAGGAAGAGAAAAGGAGAGAGAGAATTAACATTTATGTGAGACATAGAGAAAATGATGTCAGAGAATGGGATAAATAAAAAAATAACTGTATGCTATGAGAAAGCCTATACAAATGTGTTATGAAGAAAGCATGTATGACCCATTTGAGGATTTGTTTCCATGCTTGTCTAATTAAAGGAATTAGGATGCTGAGGATATTATAGAAGGCTATAGAGCTGGAAGAAAGTGCCAAATTGCCTAGAAAGAGACAGAGTTCAAGGTTTAATATTATAATATGGTATGACGCTACTGAATGAGTTAAGACAATGCAGTGTGATATTAATTCTTGATGATTTTTGGAGTGGGAATTGCTTCTGTAAGCTGTATGTAGTGGATAAGATAAAGTTTGTTTGTCTTAAATATCTGGAGGTTTTTGCCTACCTATATTTCTGTATTACATTAAGGATTCTGGGATTTTCTGGAATTTAATCTAATATAGGTAACCTTTTATAAAAAAAATTCACTTTTAGATTTTCATTCTTTAAGATGAAAGGATTTATAGCCTAAATATTTCCAGGTCAACTACTTTCAGCAATGACAAGCTAAATACTGAACATTAAAAGAAAAATGGAGTAATTAAGGTGTGCTGCTTGTATGCTAGCAAAATCCCACCCTATACACTAGAAAGAGAATGCCATTGACCTATGATAATTAACTTGAAGAGAAAAATACAACATTAAATTAATTGCTCAGCTGGAAATTATTTAGTAATTCTCTGACTTTTAAATCCCAAAGGTTTGCTCCTTAATATAGTATTGTTAAATGTCTTAAAACGTAATTTCTCAAAGGCATTACTCCTTTTTGCTCCCTTCATGTTCCCATATGTAACTCCATGCATCAAGATATAATAATCAACACTTGCTGAGTGTCTAATACTTGGTAAGCACTAATCTAAGTTTTATGTGTTCTATCTCATTGTATCTTTACAATTACTTCCATCAGATTGTGGTATTATTCTCTTTTTTTTTACACATAGGGCACAGAAGCATTAGAAGAAATAATTTACCCATGTGTATACCAAATAGCAAGTGAATGAGCTGAGATTTGAACACAAGAAGTCCAAATGAGTACAATGATTCAGTATTAAAGTATCCTGCCTTGAAAGTAAATATCAATAAAATACATAGGTTTACATTTAATAATGTCAAATTAATGTATAACAGTAGTTAATATGACTGGAATCAGTGACTCTTTGTATTATAAGGAAAACTTCTGGAAAGGACAAGAAGAGATCTCATGGATTAGAACTTCTTATTGAAAATCTATTAGACTTTAAATACTATGAGTAAGGGACCTCCACAATTGTCCCAACAAATGCAACTTCTGCCATATATTTGGTTACTTGATAGAAAGTAATAAAAAGGATTCATGTGGGCTAATTTATATATTTCATTTAAGGATTTTCTTCTTGCCAATCCAGTCTTTTCCATTCAGAGTGAAATACACTAGACATGACTTTTGCCCAACTGTCTATCAAGAAAAATAAAGAACATAAAGCCTCAAAATAATGTCATGACAGTGCTTGATAGTTGAGTAACCCTTTACATGCTTTTCTTGAGTTACTTGATATGTGAGTGACCCTTTACATTCTATCCAGCCTTTCTAGATTTCAATTTGTCTACAAAATCCATACCGATGGTACCTTCCTCACTGTGTGGGTGATGGAAACCCTGGTTCCATACTTCGTGTTCACTCTACTATGTTATTCTAGATAATAGAAACAAGAAGTGAAAACTTAGTAAGCACTGAATGTTAGGTAATGTTCTATCTGAGGGAGAAAGTCACTTATTTCATGAGTATTGACTGAATGCTCATTATATATTAGACTTGATTCTAAAAAATATGTTCCTTAAATGTCACACCCACTTATTTAATTAAGGAACAGGAAAAGAGCTGCTGTTTTTCCTGCTGTTGGTGAGTGGGAATGTACCATGGCAGGCGTTCTAAGTAACCCAACAATGGCACAACCTTTCAGGTTGGTGGCATCAAAACAAGAACTTAATTTCTTTATATCTCAAAGAAAATACCAGATGGCATGGTCAGATCCAATAAGTTTGATTGCAGGATACAGGATATAAAATGAATTCCAACTAGATGTCACAGATGAGTTTAAAGAAAGCATGAATGATCTTCTTATTGAGAACATCAAGCAAACTCACAGGAAAATAGGCTATGCATGCAAAGACTCATTCTATTATGTTCAAGACAATCTTGAATGCATGAAAATAAATCTAGAATTATTCCATTAAGGAAAGGACCACCAAGAAAAAGTCAGTTCCCAACGGTTTTTCATGTCATCCAATATGAAAACCAGACCTCTGCCCATTCCAGTTAGATGATGTTAGATTGCATGTTGCTTGCATTTGGTGTCTATGACTTTGTCTGCTGGGAATCTAGGGTGGAGATTCTAACTTTTATTTTACTGAGTGTTCACATGAAATATCAGTGTGTACTTGAAAATGGATCTACATATTATCTACATAAATACCAGCAGCACTGCAACTGGTATTTGGATTACTAAAGCTAATATGTGTAGTTTTACCCTATAAACCTCTTTACACATGATTTTAGGGATTCTCACAGACAATTTTCATATGGTCCCTAAATCAATAAAAAAATCTCTCAGCATATCAAGCTGAATTGTTGATTTTTAAATATATCAAAGTCATATCCAAAAGTACTATTCTTTTTCTTCAGAAACTACTTTGTTTAAAACTTTTATATACAGAAACAGAACACACACACACACACACACACACACACACACACAAACAAGTTTTTAGGGTTTTTTGTTTATTTTGGGGGGCTATGGGGTTTGAATACAGGGCTCGGGCACTGTTCATAAGCACTTTTGCTCAAGGCTTCCACTCTACCTATTTGATCTATAGCACCACTTTTGGCTTGGGGATGGTTAATTGGAAATAAGAGTCTCACAGAGTTTTCCTGCTTGGGCTGGCTTGGAACCTTGATCCTCAAATTTCAGCCTTGTGAGTAGCTAGGATTACAAGCATGAACCTGTAATGTTTGCACACAAACATTGTTTGTTTTTAAACCGGTTCCTACCAATTGAGCTGGCTTTCTTTAATTCTATATTGTTAATTGTTAGTGCTTAAAACAAATGAAATCAACAGACTCAAAATCTCTCAGGGCTAAGGTACGCAAAGAATAGTCATGTGCTGGGAAGGTACTTGATTTCAAGTGAGAGATTAATTTTGGTAGATTGATGTGCTCCTGTACTGAGAGAGACATTAAGGTAAATTTGGTGAAAAGTTTCAGATTTTCTGGGTATATGACTTCCACTTATCTATTAGAGCTCATAATATACTTTATCTCCTAATTTTTATTGATAGATATTTTCCAATTTTTAGTTTGAGAAGAAATCAGTTACTTGTTATGATGCTGGTAGTATGCAATCAGATTCCATACAATTTATACCCTTGGTATTAGAGAATTCAGAATAGTGTTAAGGTTAAGCTTTGTTGGGGTAATTCCCCTTATAATAACAAAACCCATCAAAGAAAGCAATGTTGATGATAAGTATCCACTTCTCTGTTGCTATCAGATTTCAGCATTAATGCAAAGGACAGAGAAGCATAATGAAATATCACATTCATTTGGAAAAAATATTGTTCTTTTGCAGGTTTTTAGACATTTCACTGGGCAATGCAAAGAAAGTAATTGAAACTATAATTATAAAAGTTGGATCCAATAAGAAATCAAAATAGTTAAACACTAAAGCAAAGTGGTGGCCTTTTGTTATACACTCTTCAGGAAGTTTATTCTTGCATTTCACTTGACTTTTTCCATCAGTGGTCTATTTTCTATAGAAGCACATGGACGCCTTTTACTCTTTATGGACCTATTGAAGCCTGTAAGTTCTGTCTTTGTGGCTCTGTCATATTTTCCATTAAATAGTAGTGTTATTTACCCCTCATCCCTCATGCTTTCCTTCTTTAGAGATTTCATTGAATGGAAGAATATCAAATTTTCTTTCATTTTTATTATCTTGGAAAATCTCCTGAATAGTATGTATTTACTAAATAGAACTTTGAGGCACATTAGTGTGCAAATATTTTTCATATTACTTACTGCTGTCATAAAAATACAAGAAATAATTTTCTTGAGAAAACAATTCTATAAATGGAGCTAATGGATTTTCTGAGTTTTCTGATAGGGATAGACAATACAAGAGGTTCACACTAGGATAAATACTTTTAAACACAGTGCACTAGTACCTGTTCTGGAAATTATGTTGGAATAATACAAAATATTCACTTTCCCTAAGCCTCCTATTCCTTCTTGTTTTAGCTATATCTGCTTTGGAAAGCAGTCATTCAGCGAATCTCCCTACACCAAGTCCTATCTCATTAAATCACTCTATATTTTTCTCATGTATGAAAGTTTCATAAAATCCTTTCTTACTCTGTGTCAATGATAAACAACTTGCCTCTCCCTGATTTTAAACCAAGGGCATATTGCACATGGGATCCTTGTTCCTTACTCCACTTCTGGAGTAAGATTAGTGGATCCATACTGCACTGACCAAAGCTACAAGGACCATTACTAAAATGATAAAACTTTCAAATTAGCCAAAATATTAGACATTTCTGCTTTTTAATGGTCTTTAAAATGTATGCTGTTATGAGATTAATGTGGAAAGTTGCAACGTCTTGAACTTCAAATAGTTTTAATCATTAAAAAATAACTATAACTCCTGTCGTATATTTGGCTTATCCAACATCTTTCGGAATGTACATGTTTCACAACAGAATTGGAGACAGCTTGTATGTCTGCCCTCTGATGATACCAGACTTACTGTAAGCTATATGTTCATTCAAGAGCAGAATGTTGCTTATTGTATATAATGTCATAACCAATAGTGCTGGTTTGAACATTTTTGAAAATTGACACTATGTCCCAGGTATCAAATAATTTCTAGGATTTTCATAGAAGCCTTCATGTTAAATCACAGAGTGAAAAGTGCACTCATAAGGGAAGTTTATATGTCCAGAAATGCAGGACAGGGAAGTCTTTGGAAGGAAAAAGCACTCATTTAACAGTCCCATATTTCATAGGAAGAAGAAGTGCCTGAAAGAGAGAAGATGATTTATTTTTCTTACTATTAATAAAGCCTTAATAAAGGGATTTTTAATGTGACCAAGCCAGGCTCATTCTCTCCTGTGTAGAGATAGAGTAATTTGACTTCTTAGATGGTATTCTTCCAGACCAGACACATGAAGATTCTTCAGTGTTATTGTATAAGTAATTGCATTTTAAAGGCTATAAGCCTCACGGGGGTCTATGTCTAGCACTAAAGTTCCAAGAGGTCGAGATAAATCATGACATTCCACCCATTGCTCTGACAACCTTTAAGTTTGCATAGAATTATTTCTTCATCCATCTCTGACTTCATTTATTTTCTTATCACCTTATGCCAGAAGCTACTCTGGGTTCTAGATGAGGCAAATGAGTTTAAAAAAACTCAGAAGAATAAGCTTGAAGATAACTGTATAAGATTCACTGTGAATAAATGATCAGAAGCTACATTTTCTGAATATATCCCTTTGATGACCTATTGCCTAACCACCATACCAATTATATCAATCACCTTCTCAACCAGCACATACTTCCTTCTTTAATCTCTTTCCTTCACTATCTAAAATATTATGTATACATATATAATACAGTTAAATATATATAATAGTTAAATATGCACATACATCAATTACTAGTATTGTGTCCAAACTTAATAACCTGGGTAAAAATTCCATAACATTCTACTTTTGCTCTTCTTTAGTAGTAGATAAAACCCTAATACCAAACTTTTTTAGTATTTACTAAGTGAATGAAGACAGTATATGATTGGTTGGTAGTATGAGAGATTTCCAGAGACATGGAAGCCAATGTGATAAATCAGTATTGGTTAAAGTTTTTATAGGAAAAATATTTTGTCTGCATTTTGATGAATGAACAGTGGTTCTCCAGAAGTGTGAGACAAGGTACTTCATAAGGGAGCATAGTACCTTCAGAACCTGGGGAAGTATTTTGGAAGGAAAAAAAAAAACTACCTAACAGTTGGTGCTTGGGTAGAGAATAAAGTCAGGTAGTATTGAGGGGTTTCAGCAGGTAGTGAAGTGGTCAGGAAGGGTCAGAGAAAGGCTGATAAAAGAGGATGAGGAAACAGAATGAGTAGTTAAGAAACATTTTATGCATAATTAGAAGTTTAAATTTTAGCCTTATGTCAAGGAGTAAATCTTTGAAGTATTTTCTGCAGGGCAGCAGACAAATCAGATTTGCCCTTGAAAGATAACTCTGTTAGCAGTGTGGAGGAAAGATAGAAACTCAATATTTGTTGAGTTAATGAATGATTTCTCAACATAACTTTAGACCTTACAATTTGGTGATTCTTCAAGCTTTACTACAAATATTGACAGATTGAAAAAATAAATAACTCTGAGTGATGGAGCAGTACTGCTAGGAAAGACAATAATGTACCCAATTTCTCAAAACATTAATTTGGGGGAGACTTTCTTAAGCATTTTGCTGTTTCAGAAGTACTCCTATCTTTACACTAATCTTTGTTACTCCTATTAATAATCTTTGAAAAATCTTTAACAATCTTAAACAGAAGCTTTCAACTTGAAAAACAAAAACAAATTTTGACGTTTTGCTGTCTGCCAAAATTGATTTGCCACAAATTGAATTTAGCTATGTTCTTCTTATTCATTATGGAAAGTAGTTCATGCAAATTTAAATATCAGTGCTCCCCACCACAGATAAAAACAAACTTACATAAAAAACAGATTGCCAGGCAGGCTTTGAGGAGTCTCTGATGTACACACATTCAGAAAGATTACTCACTCTGAATTTGTTTCCTATAACATACCTCTTGTTCTCTCATCTTCCTCCATTCTATGGGAATTGAGTCTTAAATGAAAAATGACTATCTCAGATGATTGATGGAGCATGTTTAGCATCTTTTGCCATGAGCAGAAAAATAGGATAAGTAAATTGGAATTCTTTCCTTCAAAGCTGAATATAGCTAGTATACTTACCGATTACATACAGGCAGTATCGAAAGTAATATTTCCTAATGTACATAACAATATTTTGGATTATATGGCTTTTAAAAATTCTTTTGATCTAAGCTTTTAGTTATGAAATTGTTAACTCTAGGAAAAGTTTAGGTAGCAATGTCAGAGAAGTACAGAAGTGTTAAATTAGTTTGCTTTAATTAAATAAAATCCCTATCTAGCTAAATTGTAAAAGCAGCAACTGTACTATGTGAAATTTTTCATTTGTAACTAATAAAATGTATTTTATGCATAATATAACTAAGAAGTTTTACAAATGTAAACAGGTTAGTGCATTCTGACCATCTAAGGAGAAGTTGAGGACCAAGGATCGAGAAGGACATTGTACCATTTGTTCACATTATTCTTAAATAACAAAGTGGGGTGCTTCCTCTATGTAGGGTAGATAGGAGTGAAAGATGCCAAGACTGGTTCTGAGATCTGACAATTCAGTAGGCAGGGAAAAATTATAGTAACCAAATGAAGAATTAAACTATGAAAAATATCCAATAAAGAGAAAGGCTTTACTGACAATTTGCCTAATAAGAAAGGCTTTACCACTTCTCTACAGGACTATTGGGTAGTCCAGAAAACCTTGCAGAGAAGACCAAACCTTAAGTTTGTCTCTGCTTTTCTTTCAGAATTTTCTTTTTTTTAAATCAAGGTATAATTCAGAGACAACAACAAATTACACCTACTGATGGCTAGCTTGGATCCTTTCCCAAAATTTTTACCTGCTCTGTCAGCATTATAAAGCTCATACATGGACCAGCTATCAATAAGAAATTATGGTTAGGGTAGTTAAAATTATTTTATAGGTTTCAAGCAAGTGAAATCAGAAAAGAGCTACAATTAGCCAAAGCCAGCATCAGTTCATGCTTTCCCCACATGGTTTTACTAATACCCTTCAAATTCTGACTTCTGCCATTCCAGCCATATGTCTCTTTAAGCAGACACACTCTGCAGTGCCAAAGTGTGTCAAGGACATCACTAGGTTACCAAAATCATTTTTTATGTGCAACTTCTTGCAATATTCTAAAGTACCCTTCCACCTGAACCCCACCCCAACCCCTCAAATACAGTTTTAATAACATGCATTAAAATGTCATACTGATAATAAACCCAGAGATATATTGCAGGGAATCTGTCTGTATATTTTTTTCTAATGCTTTTGGCACTAACATAATGGCATAAGCACATGGACTCACACACATTGCCTAAACAATTTTTTTACAGGTTTTGGATATAAAGTAGTTCAAAAATTACATAATTATAACATTCGATGCATACATGTTAATGTAAGGAAAAGCTAAAGGATAGGATATGAATCTATGTTTGAGGTGTAATATGAAAGTTGAATTGTATAAATATGTGGTATGGCTTTCCAGTTTCTAATCGCAGTTTTATCACCATATTATCTTGTGTTGCTACTGGGGAAATCAACACACAGTGGCTTTTGCCATCTCAGTGAACAGAGATCTCTGGATATTGCACCTGTTCATTATGTGAGAAATCCTTCTGTGGGCAGAGAAGAGGAATTCAGTTTTATTCTCAAACTGTTGCCTAATTCTTATAACTTGTACATAGTTTTTGAGTCATGATTGTGCAATCTGCTACCCATTTTGGGATAAAAACACTGTTGAAATCAAGCATACTAACTTTAACCGAGCTGGATTTTTCTTTTTTAATGAATCAGGTTGTAAAGTTGACTTTTACACTTCAGTCATATCCTGCACAAATTAACACACACATACACACATGCAATCCCCCCCCCCACACACACACATACACCCCAGAGAGGATATCATTTATCACTTGGATGCTCTTAACTCTTCTTAAAAAAAAAAGTTAATTTTTTCCCCCCACTGATCTTCCCATCTCTGAAGCACCATGAGTCACGGTGTTTCTCATTTAACAAACACCACGGCTTCGTTATTGTTTGTGAGGGCTCCATGTACTGCAGAAAATTTGAATTGGATACGTTGTGTCCAAACTGACAGTAGGGATTAAGCCAAAAATAAGTGCATTTTCCTTTAAATGTTAGCTATGGCAGCAAGTAGCATTTTCTACGTTATGTTATACTGAAACAAGTCCGTCGGCACAGACCAAAATGTTGATGGATATACAGCAGATCAAAACGAGGAGAGTCATTTTGAAGTGTTCGCTATCTGTCTGAGATGATAGGCTTCAGAATTTGTACCTCTTTGCAAAAAAAGAGACTTCACATTATTTTGTCAGAATGTTTCAATTTGAGAGGTGTTGAAAATTGGTATTCATTTTTTTATATAACCCTTAAATTGTACAATTTAAGAAAACTGACTGAAAGAGATAAATTAAAAGGGTAGAAATATTTTCAAATCAAAGTCCAACTGACATATATAAAAATGATGTATGTTTCTTACATGGTCCACAGGGAGAATTCTGCAGGCTTGCTATGATCTCTACAATTTGCTTCAGGGCAAACTAGATTCTGGGATATTCTATTATCCCTTTGGTCTGTTTATCATGGAAACTGATGTACAAACTGAGAGTTCTTTTTTGCTCTCTTTCATTCTATATGTTTGGAACTGGTAAGAATTTACTTCTCTCATGGCCTCACCTTCAGCAAAGTGCTACAGGAGAGTTCAGTGACCACTAATCAATTATTATTGAGAAGCAATCAATTGCTAATTTCCATAATTATGCACATCTAAACACGATGAACAAGAAAGAGAAACAAAGCTGCACTCCAAGCATTGCCTTGTTAGCAGTATTTGGTTAACACAGGCTCTAAAAAAAGCTGCCGCAGCTGGTACCACAAATGTGTTTCCAGTATTCAGGCCATCAACGTGATTCGTCGCTAAATGTATAGAATCAGCTTCTTGCTAAAAACTACAATTACAGGTGATATACAGATTGAAATCACAGGGCTGGTTTGTCGAAGAAAATTGTCCTAATGATGGGTTTTCGGATGGGGAATGCAGCTCTTTTCTTTCTCTGTGATGGGTTGTGAAGGCAGCTGCACCTGCCTCTATGCTGTATTCTGCCGCATTTAATGATATCTGATGATATCATTAGGCAAAGTGTTCATAAACAGATGTTGAGCCTGTGCCTAAATGCTGTCAGATGAGCGGTTGCTGGCCTGAAACAGTATTATTTATATAGAACATTTACGTTTGTTATGTTAATAACCCCACTATTAGCTCTCTGGATGTTGCGTTAGGAATGTAAATGTAGTTAATATGAATAACAACCTCTTTACTCTTTGTGCTGCAGTTGAGTATAACTTTTAGGCTTTGAGAGAGAAACAAAGATACCCCCACCAAGTCCTTTTGACTTGGTGTGTGTGTGTGTGTGTGTGTGTGTGTGTGTGTGTGTGTGTGTGTGTGTGTGTGTGTGTGTGTTTCTGTTTGTTTTAGAGTTTCAGTGTTTGGGTTTTTTGTTGTTGTTTTTTGTTTTTTTGGCATACTTGAAATTTTGATCAGAAGATAAATGGGAAAAATCTATAGGACAGATGTTAAATATCAGAAATTCATTTTCCTAACAGTTAATAATTTCAGAAGATCCTGATATGCTTGAGCTTTTTTGTGTGAGGCCAGTTCATTACCCTAAATCCATCAGAGCAGTGGTCATGGACACCAGAGACAAGTGTCCATTTCAATGAGTCCATAAACATGGTCAAATGTGGACCCATTTTCATGCAAGCTTTTCCAACAGAACCACATTTGTTTCTCCTTGTAATGTATTAACACACTAAGGTCATATGTCACAGTCATTTCTTCCATACTTGTGCTGATGGTTGTAATGCTTTAAAATATCGTGTGACAGTTACTCTTTGTGTGCGCACACGCGTATGTGTGTGTTTAAGCAAAGTTGAGTTTTATGCTTCATAGTTAATTCATGCAGAGTAAGTTATGTAAATTCTGACAGTCATCGAATGTGCACAGTTTCTGTGAAATATTGTTCTACTGTGATAGGCACATTATGTTTTCCAAAGTGCCTTTGTCACTTCATAAGACATTTTAACTCTTTAAACTACTTGCAGACCTGAAAATTACACTTGACAACTCAAAAGATCTAAAAACTGCTATTTTGAACTTTTAATGAAACAGAAAACGAACAGCGTTAAACTGGAACTTTATGACACCTCTAATCCCCCGAGAGTGGTTTGACAGTGGTCTCATCCCACTGGTACTTATGAAGCATTCATATTGCTAATGATGGTGAAAAGGTGTTTGTTTCATAGCCTGTAGGTATAAGCAATATATTGGAGGTGGATATTTGCATATATGATGATTCATTTCATCTTGTACTATAGGATAATCTGAATTATCTGTGATTTTAAATAATCATAATTTCGGTGATGACAGTAAAAACCTCTTCTACCTACCATCAATCTTGACCCTCTGCAAAAGATGAGAAAGTCCAGAAACTATTCATATGGAGATTAACTACCAATCTCCAAATAAGAAAATGTGAAAAGCAATTTAAGTCAGGGACCATTTTATTCATCAATTCATCCCTGACTTAGATGTTTATATGAAGTAGTTTGTTTGGCTTTTTTTGTCTAAAGTGTCTCATGTTCACACAGCAAGAAGGTAACTTTTCTTAAACTATTTGACAGATAATAAAACTCTAATGATATTTTTATGCAAGAGAAATTTGTGTACTGGAAGAAACAAAATAACTTCCAACTTATCCTAGACAACACATGCAAACATGCAATGCAGAAGGCCACCATAGACTTGTCATGTTATTCAGACTACCCCCAATGACTTTTAAAAGGAACTTAGAGCAAGGTGGCCTTGTGTTGTGATTTGCTGGAAGTAGTTCAGAAAAATGTTTAGTAGTGCCTTGTTATTTGTTCATCCAGTCAACACTTAGGAGTGCCAGCCAATAAAAATGTTCATTCTGAGCTCCTAAGAAATTCAGATCGATTTGAGGGAGAGGATAAAAGGAACTGCTGAAAGCATCAACTATTGTTGAAACAAGATCAATTCATCAAAGTCTATTTAAAAGGCATGGGAACCCACTACTATCTCCAAAGCAGCCTCATTTCCTGTTTTCTCTTCTGTAGCTGCAATTCTGACCAGCTTCTTAGGATGAATGCTTGTCCACGCATATATTCATTTCCCTTCATTCTTAAAGATGGAAAATGATGTCGTCATTTAGGTTGTAATTTTACAAAATGGTTATTGCTGCTTATGTTGAAATTGGGGGAGGATTTCTTTGAAAATTAAAATAGCTCTACAATGTGCCAGCCTGTGACTCATGCCTATAATCTTGGTTTAGGAGACTGAGATCTGAAGATCAGCGTTCACAGCCAGCTCAGTGCAGGAAAGCCCTTAAGACTCTTATCTTCAGGAGTGGAGTTCAAGCCAGAAGTGGCTCAAGTGATTAAATTCTAGCCTTGAGTTAAATAGCTCAAGGCCAGTGCTCAGGCCCTGAGTTAAAGACATGGAGCTGGGCAGGGAGGGATGGTAGGGGAAAATCCAAGGAGGAAGCAACAATGCTTGATAAGAAATGTACTCATTATCTTGCCCATGTAATTGTAACCCCTCTATATGGCATTTTCACAATTTAACAAAAAGTATTAAAAAAAAAGACTTAGGACCAACACACACACACACACACACACACACACACACTCCACCATGGGCCAATTGATGCATTTTCCATTCTCTTCCTCCTCTTCTTCCTCTCTTGCTCTTGTTCCCTGAATTTTCTTTTTTACTTAGAAAATGAGACCTTTATATAAATCTCTTAATGTGTAATCAATATAACTTCTATTTTTAGGATGATGTGACTACATATGTTGAGGGGGATGAGTTTATTTTCTTATGTACCAGTAGCAAATTTGAGAGGTCAGTAAAGCAATCAACAAAGCTGAAATCCAGGGAAGCCAATTTCAGGAATAGCTTAATAAATTCCTGTGTTTTGTTGAGTGAATCTGTTACCTTCGTAGGCCTCACTTTCTCAGTTGTAGCATAATTATGCTCCCTTCCTTTTTGAAGCATGGATAAGAAAATACTATCAGCTGAATAATTATACTGAGTACTCCATTTCGAGATAAACTTGTGGCAATAGCTATAACATATAGTAGGACTTTTCAAACAAATATCTGAAAATAAGTATTTATTACAGATTATCTCCTCTAGATGTATCTTTTCGTTATTTATTTTCTTTAACTATTAATTATGCTTTCAAATGGAGAAAAGAAATATATTTCGTTGCCACAAAAATACAGCTTTAGGTACTGTAACTATGTCTCTTCCACCCAATCAGTGGGAGCCATGACTGGTGTTTGAACTTAGTGCCTCCTGTTTTCTAGCTATCTCTTGAAGAGTCTTCTGGTTTTGACCAGGATCAGCCTCTGACAATGATCCTCCTTCATATGCTTCCATTGTAGTTGAGAAGAAAGGTTCATGTCACCACAGCCCAACTTCTATCTGTTGAGATGGGAATTGCTTTACAACATTTTTGACTAAGCTGGCCTCACATGAGTGAAGGTCCTCCAAACTATCAGGGACCCTGTAGCTAGAGTTACATATGTGAACCATTACTTCTAGACAGTGTGAGACATCAAAAAAAGAGTGTATCTCTTGATGGTAAGAATGTCTTTAATTTTCAATGTATTTATTAAAAAAGCATACCTTCCTCATGTTGATGTACCTCCTTCGTGCTTTACTTTGAAACAACTAGTCTATTTTTACTTGCCTGAGTTCTAATATATGTAATGAGAAATTTCAGCTTAGAGCTTCACATTTTAATGGAAATGAAAACATTGCTTAACTTTTGGAAAGAAAAGCTACTGTCTTCAGAAATGTATTGTAACTTGTTTTATATACAAGCTAAGGTAGAATCATGTAGGAGATGCTAATCGATTTTTTATTTTATTTCATTATTTATTTTTTCCTCATGAAATGCGGCATTTTTTTTTTTTTTGGTAAGAGAGCCTCAATGAGCAAATAGAAATTATAAAACATTTAGTCGTCTCAACTATCTTTATGCATATCAAGCTGGACTTTATTAAAATATCTGTCATATGATACCATTATGGAAAGCCAAAGGACCCAAAAATACATCTAGGTCTCTTTGAGAAAAAATATAATACTGGAAGAACTGGTAAAAGTTAACTGCTTAAAAATGCATAAAGTATACAAATAATATTTTTGCCACTAAACTATTATACAAAAAATATGTGCATAGAACAGAATCCGTTTGGGAGTGAGAACCAGTGAAAATAAAGGGTAAGAAAGGAAAAGTATAGAAAGATGAACATGTCCAAAGTATTCTATATGTATGTGTGAAAATAGAATAGAGTATTTAGATTTGGGGTAAGAAATAGGAGGGGAAGTAATTAAATAGATAGATTTGACTGGAGCAAATTGTATGCAGATATGAAAACATCAAAATGAGTCCTTCTTCATTACTAATAAAGGCTAATAAAAATAGAAAAAGTATGTGCATTCATATGAAGTCCTAATTGATGCTTTTTTTTCTTTATGTCTGATAAGGCTTGAACTTAAGGACTCATGCTGTACTTTTTTTTTTTTTTAATCTTTTTTTTATTGTGAAAATACTGTACAGAGGGGTTACAATTACATGGGCAAGATAATGAGTACATTTCTTATGAAGCATTGTAGCCTCCTCCTGTGTTTCCCCTTCCCATCCTCCCTTCCCATCCTCACCCTGCCCCCCCACCCAATCCTCCCAGCTCCCCCTCCCTCCGCCCCCGCACCAAAGTTGTAAAGTTTGCTTTCGACTTAACGACCTGTACATCTCATTGTTGCAATGGGTCCACCTGTATCCCTACTTAAATGATCTGTTTTTCCTCTTCCCTTTCACAAATTATACCGACATCAAATACAGTGAAAGCAGGGGTTATACTGTGGCGGAAGGACAAAATGGAATTCTATGCCTCCATCAGAAAGAATGACATTGCCCCATTTGTTAGGAAATGGAAAGGCTTGGAAAAAATTATATTAAGTGAAGTAAGCCAGCCCCAAAGAAACATAGGTCCCATGGTTTCCCTTATTTGCAATATCTAGTATATGTCTGAGTCAAGCAGAAAATGTCAGATAAGGTGATGTTAGGGAAATGAACCCTAAGATACGTATTAAAATGTTTTATTTTTCTTTCATGTGATTGTTTCTAACGCATGCTGTCCTTTTGCTTTTTGGCTCAAGGCTACTGCTCTACTGTTTGAGTTATAGCTCCACTTTAAACTTTTTGCTAGTTAATTAGAGATGAGAGTCTTTCAGATTTGTCTGGCTTTGAATACCAGTCTTCAAATCCCAGACTCCTGTGTAGCTAGGGTTACAAGAGTGTACTACTCGTACCGAACATAAACTCCTAGTATTATTTAATGGATACAAGGACTAATGATCTAATTTTACAATGATTTTTGTCTAAAAATTATCAGCAATAACTTGGTTAAGTGTTTTAAAAGATGTTATTTGTGATCATGTTCCTTCCATTGGGTGCTTTAATATCATGAAAGAGATGAGTATCAACTGAGTACCACATAATTGTCCCTTCCCTAGAAAAGGGAAAAAGGGGGCAGGATGAAGGGAGAAAATGAGAGTAAAGCTACTGAATTTCTAGGTGTAACATCATTAACCAAATGCAACCTTCATTAAGCAAAATGCTTCAATGGACAAAAGACATTTGCCCGTGATGAACAGAACTGGCCCCAGGTGGTGAGAGTTGCCAGACTCTGAGGTCTATTTCTTGTACCAGGAATGGGCCTTTTTCACCTGGGGGGACAGGTGATGACTATACAGAGGCCCAAATTTCGGCCTCTGTAATTACATTAGCTTGCGATTAAGTAGACTTTTGGTGGGAGGATTAATGTCAGAAGATTCCTCATTTTTCAATCTTGTGTCTACATCAATAAAATTGAACTAATTGCTAATTGGCATTTAGAAAATGAACTACTCTGGTACCCTGGAGCTTTGCTGTTATATGACATGGAATTAGGAATATGCTATTTTTCTGTTCTATAAAGAGAGCGGTATTCATTTCTGGAAGAAACAGTCTCATTATATTATTTCAATTTAAAGCAGTCACATATATGAAACATCAAAGAAATGTTTTTAGGACCAGTGCACTATTTTTAGCACATATTTATTCACAAGGTCTGGATTTGCTACAAAATCATTACCTTAGAACAAATTGACAAAACTGCTCCCTGAATCACCTTGTTTATATCCACCTGCCCACTATCCTATGTTTTTGATTCATCTTGTATTATAGCATTACCAATGTTTCCCCCTACTGTTTGACATAGAATATGCTAGCATATTTAGGAATTATTTAGAATCTTATATGTTTTCCAAAGAAATTATAGCTTGGGAAGCATTTATATAAAAGTTTTTTTAATGCCCTACTACTATCTAAATAAATGAATATATGTTTTCAAGAATAATGATTAAAAAATAACATTTTAAAAATTTGTTACACTGTTCAAAAAGAAATGTACTCATTACCCAACTTATGTAACTGTTACCCCTCTGTACACCACTTTGACGATAATAATAAAAGATTTATTTAATAGTCCTTTATATTTGCTTCTCTCTTTCATCTACAGTCATAGAATATAATAAAATGAATAGAATCATTATAATAAAATAATAACTCTAAAATGTGCCTTCCTCAGAACACTGAATATTTGCAATATAATTTCAGTGGTCCATGATTTGTATTAGTAGTTGTTTTTGTTGTTATTTCAGAATAATATTTTCTAACATGTGTCTCATGGTCCCATAATGCCTGATGGAAAATTATCCATAGCTTCATCCATCTAGGATTGTCTGCATATAATACAGATCAACACCAAAATTGTGAGACATTCTGCTAAAAATCATTTCTTCGCTTAATTATGTGTATAAAAGATGTAATAATGGAATTCCCTTTGTTTTTAATATATGTACTGAGTAACTGATGTCTGACCCAGCTTGCTTTGGCAGCATCGTTCAGGAATTGTTTTACTTGAAAGACAGAAGCTAATTATATACACCAAAATAATTAAGTCAGTGTAGGAATTCTAATTTCTTCCACATTTTTTAAATCTGCTAATTGAACATACAAAATATGTCACCCAATTTCTTAAAGCATAGAAAAATAATCTTGGAAATTTCCTTTACATATTTTAACCGGTCACTAGTGGTTCACTCTTTTAATCTTAGTTGCTCAAAAGGCTGAAATCCAAAGGATTACAGTATGAACTCATATCAGGAAAAAAACTATGAGATTCCTAGGAGATTTCTATGAGATTCTATAACCAAATAGTTACCAAATACAGGGCAAGAGATATGAACCAAGCAGCAGCGCACCAGTTGTTAGCAAACTAGTCTAGTGAAATGCAAGGATCTAAGTTCGAACATTGGTTCCACCAAAAACAAAAGAAATTTCCATTAAATATTCTGATTACCAAAATAATTCTTTCATTTATAATATACTTCTAATTTAGAATTCCTTGTACTTTTATTTTTTTAATTGTGAAAATACCATACAGAGGGGTTACAATTACATGGGCAAGGTAATGAGTACATTTCTTATCAAGCATTGTTGCTTCCCCCTTTGTTTCCCCTTACCATCCTTTCCCATCTCCCCCCCACCAAATCTCCCTCCCCCCACGCCAAAGTTGTAAAGTTCGTTTTTCGACATAATGTCTTGTGCATCTCATTGTTGCAATGGGTCCACCTTCCCCTCCACAAATTATATCTACATCAAATACAGTGAAAGCAGGGGTTATACCGTGAGGGAGGGACATACAAAGCAACAAAGAAATATCTTATAAGTATGTTAGAAGCAATACCAAGAAAGAAAAAAAAAATTTGAGTCCTTCTCTTGGAGTTCATTTTGCCTAATATCAACTTATCTGACCGTTTCTGCTTGACTCAGACATATACTAGTTATTGCAAATAAGGGAAACCATAGGACCTATGTTTCTTTGGGCTTGGCTTACTTCACTTAATATAATTTTTTCCAAGTCTTTTCTTTCCATTTCCTAACAAAATGGACAATGTCATAAAAATATGGAACGCTTCACGAATAATTTGTGTGCCGTACTTGCACAGGGGCCATGCTAATCTTCTCTGTTTCATTCCAATTTTAGTATATGTGCTGCCGAAGCGAACACTCCTTGTACTTTTAAAAGACTATAAAGTATTGAAACGGAGACATAACTTTATAAAATGATGTGATAACTAATAACAATTCATTTTTCAGAAAATAAAGATGGCTACCCTAACAACTTTTCTTTAAAATAGAAAGCACTGAGTATTAAATGACTTTATTAAAGGCAAAGCCAAGGTGAGGACAGGCCTGCAAGTAAAATACGGTGGGATTTGCTGCACTTTTAACAAATTGGGCCTTCATTGCTCCTAGTTATTGGTAAGTATCCTCTTAGTCTTAACACACTATGTTTAGACTAATATCCAGTGGGTTTTACCTTGTTAAATCTTTTTAGCTACTTCTTCATGGATTCAGAACTACTACTCATTCAGTTATATAAATGGAGAAACAAGTTGAAATCATGCAACATTGGCTAGATTTCAAGGACTAGTGCCTATGGATCTTGAACCTGAAATGAATAAATGAATGTTCTTTTTCATTCCAGGATGCTAAATTTTCTAATGACTACAGGTCAATGTTATCATTTTCACACATACATTGATTGAGGGGGAAACTCAGGGACCATACCATAGCTTAGAAACTGCTTTTGAACATACAGAATTTATCCTGAGATGTCTTAGCATTTGATTTCTGTTGCTCACTATTTCTTGAGAATGTCAGTAATTGTCTTTTCAGTTCAAGGATGTCAGTAACCAAAATTATCATTGTGGTCTGGTTCCCAAAAAACAGAGCAAGCATTTAAGGCTTAAATATGATGATTCTTGTGTCATAATTTCATCTGCTCAGATATTATTATTTTTTGAAATATGAACCTCTCATTTGCATAGACCTCAGCAAAAATGAAATGGCATTCTGAACTACTTCCTGATGAATGGAAACTGAACAAGAATGACAATTATCCACATTCATAGATTAGAAGGAGAAATTCATGTCGTTTCCAAGTATCTTCACACTTCCCTAGGAAACTGGTGCGCTCCGATGGTAGAGAGGAGAGGCAGTTTTAAAACTGCAGCTCTTCCCTTCCAGAAACTGCATTCGTCTCAGTCTGAGCAAACCTGTAGAAATCTGTGACACAAGGCACAATGGTAGTGGCCACATTCGTGGAAACAAGTGTCTCACTGATGGCAAAGTGGCACATTGCTTTCTTGATAGAATTCTTTCAGAACCTTAAATGTAAAGCAGTATAGCTGTGCAGGAGCACATGCATGCTTAGAGTAGCATTTCAGTACTGCTGGCTTAGCTAGCAAACAAAATATGGTTCAAATGGCATAGTAATCCTAGAAACGGAAGGCACCAGTTTAATGAGGTCTCCTCTTCTTGAAATTAAAGTGGAAGGAGCTTTGCAGAGAACAGTATTCAATAACAAAATATTAAATGATAAACACAGATTGCTTAAAATCAGACGGCCCATTTTAAGCAAAGCATTTTAGCTCATCATGATATGTAGCACCTTATTTAAATTAGGAGGTGTTAATTCGTAGCTTGAATAATATATTAATATAATATGTAAAGTGAATGGCATTGTTAATCACAGTCGCGCCTGGAACGACTTTGCTTCTGTGCACTGAATGTTAATTTTGCAAAACATTAATTTCAAAGATTTTGCAGTAGTGCTTTTGTAATTAAATATTAATGTCACATGTTATTGCAGTAGCATGTTTATGAAAGCCGGCAACACTTCAAGTCAACTCATTTGTTTTTATATTTATTCTTGTACATCTGCAATCCCTTCCATTTCACAATTTTAAAGTGAAGGCCATTTTGAATAGTCAATATGTGAACATTTTTCATTGTAAGCGTTTTTTAACATCCAACAGGGTAAATATTTAATGTTGTGTTTTTAGCTGGTATAATTTTTCAGAAAATTGGCTATAACTTTTAACAACTCAAAGGTACCTAAACTGTCTCCAGTTTTGGCTTAAGTGATTTGAAAATAAAGTAGCAATAAATGTGATGAAGCTGTGTAAAAATATTTAACAATTAGAAGGTTTTATATGAAAGTTGGAAATTAGAATCACAATTCTATGCACAACACTAATTTATTTTAACACTTACTTCTCTTCACACTTTCTTATTTTTTACATGTTTGTATTATGGCATTGCATTATCTCAAGAAAATTGAAAAAAATTGAATTGATTGTTGGTTGACTTTTTGTCAAGTTCCACAACTAGACAAAGAATAGAAAAATCTTACTTCTCAGCTATGTGATTTACCCTTATTACATGTTTTGAAGTTATACATTAGTGTTAAAAGAGGGTCGGTTTTATGGGTACCATCTTATTCCAAGTATATACTGTATAAATGTCATTAGATTTGGTTTGGTAAGATCACAACAGCTGTGGATCTTGTCCAATAACTATACATTTGTTATTTACAGTAGCTAAGTCATTTCCAGTTTTGAATCTTGACAAGAAATAGCATTGAAGATATTATGGTTAAAACTATTAATTCAACCATCTAGCAAAGTTGTCTTCTACAATGAAATCCCTTAGATATACTTTAAGAAAAATTATGGAATAAATTATCCATATTACCCTCACAATCCAGGAAAAAAAATCAAGATGTATTATGTTTGGTTATGGGCACATTTAACAGTTAAAAATTATATCTGCACCTGATGTTGCATGTTAGTAGCTAATGTCACTTGACAGTGATGAAATTAAAGGATGAAGAAGAGATACAAACTACATTTTACAAGCATGATGGGTCTCCAACAATGCCATTTAAATATTATTTGTCACTATTTAAAATGAACCTTTCCCCTTTAAGCTATGCCATTACGCTCATTTGTCCTGTCACCACTGACAGGCTATATGACTCACACACAAAAATGGTCATTAGGTACTGCGTCTTCATCTTATTTAAAAAAAAAAAAAAGGAAGAAAGAAAGAAAGAAAGCATTCTGATGCCTCTAAAAGCCTGTAATTATTTTCCTCCGAAGAGATAGTGTTGCTTAGAAGGTAATTTAATAACCTTTTGCATGTACCTGGGGAATGCCTCTCCAGGGAACCAAGGTGCCGACATGCCATTCAGTCGTCAAAACATGACCTTTAATGGTTGCTTGGAGAGAAGTTAGCGTGGAATGTTGTACACTGTGCAATGCTAATTCTGCTTTCTAATATATGCAAAATTTAGTTCTTGAGCAATGATCTTTGTAAGATGAATTAATATAGGTACTGCTCCAGGAAACAAAAGAAATTGCAATGTGAAAGTCTTCCCCCCACCATCCCATCATCTTTTGTAGTTGTTTGAAGTAGCTAACAACTTCCACAATTTGTATTAAAAAAAAAAAATAGTGTGAAACACTTTGGAAGTCTTTGCTTCCTTTCCTTCTTCTAGTCAGTGGGTAAATTCTATTCTACATACTATGGAAATGTAAAACCGGATTAAAGGGATTTCTTTGATAAGTTTATTTTCCCCCAAATAAAGCCTTGGCCCTAACTCTGTGAAAAAGAAAAGGAAATGCTTACCTTTAAAATACCCTCTCTGTTTTATAACAAAATGTATGTAGCTTGTCGAAATTACTAATGCAGTTACTGAGTTAATTTTTTACATCTTCCATGGATTTTCAATGTGAAAAGATGATATTTTGAACACTTGCACAGACAAAAAGAAGCACAGGCTGTTTTCTGTAAGAGCCAGGTTCAGAGATTCTTTATTTTGGTAGTCTGATATTAGATTCTGCCTTAGTTAGAAATGCTAGGATTTCAACTCCTACCCCTGACATGCCATCCGTCAATTTATTAGCACACTGGTGCAGTAAGCCACTGAACAGGCTATATCAATCTGTTTAGTTTTTTTTTTTTTTTCTTTAAAATGTCTGTAATCCTCAGCTCTGCTCTCTCAACCGGTCAGCATTAAAGATTTATGTTGTACTTTTTTTTTCATTGCCACACCTGAATATGGATTACTTAAATGGGCTGTAAATAATTCATATCTGAGAATAAGTTTCCATTACTGACCAATGTTGTAATTTAATATACTGTATTATGGGTTATACAATTTTAGATTGTTTTCTGTGTGCATTCTATAGTCAAGCAGACAACAGTTTAAGTAAAAAGGGTGAGGTGTTTGTTCAGCTTATTTTCCTCTTCACTCTGTGTGCTCACATCAGCAACAGGACTAAAAGAAGCAGAAAGCTACTACACGTACATGTTTTCCTGCTATTTATGGAAATCTCTTCTTTATAAAGCACTTGACCTAAAACATAATACCAAGGATCTAATAGCATATTATTAATAAATGCAAAAAATATGAATATTGATAACTAAAAATCTGAGTTCTGGAGGACTGAAAAATAATCTTAATTCTTGAACCCAAAGGTTAAACATCCTGTTCAATGCTTGATGATTCTGTATAAAAAGTGTCCATAATAAAATGATAATTTATTTGACAGTTCGATTTGAATTAGGCTACTGGATCAAATAGGCAAAATGTTAAAGTACAAGCTATTTTTAAAGCAGAGGCAAGTGTTTACTCTTAAAAGAGCCTTAAACAATTTAAGATTAAGTGAGTATAGTAAAAATTAATAATAGATTAATACATGAAAATCTATGAAGACACAAGATAATGATTTAAAAAGGAATAATTTAAAAAGATGAATTAAAAACTCGAATCAGAAAAGAAGGCCAGCATAAACTAGGGAAAAACATGCTGTGAATAAAGTCTGTTAGATCTTGAAATAGGAAGAACTGCTAAATAATGCATAGTTTTATTTTTCTATCATTTGCATAAACCTTAAGAGAGTATTTATTTGTGTAAAACTTGATGTATCGAGTAAGGAGAATGAAAAAAATGGCATTCATTTTGTTTTCATTTTGGTATTTAGGAAAAATATTCTGTTACATATGGACTACTTAGACCTAATCATCTGACTGAATGTGCATTCTGCCTTGAGCCAGGTTGGAAAGGGCTGGCTGAAGAACAGTGCCCTGGTCTTGCTGCAGGCAATGCAGGTTGGCCCATGCTCTGCTGGGGAGCAGATGGTGAGCCAATGCTTGTAGTCACACTTACCTTCCTTGCTAAATCCATAATCCCTCACTGGACACGGAGCCAAGGCAGGCTTTGGAGGCAGAAAGGAGGTTACAATCTGGACTTGGGTAGTGACTGCCAGAACTGAGAAAACAGCTCAGAAATTTCAAATGCTTAACAAGTTATCTGTCTTGTCCCTAAGCCAGTGCAGCATTTTTAAAAGTAATTAAGACATGATTGAAAATGTGTATGCCATTTAAATACAAAAATCTTCAAAAATCACCAAAACCAATAATTAAAAGCCACATTTAATGTGACATTATGCAAAAAAATTATTATGAACTGTATTTTTGTGGCTGAAAGAAAATATATTGAGTAGAAAATAAGAAAGAGGAAGCGTTTATTTTTATAGTAAAAGGCATTTTATTTTCTTTACAAAACTGTATCTCATTTAAGGAAAATATTTCATACATGCTTATAAATATGAAGTATTTTCCTTCTATAAGGAAATACATAGTATGCAGCATTCTATCTACCCTGGCATATGCTTTTCTATAAGTTATTCTTTAAAATATTAGATGATTAGTTATTTTTCTAATACATATATATGTCTATGTATGTTTTTATATGTGTGAATGGGGTTCATCAACACAGACATTATAAATCAGAAAGACAAAATAAAAATATTGAGTGGGTAGCCAAATTCTAATCATTTATAATAAAAGGGATAGCAAATGCCATCTGTTTAATGTTAAAAAAAAAAAAACCTAACTGGTAAAATGCATACATATCCAATAAAATAAAACCATGGAGTATTCATATAAAACAAAATATGTATAAAATGATAACATATTCCATTAGGGCAGGATTGACTTAAACATATTCTATCTACATAATAATCAGATGTGAGGAAAAACAAATTCTTCTGATTATGATTTGTACTACCTCACAGATTTAAGGAAAAGAAAAAAAAAACTAGTTTGAATCTACCTATTGGGTGTTATAAAATTCCTTAGTTTTCCCTACTGAATTTTCATGCCTTTCTCTTAGGCAACATTCCTTTATGCAAATCATTCTTAGGCATACTTACATTAAGTTCATTGACTTGAGCAAATTTCTTACTGCTGTCATCAGTCCATGGAATTATCTACATATTCCAAGCTGACAAATTGCTCCCACTACCCCATTTGTGTCAGTGGATGATTTGAGTGCTCCACTCCATGACCTGAGCCAAATCCTTATATCTTTCTCTTTTTCCCCTTTTATATTGCCAATCTTGAAAAAGTTTATCCTTATTTGTACTTTGGGAAATTATCTTAATCACTTTACGGACCTTCTTCAAAACTCATTTCACGATATTTTCATTCATCACATGTCCTAATATTTTTTCCATAATTTGTTATATAGGAATAAAAAAGTATAGATCTTTCACTGCTTTAGCTTGTAAGTGATGAAATATGCCCTAATCTGAGATATGTGTAGATCAACACTGTAAAGAGATGTAACAACCAAATTAATTATAATTCATTTTAGGCATATCACATTTGTATATACAATAATGAGCATGTTATTTTTAAGTCATGCTAGTTTGTATCAGAAAAATATACATCAAAATATGTCATTTGCAACAATTTCAATTATTTTATGTTACTTATATTTATTTAGTGTTTTGTTGGTTATAGGACTTGAATTTAGCGTCTGGGCGTTGTCTCTGAGCTCTTTTGCTCAAGGCTAGTACTGTATTACTTTGACCCACAGCTCCACTTCTGGTTTTCTGGTGGTTAATCAGAGATAAGGGCCTCAAAAGGACTTTTGTGCCCAAACTGTCTTTGAATCAGGATCCTCAGATCTCAGCCGCCCAAGTAACTAGGATTACAGGTATGAGCCACTGGAATTTTTTTTTACATTAAAATAGAATCAGAAAGTAGTCATATCACTCAGGTAGGGAATGAAGGTATACTTCTACTTTTGACATTAAGTACTTCCTTCCTTTTTCTTTTGCGTTAGAGATATTTTCATAGGCTTTCAAGCAGGCAAGGAATGGCTGATTTAGTAATTTTTGTTTCCATCAGAGAAGCATCCTACAAAGAAGAAATTGTGCATCAGCTGCCCAGCAATAACCCAGAAGAGCTAGAGGATAATATAACTAAGGTTTTGAAATGGATTGAGCAGTAGGTGAAATATCATAACTCTTAACTACTACTGGCCGGCCATACTAGTCACTCATGATGATATCTCTCTCACTACTTCATAGATAGAATATTTTTAAGGTTACTTCTAACAGTGCAACTTTCCTGTAAAGTCACATTTCTGTTAATATTGAAATACTAATCTATAATATTATACATATGAACAATTTAAAAACTCTCACTCAACAAAAAATGTAAAGTAAGTTGGGTGAGATACCTCATGCCCATAATTCTAGCTACTCAGAGATTGGAAAAATCATGGTTTGAGAATAACTTGGTGGAAAAGTTTGCCACATTGCACCTCAATAAATTTAAAACATAAAACTGGGTGTAGTGGCGGGTGCTTGTCACCCTAGCTGCATGGGAATAATAAATGGAAGAATAACAGTCTCCAGATGAAACCATGCATAAAACAAGACTATTAAAAAATAACAAAAGAAATATAAGTTTAAAAAGGGAGGGAGGAAGAATGAGAGAGTAGGGATTGATTTGATCAACAGTGTATGTTAATAAAAACAAAAAATTAAGCATGATATTTTAAAGAAGTAAAGAATATAGGGCCTGAGAAGGTGGCTCAGTGGTAGAGCGCTTGCCTTGCATGCATGAGGTCCTCAGCATCACATAAACTAAAAAGAAAAAAACTGGAAGTGGTGCTGTGGCTCAAGTGGTAGAGCGCTAGCCTTGAGCTGAAGAGCTGAGGGACAGCGTCCAAGCGCAGAGTTCAAGCCCCAAGACCGGACCAAAAAAAAAAAAAAAAGAATATAAAATTTAATAAGACATAGTTCTTCTATTTCCGATTCATTAAGAAAAGGCATTACAATTGAAAAATCTAGGTTTGAATTCCTGTTTAGCCAGTACAGAAATACAATAATAGAGCCAGCCAGAATCTACAAAATTATAGCATTTGTTGGGTGATTTCTAGCATTTTGAACTCCCACAAAACAGCCTTATGGCTATATGAAGATTTTAAAAAAATCAAAGTCACATTAAGAGTTACATAAAAACAAACAGCACAATCCAGGTTATGTTTCCAAGTAGTACATTAATTGTCAAAAAAAAAGTGGTTCAGATATACATGAAACAAGTCAAGAAGGTGAACACTTAACTGGTTACCTGATATTTTTTATCTTAAACTTCTCATTGCACAATTTTGACAAATAATTTAAAACACCATTTTGTCCACTTGAAAAGAGAATGGAAAATTTCAAATATAAGCCTAGGGGAAAGATTTTGTAACATCTCTTATGTTTTCGAACATTGCTACAAGCAATGTCATTTCCATTTTCCATATATGAGTCCCACATTTTTTAGGAATCTACACTCCCCCCTTTGCAGAGAGGAAAAGTATAGCTTCCTCTGAAAAAGAAAAAGATAAAAAAGTACTAAACATCAGATTAGAAATCCAATTCAACAAAATCCTTGGAGGTGGCTTCTGATCTCTAGTAAATCTTCAGTAAATCACATCTTTGATGTGTCATCTATTAGACATCAGAGTGGCATATGCCAATTATCATGTGGTGTATAAAGCCTCTAAGTAATTATTATCTCAGGCATCAACATTATTACAAACATTATTAATTAAGACAGACTTCTTATTTCCTTAAATCTGAATTGTACTCTTATGGCAAGTGACCGATTATAGAATTGGAAATGACTACATTATCAGAAGTTGCAACTCTTGGACGCAGGATAAAGCAGAGATCTTGATGTTAATGGTCATGGAAGATTCTGTGTTGCCATCTGTCAGGAATTATTTACCAGTCTTTGCTGACCAAATTCCAAATTAAGAAGCTCAATTTACTGGCTCAAACTTACCCTCTATCTTAATTATAAATAGTGACTAAATTTAATAAGACCTGTTATCTGAAACATTTACTTCAGTAGGGTTTTGCATTATCAACTTTTTGCCTAGGGTGTTCATTATGTTTTGATTAACTTCTTACCTTAGACTCCTAAATACCATTTGTATATTCTTTTGACCCACTCTAAGCCATTCTCATAGGGCTGGATTCAAAGGGGATTATTGTAACTTGCAAATTGTGCTTCTTGCTTAATAATTTCTCTTTAAGTCACCATAGATTAGATAATTTTCAAAGCTGTCTGTATACTCTCCATGATCTGGTCCTTGCTGATGCCTTCAGTTTTACATTTGATGCCTAATCTAAGTTCTATTTTGTAAAACACATCTACACATTACCAAACATTAAGTTTTCTCTTTTACAAACTTCTCTGCTTAACATGAATGTTCTTCCATCTAGCCATATTTTCTAATTCCTCTCCCATCCATCTCTCTCGTATCTACCCTTAAGGTGATATGCTTTCTGAAAGACTATTCTGAATCACTTGTATCGATGCCGAAATCTGGGTAGATAGATTTGTTCTTCTTACATGGTTAAGTATTCTTCTGAGCTATCAGAGTTACACCTTGGTGTATAATTGTCTTTCCACTTCATCCTCCCTGAAATCTGAACATTTACATCTGGGGTCAAGATTACACTGCTCTTTAAACTCCAGGGTTTGCACTCTTGTATGACAATAAAATAGCATTGGCCGTTGGCATCATGATCTTGGGTGATGTTTCTTCTTTCTCCTAATAGTACTGCATCTTTCTCTTTGTATTTGTAAAGGTTCTCAGGGCTCACTCATCAACACTGGTGTTTCTTTAATATCCATAGTAATCTATTTTATTCAGGACTGTTATTTGATACAATCTATAGGTTGTCAACACCAAAATCTTTGTCTGATTTTTTCCATAGGCCTCCAGATCTATATCTTCAATTCCTTTTTAATGTCTCTTTTGTAATATGCATGCTAAAAATGCAAGCATTTTGAAAATGTGTGTCTGTTGGCATTCTCATGACAATGAACAACCTACTTCAACTATTTGTCTCATCAAGATATAATGTAGGATTTATTCTGGACTCCTATCTAAATCTACATGAACACAAGGACATCTCAGCCTATACCAAAGCATATTGAGTATCCTTTTTTTGTTTTGTTTTTTTTTTTTATGTTCTCTCTACATGGTATAAGTCTCTTTAGTTGTTTTGTGGGATTCTGATACAATCTCCTTCTTGGCCATATTTCCATTCTCACCTCTCAACCTACATGGTCCTATGATAACCAGAGTTGTCTCTAGAAATGTAAAGGAAATCAAGCCATTTACCTATTCAGATTTCTACACCAGTTTTCATTCTGTTTAGGACAAAATTCTAATATCAGTTTATAGCTTAACACATTCTTCATAACTCCACAACCCCCTCTAAGCATAGCAAACCCATCTCATCCCATTGCCCACTTTTCACTTTGCTCTGGTGACACTGCTCCTCTTTAATTTATTTGTAGAAGTTAATCCATACTTTCTGGGGTTTTGTCTCTATTATATCCTTGGTTCTGCAACACTCTTGTTTCTGATTTTTTTTTGGTTTTTTTCTTTTAGTCATTCAAATATTCACTTATTGCTGGGGATTTCTTTTACTGCTTGTATAAAAAGTAGGCTCATTCTACTTACTATCTTATTACCATAATGCTTTGTTTAACACCTATCATTATCACATGCTCCCATTTATTTATAATAAATTATTCTTTCATTAAATTCCTATAAACAATATCTATTACTTTAAGGTTCTACGTAATACCTATGATTATCATAGATTTATGTTAATTAATATTGTTGGTTAATATTTTTCAAACTTACCTTAATGCTAAATTCTTAAGAATATAGACATTGGGTTTTGTCATTTAGCTCAGAGGAAGAGGATATCACCTGGCCAGTAAAGGCTCTGAGACTAATCCTAAACTCTGACAAAAAATACCGACAGACAGAAGGCAGACAGATGGACAGACAGACAGATACATTTTGCCTGTCATATTCTTTCAAATATATTTTGCCATGTAAAACTGGTCTTCAGTAGTAAAAATTTAATGAATACATGCTAAATAAGTGAAATAGCAATCACACATGTAATTCAGTTTGAATGAGTGAGATTTAGAAAAATCTTAAATTGGAGAACTTCTACTAATCAATATAGAGTGGAAGAGGTAACCATGACTTTTGCCGCAAAATTTAAAGTGATTGATGGGATCATTAAGCTAACATTACAAAGCTTCTTTACACAAAGACAGTCATTGCTAGACTAGAGAAAGTCTACATAGTATCTTATAAGAAGTACTGGTGAAGCACCTTTTTAATATATATCCTCTTAGAGAAAGAAGCAAAGAATGTAAGTCCCGGAGGGTGCCATTGCAAAAATGATCCATTTCAATTCATTATATAAATGAATAGATTTCTTACTAATATAATGGTATTTTAGGCATGTTCTAGGATGTAAATTTTAATCTTTATGCTATTAGGCAAAATCCATTTTCCTTCTATGAAATTTTATATGAAAATTATTTTGTTCTCTCAGAGAAATAATTTAACGTTCAATTAGTGGTGGTATAGATGGGAAACATTTCACCATTTTTTGAAGAAATACATACTCCAAGAACTTAAAATTTAATAAATGATGTAAAGCATAAACATATTGTTTTCAATATGTACTGAAGAGATTTATAGAAAATATAAGTGCAAAATAAATGCTAAGAAAGTTTAAAAGAAATTATATTCAAACAAAAAAAATTAATAGTGTCATTGAATTACAATTTCAAAACATGCATGCACCAAATATGTACACAATTTTACCTACATTAATTTATATAGATTGTTTGGGTCACAATTTTACAACCATTTTTCTTTTTAAAAAGAAAGACAAATAGGAAAAAAGGATTTCAGAGGAAAGAAAGGAAGGAAGGAAGAAAGGAAGGAAGGAAGGAAGGAAGGAAGGAAGGAAGGAAGGAAGGAAGGAAGGAAGGAGGGAAGAAAGGAAGGAAGGAAGGAAGGAAGGAAGGAAGGAAGGAAGGAAGGAAGGAAGGAAGGAAGGATGGAGGGAAGGAGGGAAGGAAGGAAGGAAGGAGGGAGAGTAGGAAGGAGAGTAGGAAGAGAGAGATGAAAATGGAACCTGAGTACCTACTAAGATAAAATAAGCATGCAACATTCTCATATATCCAGTATAAAATTATGGTTTCAGTTCTTAATCTAAATCTTTGATATTAAAACTTGTAGCTGTTTCATGCAGCTTTTATTTTTTTGGTTTGTACTTATACAAGGAAAATCTCTTATATTAGATTGTGACAACTGTTGGCCTACTATTATTTTTATGCAGTCAGGGATGAGTCAACTAATCTGGCTCACAGCAACCCTTCCATTCATCTTTTCACTGTCTTATCTTTTACATATTTATACAAGGTAAATCACCAGAAAGGATTTATCAAAGAGACTAGTTTTGTCTTAATAGCAGAGTGGTTGCTTAGCAAGCACAATGGCCCTGATCCCCAGCACAGGAAAACAAAACAAAACAAAAGCAGCAAATGGGCTGTGTGAGAGAGAGTGAGACTGACATACAGGCAGGCAGGCAGACAGACAGACAGACAAATAGAGTAAGAGTGGATGAGAATGAGAGAGAGAAATATTCTTCTGTGCCTTCTTTCTTTTTCCCCATTTATTCAATCTGAAGACCCAGTCTCTGAGATGGTACCACCTGTATTTAGGACAAATCTTTTCCCCTTAGGTAATTTTTGAAAACACCCTCCCATATATAGTCTAAGGTGTATTTCCATTACAAGGTTTGAACATTCTTCATTTCTGATGAACGAACACCTATCATTCAAATTGTCAGAAGCTTACTTTCTTTTTATAATGACTTAAGAAAATATGGTATATATATAAATGGAATTCTATGCCTCCATCAGAAGGAATGACATTGCCACATTTGTGAGGAAATGGAAAGACTTGGAAAAAAAATATATTAAGTGAAGTAAGCCAGGCCCAAAGAAACATAGGTCCCATGGTTCCCCTTATTTGCAATAACTAGTATAAGTCGAGGACAAGCAGAAAAGGCCAAAGGATATGTACATATGACCATATAAGATGATTTTAAGTTAAATGAACCCCAAGATAGGAACATGGCGGGAGGGAGGGAATCGGGCAGGGGGGTTGGTAGGGAAGGGATGGTAGGGGAAAAACAAAGGAGGAGGTAACAATGTTCAATAGGAAATGTACTTATTACTCTGTACACTATTTTTACAATAAAAAACATTAAAAAAGGAATGTATCTTTGAAGCATTTGATCTTAGTCCAGATTGTATTTGTATAATAAAATAATAGAAAACAAGATCACAAATTACAAGTAATATTTTGCTTTAAGGTTTGCTTTAAGGTCAAAGTTATAATGCTAACAATATACAAAATACTCAAAATTGTGTATCATGTTGACTTTACTTTGAGAATTACCTTTAGGGAATTTGTCTTAAAGAATAGTCATTAAAAATGAAATCCTTATATTCTAGCTTATTATTGAAATTTCTTTACTTAGCTTAATGCAACTTTCATTCAAATAACTCACAACAAAAAAAACCTCTACTAGGTATTTGATATTTAAAAATCTAAGAAAAATATATTTTATAAACTCCAATTGAAAAGCAATCCTAGTCATATAATAATTTATGACTACTAAAATTTAAATTACTTGTAAATGATAGCCAAAGTATTTGTCTTTGTCAACATCATCTTACTCACCTCTGCTGGTCTAGAATTTACTAGATATTTTAAAACAGATTTTTTAAAAAGAGTCATTTATGTTCTTTCCATAATTGGTTGGTGTATGACTCAGTAATCAGCTCTAAAAATGTTTATTGTTGCAATAGTAATATTGTTTAGCATTACATTTTTTTGGAGTAGAATGTAGCATGAAGAAGAAAATAAAAGATTTAATTGATTCAGTATTTCGAAACAATTTTAATTTCCTGATTCAGTACTTTTTCTTTCTTCTAGGAAATGTGTAACTATATTTGTCTCATTAACATTGCATATTTGTCTTTTTTTTTGACACTGAGGCCAAAGAATTTTGTTTTATTTCCTCTACATTTGAACTCAATAAACTATCTCTTCCTTTCCTTAGTGATCTGACCTCTTTCTTTTCTTGCAGTTGAAAATGTCTTAGTTTTCTTTTTTTTTTTTTTTTTTAATTTTATTTTATTTTATTTGAGAACATACTGTACAGAGGGGTTACAATTACATGGGCAGGATAATGCATACATTTCTTACCAAGCATTGCAGCCTCCTCCTTTGTTTACCCTTCACCTCCCTTCCCAGCCTCCCCCCTGCCCTCCACCCAATCATACCCTCCCTCCCCCCCCCCCACCGACATTGTAAAGCTGGTTTTGACATGACATTTTGTACTTCTCATTGTTGCAACAGGTCCACCTGAACGACTTGTTTGTCCCCGTCTCCTCCACATTTTATACTGACATCAAATATAGTGAAAGCGGGGGTTACACTGTGGGGGAGGGACATACAAAGCAACAAAGAAATAATCTTATAAATGCATTAGAAACACATGCATGAAAGAAACAGAAACATTAAAATACATATTTGAGGGTTCGTTTTCCTAATATCACATTCTCTGACTTTTTCCGCTTGACTCATACCTATACTAGATATTGCAAATAAGGGAAACCATGGGACCTATGTTTCTTTGGGCCTGGCTTACTTCACTTAATATAATTTTTTCCAAGCCTTTCCATTTCCTAACAAATGGGGAAATGTCATTCTTTCTGATGGAGGCATAAAATTCCATTGTGTATATATACCACATCTTCTTGATCCATTCATCTACTGAGGGGCATCTGGGTTGGTTCCATATCTTAGCTATGGTAAATAATGCTGCAATAAACATAGTTGTGCTGGTAACTTTAGTGTGGCCTTGTTTGTGATCATTTGGGTAAATGCCCAAAAGTGGGATTGCTGGGTCATTGGGGAGCTCTATGTGGAGTCTTTTGAGGAACCTCCATACTGCTTTCCAAAGTGGTTGAACAAGACCCCGAATAGCAAAAACGCTCCTCAACGGAAAGAACACTGCTGGAGGAATATCAATACCAAATTTCAAACTCTACTATAAAGCCATAGTAATCAAAACAGCTTGGTATTGGCATAAGAACAGACCTCAGGACCAATGGAATAGAATTGAAAACCCAGAAATGAACCTACAGACCTATAGCCATCTAATCTTCGATAAGGGAGCTAAAACAATAGAATGGAAGACAGACAGCCTCTTCAGTAAATGGTGCTGGCAAAACTGGTTAACTACATGTAGAAAACTAAAGCTAGATCCTTATATATCACCCTGCACCAGAATCAACTCCAAATGGATCAAAGACCTTGAACTCAAAGCAGACACTCTGAAAACATTACAGGATGGAATAGGAGAAACCCTGGGTCTCCTTGGCTCAGGCCGAAATTTTCTGAATAGAGACCCGGAAACACAACAAATCAAAGAAAGGTTGGACAAATGGGATTGTATAAGGTTGCAGAGCTTCTGCAGGGCAAATGACATAGCTAGCAAGATCAATAGAAAGCCCACGGACTGGGAGAAGATCTTTACTAGCCATACAATGGACAAGGGTCTCATATCTAAAATATACTTAGAACTCAAAAAATTAAACCACCCAACAACAAATCCTCAAAGAAACAACTGCCCAATAAGTAAGTGGGCGAAAGACTTAAAGAGAAGCTTCTCTGAAGAAGAAAGAAGGATGGCCAATATACACATGAAGAAATGTTCAACATCCCTAGCCATAAAAGAAATGCAAATCGAAACAACATTGAGATATCACCTCACTCCAGTTAGAACAGCAAAAATCAAGAACTCTAACAACAGATGCTGGAGGGGATGTGGACAGAAAGGAACCTTAGTTTTCTTTTTCAATTTCACTTCTCCTTTTATTTGCCAGCTTTCCTTTCTTACCATTTTTTCTTTCTTACCTTCTTTTTGCCATCTTCTGGATCTTATGCAAGTTACCCTGCATATTGCTAATCCTGACTCCTGATTATTTTTTATTCCTGTTCATACTAATTGGCTCTATTTTTATTTCCAGTATATGTATTACTAAATGACATTCGTTGCCTTCGGCCATACATTAATTTATCTTTCAGGAGTTTTTCATTTTCTCTCTGTGTCTTTTCCTTATATATTTCTTTTTGCAATCTCCATTTTACTTTCCTAGTCTCATCTATGTTGTATTTTTTGTTGTTTCTTTTTTATTATCCTTAATTTCTGTGATTCCTGCTTCATGTATTATTAGGAGGGTTTATAAAATAAGCCACTGCATGTTTGTTAGAAACAGCATTAATGTGGATCATCTAAAATTAGGTTTGGATTCACTGTGCTGCTGTTTGCCAGCCTCCTTGTTTATAGCCATATTATAGGGTTTAACTAAATAAAAGAAGATAAATTTACAAATTCAAAGGACTACTCATTTTAATCTACACACCTGAGGTTGGGAAATTAGAGTTAATTAAAAGGTGAATAAACAAAATGGAAAACAGTTGAAAGAAGATATAGATCTATTGTTGTATTAAATGATAGGAAAGTTATACATGTATGTGAACACCATTAGTCAAGACTTTCTAAACTTGTATGGATGTTAAGCCATATACAATTTCTAGGAGAGAACCCTTGAAAAAGATTGAAGCAAAATAGAAGCAAATGAAAACATACCAAATAAATTAGAGTGCAGTGTGAAAAACTGTTAATTATTTGTATGCTTAGTGCATGATTGATGCAAAGAGCTATGAAAACTTCCTAGAATGGATGAGATTTCAGCTGCATTAGAGAATTATGAACATATTGCCCCCTGAAGATGAAGACGATTACTCAGAATCATTTTCTCGGGTTTTAATAGGAAGATATAACAGGAAAAGTTTCAGAAATGGAAATTTTAAAATAAGTTTATATTTTACTAAGGTATTAGAAATTTCCAGTGGTTCAATGGGAAGTACTGGAAATTTAGTGCTATGAAAACTTGCGTTGAGGTTGGGTTTTAAAGTCAGAACTACAATGACATGCTCAAATTGTGACTGTCATGTGCAAAGTTACATACTGTAATAAAAGTGATCATATAGGAAGAAGATGCAAACCGAAAAACTAACACCTGACTGGTCAGAAGGCATATGAGAGTTATTTTCAGGCTTCAAACAAGAGTATTTGGGAAGACTTAGGTGTGTAGTTAATAGCAAGCAATTGAGAAACAAAATGAACTATATTTTCTCCAAAGAATATAGAAACATTCAATTTAAATAAGAAAACTAGACTTTTGAAATGACTGTCTTGCCTAATTTCATTCACCTATCTCTAGTTTGAACAGACTATTTATATCACTACAATTTTTGTATAGTAGTTAATGAGTTATTGTATAGTAGTTAAAAAGTTATTCTTGAGAGTTGAACCAATTAAATGTATACTAAATGAAGAAAATTAAAATAGCTAAATATTTAGTTAATACTTTATTGTACAGATAAATAGTGACACATCCACGCTTTATAACATATAGAACGGAAGCCCCCCTCCAAAAAAAATTAGAAGAAATTGCACATAATCATGCAAAATAAACACTGATGGTAGTAAATTCTAAAAATGGCAGAATTTGGTTCTAAATCAAAGGCAATTTTCACATTTGCATACTATATGAGAAAGCATCTTATAACTATGCTCCTAGTATATTGTTCAATTCATTTGCATAATCTAATTCAGTGATACTTGTGCTCTTCAAATAGTATTCACGGATCATATTTTATCTATTCTTTATCCTAAGTTGTGGTTTTTGTGAACTACAGACCATATCATGGAAAGACTGTAAATATCATAAATATTATGCCAATTTTCCTTTAAAATGGAAATTTATGTAAAATTTATTTCTTCATTTTCTTACAAAAACAAAAAGTAGACAATCCTTAGGGCTTAAAAGTGGATTTGTATATGATTTAATTATGAAGCATAGAATTAAGGAAAAACATTCTTCAGCCTATTTTTAAAAATTCATTTTGGGAAAGTAACCATGCAATGTAGATATATCTATTTGAAATAGACTTCCATCTTGACAACTTTCTCATTCCAGCTTCCTTCATTTCCAATGCAATGGCAATTTGTTATTAATCTTTGATCCATAGATATAAAACTTCAATCAAATGTTGATAAACTACTAATACATTTTTCATTCTAGCTGTGTTTGTCTCTTGTGATTCAGTGAGACAATTCTAGGCTCAGGTATACTATGGAATGATATTGTATAAAAATGTAACAACCTTTCACAAAAAGCAAGCTTTTCTCATTTTTACTATATTTTTATAATTCATTTCCCAGAAGTAGAATTTTAAGTAGGTCATATGATTTGGTTAATGTTTTTCCATTGATATATCTCATTCAGAAATCAAGTAATGATGTAATATTGTGGCATTTGTGGTATCAGTACTAGTTGGTCAGGAAGTAAGACTTAACTAAAATAATGCTTATTTGTTACAGAAGAACCACATCAATTTATGCACCAAAATCACCAATACTTTTCTTGTCAATCCCTTTGTACAGCATCTTTAAAATGAAATTTTAAAAAATTACCAATACAAAAACAATATAAGCATACATATATTGAAGATTAAACCGGACTTGTGCAAACATATGAACTTTCTTCTGATATATTTAGGTTTTTTCCTATTAATATCCAAATCAAAACAAAACTTAAATTCTATCCATTATTTACTTACTACATGTCAGTATCTGGGTTTCGATTTCAATAGCACTACTACATCAAAATCACATAGATTATATCACATATACCTTTTGAAAGTATTTGATCTAGGTGAATTCCCTATGTAAAATTACCCAATAGAAAATATCACCTATGTCATTTCAGAATCATTATACTATTTGTTCTATTACAGTTAAGAATGTTTTCATTTATTTGTTTGTTTGTTTGTTTGTTTTTGTTATCCTTATATACATGTACAAAGGCATTTCAATCCAACTTGTCAGTTTGTAAGTACAGTTGTAAGTACAACATATCTGGATCAATGTCTTCCTTTTTTTATCAATCTACCAATCCTACCTATCCCTTCAATTTCCCTGGTTGCAACTTCACATACATACATTGAATATAACTGTGCCAAGAGCCACAAGAAGATTTAAGTTAAGCACATTTTATAGGCAACCACAGCAATTTCATAGTCGTTTTTCAGTGGTGTTGTATAGTTTTGAGGAGCTCCAATATTCTCATTTTGTCCATTTTACAAAATTCGATAAATGCAAGTGAAATGTTTGTTGCGTTTTTTCCTATTTCAAATAGTGATGTCAGCCAATAGGTCTTGTTTGCTTAATAATTACTTTTTTCCCCTTTCCTTTTTTATTAGCCCATTGTCAATTGTTTAATATCTGCTACTACATTTGACACAGTAGATTCTTGGGAAGTTTATGGTTTCTATTTGTTGTTGGCTATTGTTATTTTTGTAGTAAAGGAATCTAATTATGACTGATTCTGACAGATAACGTTATTGAATAGACAAAGCAGTTGGAGTATTTCTGACAAAATGAACAGAAAACACTTAACAATGCTCAGTCAGTGAGAACCTCTTCTGTAATAGTGATGAGTTTTGTAGATATTATTTGGCAACCTGGAGTTTTTGTTTGATACTCTATGCTAGTATTTATATCTATCTATCTGCATATACGTATTTTATATTTTCTCCTTCTATATATGTATTCTACATATTATATATATGCATGTGTTCATCTGTCCCCTCATCTACCCATTCATATATTTATATATATATATATATATGTGTGTGTGTGTGTTCATTCCCCTTTCTCTCTTTTTTTCTCTCTCTAACACACACTCACATATGCACATACACCATAAATGAACAAAAGAAACTCATACACTAAAGCATAAACATCCATATATGTCTGTTTGTTATTTTTTTTTTAGTAGCAAAGCAAATGCCAACACACTTGTTCCATTTTTTTGCTTGTTGAGACAGTGTCTCACAGTTTTGTTCCAAGCTGGCCCTGAACTCTTGCTTTTCTTTTATTGTTGTTGTTAGGTGTGAGGGTATCCGGGCCTGGGAGCTATCTCTGGGCTTTTTTGCTCAAACCTACCGCTCTACCACTTTGAGCCACAGTGCCACTTCTGGTTTTCAACTGGTTAATTGAAGGGTCTCATAGACAGGCAGACCCAAAGAAACATAGGTCCCATAGTTTTCCTGCAATAACTAGTGTATGTCTTGGACAAGCAGAAGAGGTCAAACACTATGTACGTATGACCATATGACTTGATGCTAAGCGAAACAAACCCCAAGATAAGGACACATGAGACTGTATCTTTCTTGTTTTTCTTTTTAATGTACAATGTAATTTTTTTCTTTGTATGTTCTTCCCCCACAGTACAATCCCTGTTGTCACTGTATTTGATTCTGGTGTCCTGCATCTTGTATATACTTTTTTCTAATTTAGGGAAGGGAAGAGAAGTAACAAAATGATGAAATAAGGATACAGGATGACCTATTGTAACAATGAATTGTACAAGACATTATGTTGAAAATGACCTTTACAACTTTGTAGGGGAGGTGAGGGAGGAGTTGTAGAGGTGGGGAGGAAAGGGATGATAGGAGAAAAACAAAGGAGGGGTAACAATGCTAGATAGGAAATGGACTCACTACCTTGCTCATGTTACTGTAACCCCTCTGTAGCAATATCTTTACTATATATATATATATATATATATATAGTATATTTTGAGATATATATATATGTATATATATATATATATATATATATATCAAAAAAAGAGTCTCATAGACTTTCCTTCTTGGGCTGGCTTTGAACCACAATCTTCAAATTTCAGTATCCTGAATAGCTAGGATTACAGGCATGAGCCACCAGCATCCAGCTTGTCTTGAACTCTTTAGATCAAATGATTTTCCTTATCTTAGCTATAGTAAATAATGCTGCAATAAATATAGTTGTGCTGGTAGCTTTAGTGTGGTCTTGTTTGTGATCATTTGGGTAAATGCCCAAAACTGGGATTGCTGGGTCATAGGAGAGCTCTATGTGGAGTCTTTTGAGGAACCTCCATACTGCTTTCCAAAGTGGTTGAACAAGTTTACACTCCTACCAACAATGTAGTAAAGTTCCCTTCTGGCCACATCCCCTCCAGCATCTGTTGTTGTTAGAGTTCTTGATTTTTGCCATTCTAACTGGGGTGAGGTGGTATCTCAATGTTGTTTTGATTTGCATTTCTTTTATGGCTAGAGAGATTGAGCATTTCTTCATGTGTCTATTGGCTATCCTTCTTTCCTCTTCAGAGAAGTTTCTCTTTAAGTCTTTAGCCCACTTATTTATTGGGCAGTTGTTTCTTTGAAGATTTGTTGTTGGGGGCCCCCTCAGTAGATGAATGGATCAAGAAAATGTGGTATATAAACACAATGGAATTCTATGCCTCCATCAGAAAGAATGACATTGCCCCATTTGTTAGGAAATGGAAAGACTTGGAAAAAAATATATTAAGTGAAGTAAGCCAGGCCCAAAGAAACATAGGGCTCCTCGTTTCCCTTATTTGCAATATCTAGTATATGTCTGAGTTAAGCAGAAAAGGTCAGATAAGTTGTTAGGGAAATGAACTCCAAGATAAGTATTCAAATGTTTTTTCCTTTCATGCAATTTTTTCTAACATATTTATAAGATGATTTCTTTGTTGCTTTGTATGTCCCTCCCCCACGGTATAACCCCTACTTTCACTGTATTTGATGTTGGTATAATTTGTGGAGGGGAAGGGAAAAAAACAAATCGTTTAACTAGGGATACAGGTGGACCCATTGCAACAATGAGATGTACAAGTCATTATGTCGATAAACAAACTTTACAACTTTGGGGGGGGGGAAGGATCGGGTAACGGGGGTGGGGGGGTATGGGAAGGGATGGGAAGGGGAAATAAAGGAGGAGGCTACAATGCTTGATAAGAAATGTACTCATTATCTTGCCCATGTAATTGTAACCCCTCTGTACGGTATTTTCACAATAAAAAAAATGATTTTCCTTTCTCTGGTAACAAATGATACTCTTTTCTCTGTAGAAACATGGCCATGTATCATATCATGTAGATGTTGTTTTCTTGTTTTCTAAAGGCCAGCTTTTCCATATGTTTTGAGAAAAATTCTCCTCAATTAAGAACAATTTTATATTCTTTTATATTTTGTTAATTATTTTGTTTAAAATTCTGATAGCCTACTTTCAATTAATCATTCATCTATATACTTTCTCTATTAAAGACTTAATAAAAGTTTTCTATTTGTATATCCAATTATAGGCAGATATTCAGAAGACTCTTAAACAGTTAATTTTACTCCTTTTCATTTCTCTATGTATCCTAGGCTGTCCTTGAACATCCAATCCTCTTGCCTCAGACTTTTCAGGGAAGTTTTTAACAGGTGTGTGTAACACTACTCCGCCTTTTTATAACCCTTTTGTATATTTAATAAGTAAGAAATTGGACCTTTATTAGTTAGATAGCGCTCTTATCCCAGTTTTAAAAATGAATAAAGTTAGGCAGTTCTGCTCTAAATGGTACTAGTAGAACCAAGTTTTAAAAGTATAGGGACTGTGTGTTTCAAAACTGTATGCATAGCCATATTATATTTTCGTCTCTCATAAATGTAGCAGTTTGGTGACATGGAATAACAAGGTGAAAGATCAACTATTTTTTCAGGTAGTCTTGGGAAAGCCTCATATAAGAACATCAAACTTGAGTTAGGTGTTTCAGAATGATGAGAAATTATATACTTTATTAAATTAGAATATCTTCTTATGAAATAAAATATGATTTACAGGGTTTATCTTAATATTAATAAATTTCTATGTCTTCTGATTTAAAAACAAGAACATAATTGTAGTTAAGTTACTCAAGGACAAGAAATCCCAAAAATATGAAATTTTTTTTGGACCAAGCAAACCTGCAAAACTACTTTACTTAGGTTAAACTGTTATGAGACTTATAGTTAATTCTTGTAATAAGTCCATTGCAATAAATCCTAACTGCTGTATATCTATGAGGTAAAATTCTCCTGCTACTCATACACAACTGGATTTGTAATTTTGTTACTAAAATAGTTGACAAAGTATGCTGCAATAGGAGTAGACAAAAGTCATTTACTCAATAATTTCATCCATAATGGGTGAAATAAGCCAGTGGGTAAGAATGAATCTGTTTCCTGAAAGAGAGCATATTGCTCATTTCCTAGCTTTAAGGAATAGGATACAGGAATACCATAGGTGAAATAGGATACAGGAATACCATAGGTGAATTATAAAATGTTTTTACTGGAAGGTGCCACTTTTAGAAAAGTCATCACTATTTGCTGTCATTAGCATAGATTTTTTAATTAATTAATTAATTTATATTGTGAAAATACCGTACAGAAGGGTTACAATTACATGAGCAAGATAATGAGTACATTTCTTATCTCCTCCTTTGTTTCCCCTTACCATTCCTTCTCATCTCTCTATCCCCCACCCCCCGTCCTGTACCTAAGTTGTAAAGGTTTGTTTTCGACATAATGTCTTGTACAGCTCATTGTTGCAATGGATCCACCTGTATCCCTATTTAAACAATTTGTTTTTTCCCTTCCCCGCCACAAATTATACCAACATCAAATACAGTGAAAACAGGGTGTTATACTGTGGGGGAGGAACATACAAAGCAACAAAGAAATGATCTTAAAAATACGTTAGAAACAATAGCAAGAAAGAAAATTCATTTGAGTCCTTATCTTGGGGTTCATTTCACCTAACATCAACTTATCTGACCATTTCTGCTTATCTCAGACATATACTAGTTATTGCAAATAAGGGAAACCATAGGACCTATGTTTCTTTGGGCCTGGCTTATTTCACTTAATATAATTTTTTCCAAGTCTTTCCATTTCCATAGATTCTGATTCATACCAGCTTCCCATCCTACTTGAACCCTTCAGCTGTCACACACTTCCTGATCAACAGAGGTGATCCAATCTTCATTTCTTCATTGGAGTGAACGAGAAATTTAAGTATCACTACTAGACAAATCACCCTTGTACTACAGCAGTTCTTTATTTAATATTTTCCCCCACCACACCAATAACCCCATCTCCCAGACAGATACAATGTATTTTCCTTTCTTTCTACAGAATTCAAAACTACAAATAATAAGGAGAGAGAGAGAGAGAGAGAGAGAATCTGGATGGGGAAAAGAATCAAGAGAAGGCTTTCTTAAGTGCAATATGAGTAGGAAGAGCAGAAGCATACATATTTGTAAAATAAAACATTAAACAAACAATTATTAGAAAGAAAATCTAGCTGGATGTGTTGATTGAAGATGTGATCTTAAAATAGCTTTTAAGTCACTTTATGAAAAAACAGGCACTGATAGAGAACAGAGCATATATATATATATATATATAGTGAAAATACTGTACAGAGGGGTTACAATTACATGGGCAAGATAATGAGTACAAGCATTGTAGCCTCCTTCTTTGTTTCCCCTTCCCATCCCTTCCCATCCTTTCCCATCCTCCCACCATCCCAGAGCTTATATTTTTTGTATGAATATCTCTGTTCAATGTTGATACACTAGTATTTTTAATATGAAAAACTGTGTTATTGAAATCTTTTTAGATTCAAAATGTCTACCTACTGATCTGTGGAAATGATCTCTCCTTTCCCTTCAGCTCTCATCCTACCCGTCCTCCCCAGAGTCCTATTAAATATAAATTTCCCAAATTCTTCTCTGTGACTTTTATGGCTTAAAAGTAAGTAATCTGATTGGTGATGAAAATTCAGAACAACATAGACCAAGTACCTTGGGAATCAGAGTTCTGCCAAGCACTTATGAACTAAGAAAAATATACTCTCTTGCACATGTGGAATGCTGGGGGGAAACTGTGCAGCTCACTAGGTGTTAGAACAGTGCAAGAGTATCCAGTGGTGACATGCATAAAGACATGGCCTCCATCAAAGCCCAAGTGATTTAGCAATGAAATCTTACCCTACCCTGGGAAAGTGGAAGACGCTGTTTCTTTATGGTTTTGGGTTTTTTTTTTGGGGGGGGCGGGGTATAGGCTTCAAGGTAAAGACAGAAACCCCACTGATAATCACCATGAGTAAATGTTCCTGCTGAAAACTTTTATCACCAGTATGATTCGAAAGAGTTCATCTTGAAAGCAAACAAAAATGTTGAGACACCAACTATTCTAAAATTCTTTAAGTGGGCTAAATGAATCTTACTTTTCATTGTGATGGAAGCTTTGGAAAACCATACTCTTTCTTTAAGGAAAGCTAGGGAAATAGAACAAGCTCATCGTTTAAAGTTCATTATGCAAAAAGAAAAATGAAGAAGCAAAGACATCTCCACTATCCGCTAAAGTACAAATTAATTCTTTTGTAACTGATATTGTCAACTTTTACCTTGTGTTGCCAGCATAAATGATACAACCAATATTGCATAACTGCAATATTAATAATAATACAGAATATATTCTAATTATGACACCCTTTCAAATGCTAAAGGTAAAGCAAAAATAAGTGGAATTTTCTTTTTCCTTTTTCTTTGTTTTGTTCTTTTTTTTTTTTTTTTTTTTTTTGAGATGTAGTCTCTATTGCTTAGGTTGGTCTTAACTTTCTGAGTTGAAGTGGTCTTTCATCCCCAGTCTCTGGGTTAGGTAAATATATGGTACCATACACAAGTTAATTAAAACATTTTTAAGGAAGATTTAAATTAAAAAAAAAAAAAACAGAAAAGAGAGATTTTAAAAAAAATTCATCTTTAGCTAACTAGGACAATCAATTGATAAAAATAATCATATTACTCCTTTTATATTAACTTTGTTTCTACTGGACTTGGATTGTTTATAGCCTGTCAATGATATTTCCTGAAGATTATTCAGGCCTGTCAAATACTATTGATAGATTTCAATTCTTGAGTTTTATTCTGCCTGGCGTAGGTAAGATTGCTGTACTGAACAATGCTTCTGAAATCATGATTGTGATCATGATGAAGAGCTTTTTTGGACCATGATCTAACAATATTTATTTTCACTAATTTTAGATATATATGCAGTATTTGTATTTATGGAAAGACAGAGATGCCTGGAATAAATTTAGCAAATTAATATACTAATATAGACTTTGGAGGCTAACATTACAAATTAGAAAAATTTTATCTTACTTAGATTATTCTCAAAGGACATAACACATGAAATACCTTGTTAACATAATTACAGTTAATTTTTTAAATTATGATTTATTTCTTTCACTTTCTAATTTTATATATCTTTCAAGCATATAAAGAGGTAAACCAGTTCTTAGATTAGATTAAATATTTTGAGATTTTGAATATTTAATTAAATAAAACATATCTTTCTACCTTTCTTTTTTTTTTTCTTGGGTCCAGCCGTGGGACATGAACTCTGGGCCTGGGCACTGTCCCTCAGCTCTTCAGCTCAAGGCAAGCACTCTACCACTTGAACCACAGCGCCACTTCCGGCTTTTTTCTTTTTGCTTATGTAGTGCTGAGGAATCAAACCCAGGGCCTCAGGCATGCAAGGCAAGCGCTCTACCACTGAGCCACCTTCCTAGCCCTCTTTCTACCTTTCTTAAACATTCTTTTCTTGCTCCTTAGGTTACTAATATAAGTAAAAATGCTAGATTGTCAAGCACTAACAATGTGTTTTCAATTGTTGGCAATTATAAGTACTTTCAAGTAATATTTTTTAAAAATTTCCCTCTATATGTAAACAAAAACATTAATTTATTTTCTAGACTTTTTTCCATTATTGAGGAAGTATAAATTTTATATTTCATTTGGAAATAGTATCCACATACTGCTTTTCTTAATATATAACACATTTTTCAAAGACAGAACAATAAATGTATCTTAAATAATACCTTTAATAAATGTATCTTAAAACATTTGACTAAAATTATAATACTCTAAATAATACTTTAAAAACAAATACAGTTCTTAATGTAATGAGATTAGGCAAAAATAAAGTAAAATTTGAAATTTAGAAGAAACTTTAGTGATCTATTCTTTTCACAGTTAATATACACTTGAAGAAATATATTTTTCTTCCTGGAAAGTTGAAAAACAAAAAATAGATAAACCATTTTCAATGATTTTGTTTTTAAAATTTGAAAAAATATAAATATATAATACACAACTCTTTCAGAAATATCAGAAAAGGAAAAAAATTGACCACAAATAATAGTTCAAAAGTAATTATTGAGCTAGGAAGGTGGCTCAGTGGTAGAGCGCTTGCCTTGCATGCTTGAGGCCCTGGGTTCGATTCCTCAGCACCACATAAGCAAGAAAAATAAAAGCTGGAAGTGGCCTTGAGCTGAAGAGCTGAGGGACAGCACCCAGGCCCAGAGTTCAGGACCCATGACGGGAAACCCCCCAAAAAAGTAATTATTATTCTATATATTACATATGTGAATTGTATATGTCCTTCCTTTTTTGTCATATATGTATACTTGTCCAAAGTATCCATATTGCATATTTCCTTTTTTCCACATGTATGTATATCAGTTATTAAATTTGTATGTAGTATATGTGTACATATATTTTTTCCATACTATATATAGATATATCTAACTACAAATCTTTACACATACATATATATGTACATCTATTTACCTTAATATATAAGTGTACCTATACACATGTATGTGTATATATACATGTATATGTGTTTATGCTTACCTAAATAGATGTGTTACAGATATATGTTCTTGTTATTGTTATTAGAGAGAAGATCTTGTTATGGAGAACAAGCTGGCCTGGAATTTGCTATATAGCACAGATTGGCCTCATAATGTACCTCTCATCCTCCTGAGTTGTGATACATGAATCTTTTTGTTTTAAATTAAAATCCTATAGGCAATTTAATTTTCTAAGTTTTTCACTAAATTTACAATACAAATTTTCCAATTTACTAGACAGGTTTTTTTCCTAAGAGCCAAATGACTACAAAGTCTGATGCTTAATTTAATGTAAGGAATCCAATACTAAAAGCATTGAAGTTTTTAATTTTGTTTATAGCAAAACATAGGCCTTAAATGATAATTTTTCAATCATAATTTAGTACATTTCTGTATTTTATGACATTTACACCTTCCGAGTGAATTTCTCAAAAGGGAATTCTCTGAATAATGTTTATCAAATTGCTTTTATATATAGTTATAGATCTCTACTTCTTTTTCCATTCCAACGAGCATATCAAGTATTTTATTAAGTTAAGCACTAATGATCAAATTGGTACAATCCATCTGCTTAAATATCAGGTGGATATATACCTGGTACTTTAGAAATAGCCTTCAGAGATAAATGCAGGAAAAATAAGCAAACATTATGTTAAAAGAAGTTTATCAGACTGTATAAGACTACCCTGACTATAGACCATAGACCAGGAAAGCAGGCCACCAAATAATTGTGACTAATGTAGCTAATGTGATTAACACATATGGAAGGAAAAAAATACAAGTTGTAATCTAAGATCAGCACAGGTGATAGGAAGTTCTAAGCTTTGCTTGAGTCTGGAGAAACAAATCAGTTTATTAAACAAATGCTGAAGTATAGTATTTTTAAACCTTCAAGAAATAAAAGCACTTTGAAAAATAATAAATCTCATCTGATATCATGTTATCTCTTGGTATATTGGGGTCAGTTCACAGATATGTATCCAAAATGGTAATCCATTGGATTAAACCATTATCCTTCCAGTTCTGAATTATCTCCCAGAAAACAGGATTATTTTTATTAACCTCACATAATACTTTGGACAGAGTTATGCTTTCAAAACAAAAATAAATGAAACCTTAAAACACTCAAGAGGATTGTTTGAATTAGCGTTTCAATATCTTGCTATACTCTATCATCCACCAATTCTGCCAAGACTAGAAATATTGATGTGTTTTATCTTCTTCCCCCTCCACTGTCTTCTGTAGCAGAGATTCTGGATAGAAAAGAAGTTATCAAGGTCAGGTTGCTTGAGAGAAATGGAGACATCAAGGTCTTGAATTGTATTTATGAACCAAATAATCAATCTCTGAAGTATTCACCCAAATAGATCAAACAGAAGAAGGTCTGGGGATAAATGATAGAGTTTGTAAGTTATAGAAATTAAGATATTAAAGAGAACAAGCACACTGATTGTTGATGTACATAATGAACTAGGAGTCCTGAAAGTTGTTGTTGATGTTTGTCAATTCTTTAATAGAGTGAGAATGTCAAAAGTTAAGAACCTCCAATGTTTACTCTCAGAAGTTTATATCTCCAAATATGTGTTGAGTAAAGTAAGAGATAATTGTCTCCCTTATACAAATGTCAGATATACATAACTAACTGAAACTAGGAACAAGAGTGAAAGGCTCTTTCTGATAACTATATCATCCTCCAAGCACAACATTTCCCTGCTGCTGATTACTGCTAGAGTTGATTTCATAGTGAAATGATCCGCATTGACTATTAATATGTCCTTTCCAGACATTGTATATATAGTTAATTTTAGCTTGGCATAATTTACACATTCCCTCTCTAGTTTCCTGAAAAAAAATCTGAATTTCCTAATTTGAAATTTTTTTCTCTTGCACAAAGACATATTGTCAACTTGAGTGAGGTGTGAACAATAAAAAATGTCATGAAATTAAGTTGAAAATAAAGGAATCTAGCATAATGTTTGCCATTTTAGAGTATATATGTGTATGTATATGTATATATGCTTAATTATGGGGGAAAGGCATAGCTGTGTCTTATATTTTCAAAGAAAAATTGAAGAAGAAGTAGAGTTGTGGTTCAAGTGGTAGAGTGCCCGCCTTGAGTGAAAAGGCCCCGTGAGAACAACAGGCCTCCAGTGCAAGCTTCAGTGCAGAAAGAAAACACATGGACACAAGAGGATTTTCTTTGCTGTTGTTGTTTTTTAAAAAGCACTATGCGCTTTTTTTGTTTCTTTTGTATGTTCTTCTCCCTGTGGTATATCCCCTTTTGTTACTGCATTTTATTTTGGTACCCTGGTATTGCATATATGTTTATTTGAATTAGAGAAGAGAAGGGGAACAACAGAATGATGAGACAAAAGACAAGTTTGACAAGAAATGTACTTATTATTTTACTTATGTAGCTGTAACCCCTCTATATACTACCTTAACAATATCAAAAGAAAAAATGATAATAATTTTCTCAAAACTAAAAAGAAAAGAAAGAACGAAAGAAGGAAGGAAAGAAAAGAAAGACAGAGAGAGGGAGGGAAGGAGGGAGGGAAGAAAAGAAAGCGAAAGAAAGAGAGAGAAAGAAAGAAAGAAAGAAAAAGAAAAAGAGAGAGAGGGGGAAGGGAAGAGGAAGGGGAGAGGAAGGAGAGAGGTAGAAGAGAGGGAAGGAAGGAAAGGAAAGGAGAGTCAACACAAATAGGAAGTTCTTAGTCCGTAAACACATATTTGTTATACTAGTACTGACAATTGCATTCTTCAAAATATGGAGAACAGAGAGAGAAGAATAAAATTCCCTTTTCTGTATTTTAAGTACCTCCTCTATATACAGTGTTGTATTAGGCCCCTTACTCCAAAACAAAGTGAAGGAAAAAATGAAGAGGAATACATCAGACCTGTGATTATAGCTCTCAGCAGAGCTAATCTAATTGGAGAATTAAATATGTATCTTTTAATGTAAATAAGATAGATGATTAATGAGTATTCATATATTCTAATGGTATGTTAGTACACTGCTTCTTATTATTCTACTGTTTTATCTACTCTATTAAAAATAAAACTATAGGACAAGAGGACAAATCTTCCTCTGCGGTTTCCATTGTTGGCTCTGTTCCTAAAATTTGGGTCAACAATGGGCAAATTGTACACCAGCAAAAATACTAGCTACCATTCATCTGATCTCCTGAATGCTTTGAATACATTGGTTCATTCAAACCTTATATCACTTCTATGACATTGGTATCATTCTGACCATACAATTGACCATGTGTAAAATTTTTCTGGCATAGTGGCATTTCAGCCCTGTTGTTCCAACACATGTTTAATAGTGTCCCTTTCTATTTCAAAAGGATCCTAGTTTGAAGGTGTAAATTGTTTCATGATGAAAATTTGGTAATTATAATCTAGCAAGTAGGAGAAGAAAATTTGATCCAACACTGTTGATGGCAAAAGCCCATATTTGTGACTGGCTAAGTAATTCTGCTTCTTCCTTGTAAATAAATAGCATGAAAACATTATAGCCAATGATCTCCTTCCCATTCTAAATGCTACAGTTATTAATAGACCAGTATGTGGACTCATGGTGCTGGGATATGAACTTCACACCATAATAAGTCAACAGAATTGAAAAAAGATTGAAAGAAAGGAGACAAAATTTAACACATTATCTAATTTATTATACAAATGCTATTCTGAACACAAAGAAACCAGTCTCCCAACAGCAGTATTCAAGATAAGCAGTCAACGTTTGACTATGTTAAAGAGAGGTGCATCTTCATGTGATGGATATGCTAATACCATTAAAGGATCTGCCCTCATTTTATTTGGAAAACACTTAAATATTATTTATGGTAGAATCACATATTTAAAACTAGCCTCATTCAGAATTCAGTGAGCTTTTTATTCACATTCTATGTTCCACAGAGTATGATACTGCCTACAAAGACTTGTTTGGCTCTGCTGTGATTTTAAGGTGCACTTCAGATTTATATTCTCCCCCGATGATTATATTTTCCTGGGGAATGTTGACACTTTCCTGCCAGCTTTGAGTTCTCATATTCCCTTCTTTACCCTCATCTTATTGGATACTTGCCATCGATATTAAATTGTCTTAATCCTGATTTTTCCACCTATTGCTGCTTTTGCAGTTGGCACTGATTCTCATGCCCCTTGAAAGGTACTTGTGTGGCAAAAGATTGAAAAAAAAATTGGCAGTTGCTGTCAGGGTTAATGTAGAAAAATAAATCTCTTATATTGCCAGTTTGGATTTACTTTTCATTTTTAATGACCCCAACAGATGTTGGAGGAATCCTCTACTTCCTGCACACTTCCATTTTTACAGCTGGTACTGCTTGACTGGTTCTTGACTTTGGGTGAGCAGTTCCTGGGTGTTTACACAGTGATTTACAGACACCCATTCACTGTAGACTATGGACATCCTGGTATTTTTCTTTCAAATTTTTCCCTGAAGCCATCATGATTGTCAATAGAACCCCTCACCAAGCGTCTCTATCTTTGTCTTTCCTAGCAATTGACTCTCTTCCTTCATGTGCAGGCTGAAAGGTTTAGAATGATAGATTAAAAATAGAGAAAAAAGATGTAAATAAGAATTCTTATGTCTACTTTGGCAGTTTTGTTGTTGGGTTTGGTTGGTTTTGCCAGTTTGTTTCTTGTTGTTTTATAGTACTGAGGTTTAAGTTCAAGATCTTGGACTTGCTTTGGTAGATGCTTCATCACTTGAATTATGCTTCTATTCCATTTTACTTTAGTTATTTTTCAGGTAAGTTCTTATGCTTTTTATCTGAAATTGGCATTCTGCATAAATGGGATTACAAGCATGAAACACTGTGTTGGCCTTCACTTTTTATAAACAGTTATTCACCATAATTTACATTTAGGTAGCTCACTTCCTTTGAGATTTTCCTTTTCCCCTTATTTACTGACTTAGTTCTTCTCTACATCCATTTGCTCCCCATCTTTATTCCTGTCCTTCCTTCCTTCCTTCCTTCCTCTTCTTCCTTCCTTCCTTCCTTCCTTCCTGCCTGCCTGCCTGCCTGCCTGCCTGCCTGCCTTCCATCCTTCCTTCCTTCCTTCCTTCCTTCCTTCCTTCCTTCCTTCCTTCCTTCCTTCCTTCCTTCCTTCCTTCCTTCTTTCCTTCCTTCCTTCCTGATTCCAGACTCTGATCTATTAGATTTATCAACTCTACTTAGTTTCTTAAGTCTTCTGGAAGACAGAAAAAAAATGTACAAGACACTATGTTAAAAACAAACTTCACAACTTTGCTGGAGGTGGGGAGGAAAGAGTTGGGGAGGTGGGGAGGAAAGGGATGGTAGAGAAAAGACAAAGGAGGAGGTAACAATGATCAATAGGACATGGACTCATTACCTTGATCATGTAACTGTAACCCCTCTGTACAGTATCTTTACAATAATATATATATATATATTTTAAAAAAAAAAAAAAAACAGCTTTAGCCAGGCGCCTGTGGCTCGTGTTGGTAATCCTAGTTACTCAGGAGGCTGAGATCTGAAGATCTCAGTTCAAAGCCAGTCTGGGCAGGAAAGCCCCTGAGACTCTTATCTCCAATAAACTACAAGAAGGCTGAAAATAGCGCTGTGGCTCAAGCGGCAGAGAACTCACCTGGAGCTGAAGAGCGCAGGGACAGCACCCATGCCTAGGGTTCAAGCCCCATGACCGCAAAAAGAAAAAAGGCTTTAAACAACCCCAATATCTGACTTCATGGTTTTAGATGCCACAAATGCCAAATTTACATGCCTCTGGCACCACAGTCCTTCTGAAACTTGAAGGAACACACTTCTTAGACTTTTTGATATGTGCTAGTTTTCTTGGACATGTCTTGGTGTGTAATTGCATAACTCAAACATCTGCCTTTGCTGCAATTTATCTCCCTGTGTGTCTTCACATAATCTGTTCTTTGTATGTATCTATCTCTGTTTCAAACTTCTCCCTTTTTATATATAGACAACAGTTCTATTGAATTAACTACCCTTTAATGGCCTAATTTAACTTGATTAGCTCTGTGCAAACCTTTTCCCAATAAAAATTACATTCAATGGTACTGTGGTTAGAACTTCAACACAGCTTTTTTTTATGTGCCAATACTTGAGCTTGAACTCAGGGCCTGAGCACTGTCCTTGAGCTTTTTTTTAAATATATGTTTTTATTGTAAAGATACTGTACTAAGGGATTACAGTTACATGAATAAGGTAATGAGTACATTTCCTGTTGAGCATTGTTACCACCTCCTTTGTCCGCCTCCCCCATCCTTTCCCTCCCTACTCCCCAACTTCTCCCTCCACTGCACCAAGCTGTAAAGTTTGTTTTCAAAATAGTGTCTTGTACATCTCATTGCTACAATGGGTCAGCCTGTATCCTTGTTTCAGTACTTTGTTATTTCTCTTCCCCATCCCAAATTAGGAAAATGTATATACAAGATGCAGGGTACCTTGAAAATGAGTTATACTATGGGGAAAGAACATATAAAAGAAACAAAAAAAAAACACAGTACATTATAAGTATATTAAAAACAACAGCAACAAAAATAAAACCTATTGAACAACAGATTTCTATGGAGGGGATGCAATATATAACATAACAAGAACTCAGAGAGTAATTATTCCATACTTGCTTCTAGAAGAAAGAGAGACATGTCATTTGCAGCAATTGGAAGGTTTCTGCAAGACGTAAATAACCACTGAAGACTATGGTCCTGAAGGTGACTTTTCTACACACGTTTCTTTCCTCTGTTGGTTTAAGGCGTTGCACTGAAAAGGCATAGTCAGATGCAGAACACATCAAACAAAAAATGCAAAAACCATCAAAAAGCATTTGCTTGATACAGTCATTTGAACAATAATCTTCACAAGTAGCACTTTAATGTATTATACAAAATTTGTTTGGTAAACACCCTGACTTGAGAAAGGAGAAACTAAGATTTCAAACATTGTGAGAAAGAAAATTATCAACTATCAGTAACACTAGCTACAGTTTTCTTTTCTTCACAAAGTTTGTTACTAGGACATAAATCAAGGTTTCAGAGAATACCCCACCCTCAACTTTAATGCCTTATACAATAATCAATAAAATAAATTTAAATTTTTTAATTTAAATAAATTGGAAAATCCAAGAGTGATTTGAAGTAAAGCCATTTTAAATCAGAATTGTTGCCTAAATAGTCTTTGAAGTTTTCCTCAATAACAAATTACTAATTATTCTCATTGTCATCTCTATTTTTTTCATTTTCTTCTGAAAATTTGAGGAAAGTACAATACATTATTCAAGCAGATATCTTGGGTCAATCAAACAAAGAAACATGGCAAGAGTTTTACTTAGCTCTACTTTCCATAAAAATTAAATGTAGCTATCCATAAATAAATATTTTAATATCCAAAACTTATATTTGCAAATTTCTATCACATTATTATGTTGCTGGAAACTAAATGGTAAATCTATCCATCTCTCTTGGAAATACTTTTTTAAAAGTAATTATGCCACTAGGCACTGATGGTTCATGCTTGTAATCCTAACTACTAAATAAGCTGAGATCTGAGATCAGGATTCAGTCATTCAAGGCAGAATAATCCATCACTCTCTTATCTCCAATTAGCCAGCAAAAAGCCAGAGTGTAGGTGTAATTCAAGTGGTAAAGAGCCATCCTTCAGTGAAAAAGCCAAGAAACAGCTCAACACCCCGAGTAAAGGCACCAGTTACAGAATCCCTCCAAAAAAAGGGAAATATTTAGGTCATGTAAAGTATACAAAAGAATTTGTGTCCTGTAGTTTATATAGAGTCTGATCCTTGTAGCTCAAAGGCAGTCATACAGTTACTTGATTTGATTTAAAAAGAAAAGGCCAGCTTTTTGAGGAGATGGAAATGCATCTGCTCTCATCATTACTAGAGCTGATATTTGTGAAGTATTTTTGCTTTGAGGCTTTTCTGATATTGTGAAATATTTTTGCTTGAGGCTTTTCTGGTCAAATGGAGCAAAACCTGTACTTTGGTTCAACTGGCCATCCCTTTCATCCTGGCATTTTAAAAACCAAAGCCCTCTTCAACAAAGGATAGACAAAAAACAGGACCTTACCCTGGATGGGTCATTTGGCTTCCAGGTTTACATTGATGCCATCTGAATCCCAGAAGGAGTTCCTGATGAATCTAAGGCTAGGAATCAAATAGTTGCTGAATCTGAATCAGCACTATATTGGGGGGCCACTATTAATATTCAACAAAGGTTGGTCAATCAACTAGGAAGGTAAAGGGAATTTCAGAACAATTAAATCCCACTAGCAAGAAGGTCTGGAAAAATTCAATGGTTCCTGATGTGATCCTGGCAGGATAAGGTGGGTGGGTGTCCTATTGGGCAAATGTTGTACCTTTCAGCCCTGGATGGGACCATCAACTAAAATTACAGATATAAATGGTTCCCTTTCTAGCTTGACAGAACAGTGTTTGGGAAATGGAAAGGAATATTGACCTCAATTATATTGTCCCCTGTTGTTCTAATTGGAGCAATGTCTATGATTGGGTGTTGCGAGACAAATTCACAAGGGACTACTTCATAGACTCACAGAGATTATTCTATCCAAACTTCTGTATCATAGTATTTGTTAAATACAGCTGAGGCAGAGAGTCAAATAATGTTGAGTTCAAAAGAAATAATACTAAATAATAAGAGGAGAAAATGTAAGAAAAGCCATCTTTTCTATCAAAGTGGGTTGCTTCCATTCTGTCAGTTTTACAAATCTGAGCTCAGCCAATGTGAGCAGAGCAGAAGGGGCTGCTGTGTTCAGGACAAAAAGGGAGCATCTTGTTTGCTGTCTGTGCTTTCCTGCCCATGGAGCATCCTTTTACAAAAATGAACTTGCCTTACCAAGTTCAACAAAAAGCAAGAAAAGAAAAAAGTTAAGTCAGGGAAATAAAGATTAAAAGTAGTTAACCCAGTGGTTCAGGGACAACCAGTAATTATATGCCTTCTAATTCATTTGCTTCGACATCACACAGTCTTACCTATTGGTAACTGGTAATGCAGAGAGAGATATTACATACTAAGATACTACACAACTTGATCAAATCAAGATTTTGGGGCAAAGGCAGGATTTAAGAAATTTCTGTATTGGGTGATGAATTCCATACAAAACCTAAAATTACAAACAGATATTGAAAATTAAAATTGATATCTATGTGCAAGTTCTTTTTGAGGCAACTCTGGTAGTATTTGCCAAACAAGAAAGAAGCCATCAGTAGTCTCGCTGGAGTAATGTAACCTTGCAGATGGTTATTCCTCCATTTGGAAATAGTTTTTAATTAGTAAAAAAAAAAAACTGTAAGAATTTTCTTTAAAATTTTTATTTAAAAAATTCCAGGATATTTAAAACACATGCCTGTTAATTTTTTTTTCTTTTCGTTCATTTTTCATGGAGTTGATGGAGATAAAAAGATCAGCCTGGCAGCTTGCTGGCATGGAATTGGAGTGTTTAGGGTTTGTTTTGCCTTTTTGCAAGATTGGTCCACAAGAACTTTAAAAGGAGAAAAAGACGATGCAAATTAAATACGTTAGAAACGTATGTCCCATCTGTTTTTATTTCATTTTTAGAATAAGGTTTTCATACCTACTTTTATTTTTACATTCTATGATACCACACTATAATGTTGGCCACCTCAGAGACAAACTAAATTAGCTATCCTGACCATATGGAAAGGAAAAGCTTTACCAGCTAAGGAAACAAATTTAACTCAGGCAAAAAGGCCTATGTTTTAGAGCTTTAAAAAAATGTTGCTAAGTACATAGGCGGGGAATATAACCCACCTGCATAAGTAAAATTTGAGAAGAGTTTTGAATATTCCAAAATAGCTATGTCTCTTTTTGGCGTCATTCAGGAATCACCCATATCTGAAATGTCCTTCTGTGGTGTGCTCTCACCTGAATTTGTTTGTAGGTAAATGCTCAAAGGTCTTGCAGAAGGCCACTTAGTACTGTCTGTCTCCAAGAAAAATTGAGCTTAACCTTTCTAGAAAAATCATATCCCATTATGAAAGAGTGTTTCATCACACTTTGTGAGAAAACTTTGTCCTGATACCAATTTTTAGGAAATAGAATAAGACTTGCTTTTGTAGCAAAGGAGATTTTTATCACATTTTCCAAATGCCAGTAGTGTCAAGGCTTTGATAGAAGCCCTAGGCTAACATTTTATTTTACCTGAAGAGAAGCTTCTCATAAATTCACCATGTAAAATTGATAACTGCTTCAGATATCTACCAATCTTAAGATTTCATATCAACCACAGAGAGGGAATAGAGCTCACAGAGGACAGACACTTGTAATCTAACCACACAAATAGTAGAGGGAGTGTCTGCCTGATGTGAGACCACTTCAGGTTGACACATGCAGTAATTTACAATGATTGAAAACATCAGGTTTTATGCACAGCTGACCAAGACAAAAGAAATGGATTGGTGAAGAAGCTTCCTAAAACAGTGTTAACTAAAGTATTTTTTTTTTATCAACCTAACTATAACTCTCAACACAAAGTCACTCAAATTTTAGAACACTGGTGTTAAAATTAACTTTATTTTGTCAAAGTAATAGCCAACTTTATAAGTAAAGGCATATGTTTGGGAAATTTCTCTATAAACATTGGAATAACTTTTTTTTTCTGAACACTCCTTGGAGCAGGCATTTCACCAAAGTGCATACCAATTACTAAAATTATCTGAATGTCTTCAAGATGTGTCTATGTTTCTCTTGTAATAAGGAGTGAAATTGCTGCAATAGTTCCCTTTGCCAAAGCATGAAGCCCTCAGTCTAACCATTATCTAGCCTGCAAGGTAACCTTCAATTCTCAGATCTCAAATTGACAGAAAAGCTCTTATAGTCCCTGTTGTACGCCTAAGCAAATGGCAGATAGCTGCACAGTTAGAGAGTCATATACATCAAAACTAATCACAGATTAGAATATGTGGGTATCTTAGGTAAAAACTGATTTAGCATTCTTCTTCAGATTATATATATATATACACTACATATATATGATACATATATGTATATATGTATATACCTATATATGTAGTATAGCATACGATGCTCTTACCACCATCTCAGCCTGAAGTAGACATAAGTTTAACAGTGGAACATGGTGCTAATGCTCTAAACGACATAAATAAATACTTCCTCTGTCTGGTTTCTTGGGACTGCTTAATGGTCATATTCAATTCTAATCATTGTCATGGCCCCATTTATGGGCAAGCATAAAAAATGAATGGTTTCCTTAAAGCGTACACGATGCAATTCACATTATCGATGAAGACAGGAAATACAGATGAATTCCACTTGAAGTGTATCATAGTTTCAAACAACTCAGGCACCAACACAGCGTTGATAGATCACCTGTGGATCATCAGGTGGATTGCTAAAAAGTACACAAAATGGTCATGGTGTTTTCTAAGGAAAAAACTGTTGAAAATCTAAATAGACAAATTTGAGTGTGCTGAATTTTTAGTCTAGTTAAATAAGTCATAAGTCAAAATGAGATTTCTTTTTTCATTTTCAATTTAGAGTTTGCATTGCACCAAAGAAGTGAAAAAGAAAAATACAACTTGTTTGGGGCTGAAACAATCTCACTTGAACATTCATGTTTCCAAAAGAAAGGCATAAATACTAGGCTTTCATCAAGTAAAACAAACCCCAAAAATCCCTATAAGGAAAAGACTGTCAAGTTCTTATAATATTTCATTTTCCTTGAGATGTGGTCTTGCTATGAATCCTAGCTTGGCCTTAAAGTCAGTATTGTGGTTCAGGTGGAACTCACATTTTCCAACTTCCTACCTTATCCTTCTTCCCTTATATTTCAGATAAGAATGTGCACCACCATGTAAATTCTTCATTGCATAAAACAAAAATGATGAGGATGAGAACAATAGTAATAATAATAAGGAATCATGGGTATAAAAAGGTGAAGTGGACATGAAAGGAGAAGATTGGAGGGGTAAAGTGAAGGGTACATGTATAGATGCATGCATCCATACATATAATATGTGTGTATGTATGTATGTACATATTTTGACATCATGGTGTCACATACCAAATGCGTGGAGGAGTGAGGGAAGGATGCGTGTATAATAGAAGGGTGGATGTGTTCAAAGTACATATGTATGAAAATCACAATGAAACCCGCTTACATTACAAATGTACACACATTTTAAAGAAAGCTAATAGTGAATGCACATATGTGAATACACACAAAATGCAGGAAATTCTATATGGATTGCAATATATTTGGGTATAAAGTATCAATGTTAATTTACACAATTATTTAGAGGACTTTAGTTTCAGATTACAAACATACATAGGAGAACCTGTATGTAACAAGGGCCAAATGTGTATACCAGCTTATGTATTATTAGGCTTGCATCCTAAATACTTAGAAAGCATTAATTGAGGAAATAAAACAAAGTGATAGGATAACAATAATGATAATTAAAATTCACTGACTTATATGAAATGCTCACAGCTAAAATTCTATATGATAGCTGGTACTTACAAAGAAATATTTTATTTTTTCTCGAATTGTCCACTTAATTTGTGTGTATTCATTAAATCAATATTACCTACTTGATGAAATAAGAATTCTTAAGGAAATCATGAAGCACAAAAATCAAAACTAAATACTATAGGAGAGTTACTAAAAGAGTTGTTAAAAGAAACTGATCCAAGCTGGGTTTGAGCTGGAAAAAAACCTAGAAAGATTTTATACTTCCTACACTTTGCATGAATTTTTGAATTTTCACTCAAAAGAAAGAAAAATTGCTAATTTTTCATGATGCATTGCAGATGGATTTGTGCAAGATAGTACAATTTCCAACCTCAGACTCTCATACAAAGACCATAGCCATTCAGAAAAACATCGACAAGTAAATATATTTAATGTAAATACAAATGTCTTGAATTTAGTTACCAGTTTAGGTAGGGATCCTCTCTATATAATTTTATAATAATTCCTCACTTAACTTTTTAATTAGTCATGTCTTGACCCTTATTGTTTCAATTCAGAATATTTCTGTGATTAGATTTAAATAATATATTCCTCCATTATTTTTTAAATGATCAGAATTTTTACAGAATCTAGTGCCATTTTAAAGAGTAAATTTAATTATGTAATACCTAAACATAAAATTCTGTATGACTGCACTTGAATCTGTGGTTTGTTCTGTGACATACCAAACTGAGCATTTTCTTTATTAAATATTAGCAAAAGAGAAATTTAGATGATTTCAGGATGAATGATTCTTTAAAAATAATTTGGCTAATCATCAAATTGTCTCACACACCTTGATAAATTCTCATTTCAAATGGATGTCCCAATATATATTTTTCTGTTTCTTTTTTACTAAAGCATTATTACTGAATATACTTAGTACATGTTTTTGAAACCAAAAAAAAATGGCAAGCTTCTATATCTTGTGCATTTACTAATAAGCCAAGGTCTGTACCAGATGGGCAGGTGAAAATGTGATTATGAGGTGTGTGGAGATGGTTCCATCTCTGTGATACATGCTCTCCAGGTTACATGTGCGTCTGTTACATTCAGGAATTCACTTTATGGCTCTCCTTCAGATACTGAAAGAGGCCATCTTACACCATGAAAAGGTCTGAGGAAGAGAAAATACTTCCTCCTTTAACATAATCACAATAAATGTTTCTCTCTGTTTCATAACAAATAAACAGAAAGATGTTGTTATTTTTCCTTGGAATGTTGAGAAGTTTGGGGCTGAAATACTAGTTTGTGAAACAAGTCTAAAATAAGTTTGCTACATAGTAAGTAAATGCAAGTCAAGGCTGAGGTTATTCTTTGCTTCATCATTCTTCTGGGAAACACACATGGGCTAACAAAAAAGTCAAAGCCAATCCAGGTGGTAGAACTCCCCACATGTTCATTTGGGCTGAAACCTTCAAATGTCAGGCTCCCGGAGAGCTCATTTAATGAAAGGGTTATCTCTGCCAACCAGTCAGTAGTTGATTTTTTTTTCATCAGAAGTTGTGAAATATAATTTATGTATGTAGAAGACAGAGGCTTCCTGCCATAGTTGTTTACTTGTGGGTTTGGGCAAATTTCCTCCTTTCCAGAAAGCAAGTTTTCCATAAAAGCAGCTTTGCAACAATACCACTCCTTTATTTGCTACCTCAGGCAAAAAAAAAAAACCTTTCATGGCATTGAAATAATTTTCATTTAGCAACACAAGCTCATTTGAACCAGTTCGTTATTGTAGAGAGAGAGAGAGAGAGAGTGCAGTAAGGTATCCTTGGTTAACTTTTTAGTTATTTAAAAGTAGCTTGTTGAAGATTGAATATTTCTATGTTTCACTAGAGCCTTTAAATATAAAAGAGATATGAGACTATATCTGACACCATCAGGCATATTATATTAAAATTTATGAACAACTTCATCAAAAACCACTTTCCCTCTCCTGCATAGAGACAGATTTGTTCTGACATAAACGTTACATGGCTGGTTGCAGCCTCAGATTAATGCGAAGACCCTGGCGATTCCTTTTAGACGTTATTTTATGAAATAATACCTGTCAGCTGCTGCCTGATCCTAGAAAAGGGGGCAGGTTTTCCAGGTCATCTTGCCATCTGTCAGCTAAAGCTCATCTGTCCCTCCACATTACCACCTGATCTGTGCTAACAGGCCTCACGGGGAGGCCTGCTTCATTGGCCCAGTGGGAACCAAGGAAAGAGACGGCGTGAGGACATCACCTGTGATGCTGAGATTTAATTATCGCTGAAGTGATGAAGATGTGCACACAGACTGAAATGCTTTTGAATAAATTCATGGAGCAGAATATGCTCTGGCCCCCTCCGTTCCCCCTTGCTTTGCGTACTCCCTCTTTATCCCCCACCCTCAGCCAAGTGTGCTTATGAGTTCCAACAAAGCTTTGAGATCCCTCCGGAGATATTTGCAAAGCGGAAGCATGAAAAACCCGGGTACGCACACGCGCGGGCGTGTGCGCCTGCGCAACCACCCCCCCCCCCCCCACACACACACACATACACAACTATATATGCCCGCCAAACTATCAACTCAAAGAACAAACTGTGTATTTGGGAGAAAATTTACCTCTGCCTTTTATAGCAACCCTAGTTATTTTCTACCAAAGTTCCTTGTTATCAAATTTTAAAGCTGTATTGATTTTTTGTTGCTGGCTTGAAAATCAGATTTCATTGTGGAGCCAGCTTTTGACCTAGGGTTTTTCTCAGTCAGTGGTGACACTAGTGCAGAGTTACCTGGGGTCTCCTGTGGAGAGTTAATGCAAGAGTTTGCAGTGGAGCTAGATGTCGAGTCAAATATAAAAGGAGGAGAAGGGTTTAGCATGCACCCAGAAATCCCAGTCACTGTGGGCCACCTTGTGCTCTCTGAATCAATACCCTGTGCAAAAGTTATTACAGGTCCAAGCCTTTTTGCCTTCAAAGCCGCTTAGACAGTATGTGGCGTTAATTCTCTCCTGTACAAAAATGTAGTTGATAATCACCTGGCTGAGAAAAGGATTTAAGGCTGGAACAGCAGATTTCCTCACAGATTACAGAATAAAACCTAGTTTCTTGGGATAACTCTGGATAATTAACTGTAGTGAAATATGCTACCCTCGTTGATTTGTGCCCATGTGATACCTTTGTTAGATGCAACCACAGAGAAACATTTATGCCATTATGTGAGGCAAGATCTGATTTCTACCCTGTGTTAAAACATGCTAAGCAGTACAATACCCGTTTTTATTTCCTTGGTTTGGGAGGGAGTTTGCCTTCAGTCCAGAGGCCAGTTATTAAGAAAGCACTTAACTCAATTGACTCCTAATTATAAAGTTACAAAAGAAAATCATACCCTACAACCAGTCCCTTTTCCCGCCACCTTGCTCACACAATAGCGCTGCCCTCAGCCACCCTTGACCATGGCTGTCAGGAGAGAACTTCCTTCCCACCACGGCTTGCAGGGAAGAACATCCCCCTTTCCTTGAGAAGGAAGAGTTGGAACAACCAAAGAAGAAGACCCAGGGGCTTTTATTTTTAACACACCAGTAAACTGAAATCGTGTATTTCCTTTTTTTTTTTCTTTGTAAGAGAAATCATGAGCAAACATTGCCTTATTTCACATTTCAAAAATAATTACTACAGATCCAAAACATTTATCATGTTGTCATTGGAACCTGGGAAGGTTATTTGGTGATACTTCAGGTCACAAGAAAGAACATGTTATTAGAAACAAGCTATCCAACTGATATTCCTGGAGGGGGAAATAGAGGTATGCTGGCTTTAAAGAAACAAAAGGCGACAGAAATGAATTAGGAAACAGAGGCCCAGAGAAACTCATAGGCTCTGAGTGGTCTCCAAAGTATTGCCTAGCCATTACAAGATAGAGCTCATGTGGGGGAAATGTGGGGCAAATGCCTTCAGCAGCATGATTATACTCCACCAAATACTTTTATTCTCTCACCCCTGGGGCTTGAACACAGGGCCTGGGCTTTTCTGCTCAAGGCTAACCCCAAACATTTCCACTCAAGGCTAGCTTGAGCTCTATTACAGCTCCACTTCCAGCTTTTTTTTTTTTTGGTAGTTAGTTGGAGATAACAGTCTCATGGACTTTCCTGCCAGAGCAATCCTCAGATCTTAGCTTCTTGGGTAGCTAGAATTAGAATTACAGATGTGAGCCACCAACAGCCAGATCTAAACACTTTTATTTTCTGGTATTACATGGTGTTTTATGAATCTTTCATTTTCTAACAGTTGAAACAAAATTTTAAATAGAAATAAGTGTAGATTATAATTAAGCATTATATAAACATTTTGAACTATATATTGAGATTAGGTTACATGGAGGATTTATACATTTTGTATTTTTTCAAACATATTTCCCAGTAGGCAATTTAAAATATGATACATATTATTAAGGGTTAAATCCCACCTATATTATGTGAGCATGCAACGAGAAATGAATGCTGAAGTGATGAAAAGATTCCCATAATATATACATTGGAGCTCTCAGTGAGGTTTACATGTATGCCCAACTTATAGAAGATGAATGAGACTTATTTTGGATAGCTTTGGTAGAGAAGTGTTTTTTTCTGCATATTGAACTAAGGTTAGGTAACCAGCAAATGAGGTAGAGATGCAGGGAATTAAAGTAGCATAAATAAGAAACTAATAAACATGCTGAGAGGGTTTTTTAAAATTGTTTTGGGGGTTTGTAGGAATTTAGGGCAAAGTATTCACAGCACCTTAATATGATTTTGACCTTTAGATGATCAATCTAGTTTTCAACAAAAGCCATTAAGTATGGAGAATTGTTCACTAATCAGTAAGAAAATATCTCATTCAAAAAAGTAACTCAATGTAGATGATCATATCAAGTCAAAATTTTTGACGGGTAAACATTTTAAAGAATCAAGCTCTGCTTCAAAATATGAAAATATGTTAAGAATGTATAAAGAAGAAAGTTAAGTATACAAGTTAAAAAAAGAAAAAAAAGATAAAGGAACTTTTTAGAAACATAAAGTAGCTTTTTTACCTTTTTGTTACAAGATAATTTACTTTCTCCCAAAGAGTGTGTTTAAAATATGCTATATTCTAAAGGTCTCTGATCCTGTTTTCAGTTTTGAACTTGTGAAATTAAAAAAAAAGATTAGAACTAGACAGTCTATAAAATCTACACAACTAAGACTGTCTCCTCTCTTTTTTGATCAAATTAATTACCTAGATTGTTATAAATCCATAATAGATTTATTATTCCCAATATTACATTTTATGCCTTGAGAGCTGTGACTTGTATCAACAATAAGTGACTTATTTATCCATAAGAAAGTCATCATCATTAAAGCAATGCCATGTATTTATAATCATCTTTTGATAAAATTCTCCAGGTACTCTATAAGAAATTGTATGCTATTACTTGTTACTTAAGAAATAGAAAATGATATTTGGGAGGTCATTTAAAGGAAGCATCTTTCACATGGCCCTCTTCCCAATTGGAATGTAAATGAAACAGAAAGAAACAGTTTAAACTGCTATTTACTCTAAAGCCAGTTTATCTTTAGAAAGAATATGCACCAAATATGTCCAGTTTTCAAGCATCACTTCTCAGTACCTTTTATCAGTATTGGCATTTTCATGAGCCATACTGTGGAGCCAAATAGGGCCATGTCCAACCTCCTTTTATGGCTTTGGAAGGCAACAAAAATGCTTTCCAAATGCTTTCTCTAAGGTCCCACTTCTTTTCTACAAGGCTATTAATTATTGATGCACATATACAGTGATCACTAAATAAGTACACAATACATACAGTGACAACTTAATTAGAGCTTTCAAATGGACGTCGTTGCTCATCCGTTGTGACAAACACTTAACTTCCCTACAACTTTGCTGCAACCTCATTACCATTTTGTATAAACTCATAGACAGAGATGAAAGCAGCCAGAAATAGGCTAGTTTATGAAGCATGGAGAGATGTCCAAGGTGATTCAAGATCTAGTGACAGCTAAGACAAGAACACAGTGGCAAGCAGTTTGCTTCCTTCTTGGAAAGTTTGAAGAAATAGAATTCAGAAAACACATCCTACACTACAGTTATTGTTTCATGGAAAAGTAATGAAAATATGGTCAGATTACTTGTTTGCAGGGCAAGCCTGGTTCTTGAAGGACTTCAATTCGGTATTTTACATGCCATATGCAGTCCATGGGGGCACTCAACAGGTAATTTTATAGTGACAATCATAAAGAGAAGGTTTTTATAGCTAATATATTCTATTAAACATTGTCTTATACCTACTGAAAAAATAACAGAAATAAAAATAGTTTCCTAGAGAATGGAAAGTGCATTTGGGGACTAGACTTCTAAATAGAGGCCTACATTCTAGTTTCACATCTGTGAAGTACAAGATACACCTCAATGTGCATTTTACTTCATGGTTTGAAATGCTCATTATACTTTGCACGAAGGAAACTAAAAGAGTCGCAGGTCACATAGCAAACTGTACCTTTAACAAGCAGCAGGATAGCTTATTGAACAAATAGGTTTCCTTATATACCTTGTGACAAGGTGAAGAGAATTCTGGGGCTGCAGCCTATATGATGTCCTCTTGAACACATTTGAAAGTGGTCAAAAAATACTCTACCGGGGTGATAGGAAGAAGAATAACACTGAAAAAAACCCACAAAATTAATTGTATGTTTTGTCTGATGGACACTCTTTCAGGATTACCTAACATCATAGGTTGGCAACAAAACCAACTAATCAAACAAATAAAAATAAAACTTAAGGCACACAGATGTGAAGAATGCAATATATATATTAAAATCCATATTTATTGGCATTAAGTGAGCTTATAATTTGTGGAAGAAAAGTCATTACTCTGTTAAAAGAGCAAAGGAAGACTAAGTTAGACCACAGAAAAGGAATGTCAATAAAGAGATTGCATTTCAGCATGCTCAAGAAGAACTGAGTGGGTATTCCACAGATAATAAGTCAAAAGTGATTTCAAGACTAATCACTCAGTCAATAGATACTTTTGACCTAGAGCTAAGTACATAAAATGGACATCAAAATATAACTTCTGACTGCATGGTGTTTATGACCAAAACTGAAAGAAGAGTATTAAGCAAGTAATTAAATGGTCCTACATCTTTATAGAGAAAATAAAGCATACGATGAGAGCACCAGTAGTTACCTATGTGTTTTTTTTGATATGTTGGAAACAAATGACATAATTAGTGCTGAAATGGCTTTAGTAGTGGTATCTTGTTTAAGGAGCAACACAAGTTTTCCTAAGGAAGGAATTTTTAGGAAGAGTGGACATACACCTGAGAAGAGAGAGACTAAGAGAATTATAGAAAACAGTATTTCAAAGACCCCTTTGTAAGAGGGATCACAACATCTTGTTAAAGAATCCAGAAGGCATCTAGAAAGAATAGAGTACATAGGAAAGTCAGAGTTCAATACAATACAATAGAGTTTTAATTGTCTAAGATGATTGATAACCATCTTCTAAGATTCCATGGATAGTTCTGGCAAGCACAGACAAAGTGAAGTAGTATTAAAATGCTAGGCTCATGTTATGGTGTGGTGGCATAAAATGCTTAAAGCATTTCATTCATATTATAATAAAGTTGTAGACATACCGTTCCTCATGACTCTACCTTAGATATTGTCATCCTCTAAGTAAATGAGTCTCCTCAAATTTCATAGAAAACCAAAGATTCTTCACTGTTGATTTTATCAAAAATGAAGTGAGATAATATTGCATAATAGTTTCTATTTTACTGAATCTATCCACTCATTTTTTTTCACCTTTCAGGCAACCATTAAAGCATAATTACCATTATTTCATTGTTTCTCTACTTCCAGACTTTTTTATTTTAACATAATGAAAAATATTACCATAACTTTCATTAGAAGCTCTTAAGCCAGAACATAGGCCATTCTTTACGGCATGACTAGAGTTTAGGTAAGATATCAAAAAGAGAAATCTAATGTCCTGCTTAAATCAGGAACACAGAGAGCATCAGTGTTATTTATGGGGTTTCTTTATGAGTCCTCCTCTCTAGTGGGATACAATAAATGCAGTAACAGATTATTTAATGATTCTATTACAAATCAAACAGAGTATCTAGTTTAGTAAAAGGAGGCTGTTTGTTTTTGTTTCTGCTTTTGATTTTATTTGTTTTAGAATAAACAAATAAGAAGTATTTAATGCTTTTCTAGCTAACCAACCATGCCCAAGGGTAAGAGTATATCCAGCCAAGAAAAAGAAGCATTTGAAAATCCAACATTCCAAGAGCATACTGAACTTCATAAAATGTTCTTATGATGTATATTTTGAAGTCTGAAAGGATTGTTTCTGTGAATTATTTCATGTTTTCTCACATATGACAATAGAGATAGTGAGATGAAGTGGGATTTCATGACTCATCAGAAGTTAGAGGTAGAGAAATTAGGAGGCTACTTGAAATGTCCTTGCAACTTTTTGAAGATAGGATTTTGCCCTTTATATACTAATTTCTTAGTGCCTCAAAAACTATAAAACCAAAATAGACTCCTTTTTGCCTGTCCAATTGTAAAATATATGGGAAGCAGACACAGAATCTTAGCAAGAGAAAACCACAGGGATCATGTGACATACATCTCCACATTTATTCCATATCCTGATGGGAAGTACCTGTGAACAATACTGATTTCTGTAGACACAGATGATAAGTACAGCGACTGATGTGGGATATAGGTAGAATGAATATTATTTGATGTGAAAACTATAAATACTACTTGATTTTGAGTTATTTATATTACCTGAGACTCCTTTTAAATAATTCTAATTACTTATCAAAAGATCATGTGACTATTGATTAGAAACAAGTTAAAGAACTATGATCCTAGAATGTTTTACTCAGTCTTTTAATTTTTTCTGTTTTTTATAAGTAGAAAGTAGTGACAAAATTAAGAATGTTAAAAAAAAACCTAATACAATAAGCAAATTGAGCTCTTTGATGCAATATACTATGGTACATATGCCACCTACATTATAGATTTCCCTCAAGATGAAATTTCTCCATCTTTCAGTGTTTCATCTTCATTTGGAATATCTAATTCCCCTGCCATTGTTTGAAATGGTTAGAGATAGAGTCATATCTTCAATTAATTGATTATAAAAGTTTCTGAAATAAAGGAAAATGGTGGATTGATTGCTTAGGCTACTACAGGAAATCTGAAAACTGTGTAGGAATCATCGTCTTAATTCCATTCTAGCTTGGAATATCTGCGCTGTCTTTGACTGGTGACCTATCAAATAATCTGCCTTTATAAAATTGCACAACTGTATGACATCTGAATGCATGAGCCATCTCTATTGTATTCTTTCACACTGTAAATATAAAAAGCAGGAATCAGATTATATACTTCTCAGCCTGACCAAAAGAGTTCAAAGTAGATGGAAGAGAATAATGAAGGTGATTCTATTTTTTCATTTGTGCAAAAACAATGTACCATTTTAGTCAAAGGTTAAATGTCATTTTCCACAACCTCTAAGAAAAGTGGGCTCTCCTTGGATTTTGCTGCCTTTACCATTCCTTAAACTGTGAAATCTGGCTAGGGTCTCAGAAGCTTTCAGTTCTGGGCTTTTGTAGTTGCTAACTTCGTTTGTCATCAATGCACCCAACCTGTATTTCCATCTGCGCTGTTGTTGATATCCAGAAAACACTGAGGCACACTCAGTTCATAGGCACAGATGACTGGGTTAAGAGCTTCCTCCAAGCATAATGCTGTATATGATTTAATGTAAACGGCCAACTCTGATCGTCACTCACACAGAGAAATGGAAATAAGGGTTGCTGAATGATCCTGAATTTTCTGGTTCATAAACAAATAGAAAATAACAAACCTAATATATTGAGTTTTATGTGCAGTTTGGCCACAAAACAAACTTTCTTCCCTTTGCAACATTTAATGAGAAGCTTCCCTCTTATTGCAATTCCATTTTAGATTTAAACTTCCCCATCTTAGACAATCAATTGCTCATAATAAATAGAAAAAAATCCTTTTTTTCCTCTTTTGAAATGGTTTCTAGCATCTAATTACACAAGATTTTTGACCTGGCTAGACAGATAATGTTAACACAGCTTCAGTACTAAACAAGCCTGAACATGTGTGTGCTTGACTTTTATTAAACTCCTACTGAAGAAACAGATTAATTGGAGGCTGATTCACTAGTGAACAGGCGTTAAAGACAGAAGGACCTTCTCACATTTTGTTCTGTTATCCAGGCTTATGCCATCTCAGGTTGGCAAGGAGATCCCAACTGTAGTGTTTTGAAATATAACTGAAAGAAATTGTAGAATAACAGGTGCAAAAAAACCCGCAAACTACTTATAAAATGTTGATCTGATTCCTCCCTTTTTCTCTTGCCAAATGGCCACCTGACACTTTAGGGACTCAGGTACTACCCAGAGAGCATTCTTCATGATACAGCACTAGATGGAGGGTAGATGCCGACTATGGAAGCTTGCAGCTGTCATAATTACCTCCTTATACCATGATTGCTTTTTTTTTCATTAGAGAAATCTTTAAAGAGAAGATGGCTACAAGTTATAGTTCATTATTTTGAAAATCTCAAAGTACAAGAAGATGAAGCAAAATGTATGTCTTGGCAGCTTTTATCTATAAAAGCTGGAATTTTATCCCCCGATATTTCCTTTACTGTTTAATGTTTTATATCCTGGAGGATAAGTGAAGTAAAATAATAATAACAGTAATAATAATAATATAATAGAAATAGAGAAACTAGGAAGGGCATTGCTGGTGAGTTGGGGGGAAGCCCTGCAATATATTTGTAAATATCAAGGTTTATAAGGTTTTTCCATGTATTTTCTCTTTTCTAACAGCTCTGCAAACTAGGTGTCACAAGAGTTTTACTGTTGAAAGCATTGGGTCTTAACAGAGCTAATGTATTTTCTGACACAACAGACAAAGCAAGTTAGGCAAGCAGAACATCATCTTAGACCATTTGATTCCAGATCTCCTGGGCCCTTTCAAGGAATTGACCTTCTATAAAGCACTTTATGTCTTTCAGATGTAAAGCTTTTCCACTATCACATAAGAAGATGGAGGGAAAAATATTGTTTTAAGTCTTTCTTCCATGTTTGATGTGTGATTGCAGTATATGATTGTAAATCATCAGAACTGAAGAAATAAGTAACAGATTAGTTGACAAATATCTGTTGGAGCTTTCCTTTAAGCAAGCAAGATGTATTCAGAACCTCAAGTCATGGAGGCCTATATCATACTTAATTAGCCCTTCTCTCTGGGTGGTTCTTTCTTCTTGCCTTTCCTGAGTATCACTGTTTTGCTCTCTGTGAATACTTCTGTGCAAAACCTTAACATAAATATCAACATGAGCGTCTGAGAGTAAGGAGGTTAGTGTTACATTTTTTATGCCCCAACTGTTAGCTATCAAATATTACTATGAAAATTGGGTTGAGCTACATAACTCATTATATTTCAAGAGTTTCAGCTCAGCACAAGGAAATATATCATAAATTGATTGAAACTGAAGGATGGTGGATCTCCAGGTTTGTACATCATATTTTATTGATAAATTGAATAAAATCACTTACCTCAATGTTTTATTTGTATATTGAATAAAGTCCATTTACTTAAAAGGAATGGCTAGCTTTTACTTCTTCGGCTACCAAAGTTTTGAGGCAATCTATACAATTCTTTTATATAATAGGTAAGTATTCTGAGATTATATAATACGTTATTAGCTATCACATTAAAATGTATAACCACCATGCTTGTGATCATATCAATTTCACTTCACTAATATATATATATATATATATATATATATATATATACACATATGCATCCAACTGGACATAATAGGGCTCGTGTGCAATGATGGTACACTTGGACACTTGGAAGAAGGAGGAGGAGGATCATGAGTTTGAAGCCAGCCTAGGCTAAGTAATGTTTCTCTGTTTCAAAAAGGAAAATTACACAGAAATGCACATGCATTCAGTTGAAATGAACCCATGGTATATGTAAGAGTAATCTAACACTAATTGGGGCTCTTATTTTAAATAAATACTGTTAAAGATATTATGGTTGACTGTCCTTCCTTTCTATTTTTAATGAATAGACTTTTTCTGTTTATTCATGTCTACAATTTTAGCTAACAAATATTTAATAAGAAATACTACAGAGAGATTTATAGTGTATTGCTTAATATCCACTACTGATAGAGGACTCTTAGAGTAGACTTTTCTGGATGATTTGCAACAGTTAATTGGACACTTGCTGATTTTTTTTTTTAGCCACATTTCAATGCAGACAGAAAGCCCAAGAACTGAGTGAACCTTTTCATATCACAACATTCCAAGCCTGGTAAAATCGTTCCACTGGCTAAATGATGTTATAAATATCGAGATTAGTTTCTTCTAAAATTACTAGTGCCAGGTGCATTCCATTTCTCATGTCATGTAATATTCTGTTACCAGGGTTTGCAGCTTAAAAGAAGGCTTAAAGAATGTGCAGACAAAAAAAAGAGTACAGATATTTAAATGTGACAAGTGTATTTACATAACCTATATAAGATGCTGAAAAGTAGGGCTGATTTTTTTTAATGTTGTCTCATCTAGGTTGTTTAGATGAAGCAGGATAGATAGACATAGGGAGGTATAGTTTTGAGTTAGAAATTGCCTCCATCACAAATACATATAAAAGTTTAAATAGATTAATCAAGTTCAAACCTAGTGCTACTGTATTTTGTTACTTGTACCTCCCATACATAAAATCTCAGCACTCAAGATGTTCCTATAAAATCCCTTACTAAACCTTTGTTTGAAAGTATTTGAAGGGACATCTTTCCATGTGGGAATATTACATACAGCCACTGATTCAACAGTAACTGAGAACTTATGTACAAAACATTCTTTACATATTGACAAATATTTCTGAAAAATGAATTGGTATTTTTTGTTGTTGAGTGTTTCATGAGTGACCTTTACCTCTGTAGACATATGCAGTTTTCAGTTTTTTGGGTGAGACTTTCAAAATATTTTTTAGAGTGTTCAATGTTAGCAGTGACATTTTTACAGTGATTTCTGAGCCTTGTAATTTAGAATATTCTATTTTCTTTATTTCTAATTACTTTTACCCCCCTCATTTTAAATGATGTGCAGATGTAATTGACAGTGATGATATACAATATGTATGAAATGAGCTTCTCCTTCTCGATGGTGTGTGTCATGCAAGACTCCATTGCAATATTTACAGTTAAACTAAACTTTTTAGAACGAGCAAAATTGCATTTGTTTTGCAGATTTGCTCATCATTAAATGTGAAACATTTCACATTTGTCTTTTTGAGTAATTGGCTTTTTAAAATGATAAGGTGCTCTGAACACTTGTTATGTGGATAGGTCTGACGTTGTATCCCAGAAATCCATATGCCATACAGACAGAACAGAAGAAAGATATTCACAAGCATGTCACAGATTGGACTAAAGCAAGCCAAAAACCCAAGTGCCATGGCATTAACAATAGCACCAGATTTACTGTCACGATCACAAGCTGTGCTGCATCACAGACAGAAGGAGAACTTTTGATAGGTAACACCTCAGTGTTTTTTTAATCTTTTTGGCAAATTATCATTTATCATTATATTTTTGCCTGCCATATAATATTATTACAATCATATGAAATACAGGATAAATTTAATAGGCCTCAACAAAAGGACTGGCTTATTTGCCAGGGCCATGGAGGATGAGAGAGACAGAGAGAGAGAGACAGAGAGAGAGACAGACAGACAGACAGAGAGACAGAGAGAGAGACAGAGAGAGAGAGAGGAAGAGAGAGAGGGGGAGAGAGAGAGAGAAAGGGAGAGAGAGATTGCTATTTTGTTACAGATCAAACTGAAGTTCAGAAAATAGAAAACGGCTATGATACTAGTGAGGATTTTAGGTGCTTTTGAGTTCACAAAAGGAAATGACTTCTCAGTGACAGAGAAAACAAAGAATTACCTCTTTGGGAACTTGAAGTCTGATGTTTCTAAAATATGTAATTCACTGGGATTAAAATCTTACAGCTAATTTTATTTTCCAAGGTAGAAGCAGATTGATGAAAATATTTTGAGATTTGAAATTGTCCAATCCTTTCTGGTCTGTGTACATTTTCCTATGATGTAAGTATGAAGGGACCACAATTTATAGGATGCCTCCAATACATTTTTTTAAAAAAAATCTCAGCTTGAGACAGAGCCTCATATTGGGGCAATAGAAGGAAAAAAATCTCTAGGAAAATTGCACAGAGATTCCTGGCATCAAATAAAGAAACATCAGCAGATTGTTTTTCTTAATTGAAGGGCAGTTAGGGTCCTCAAGAAAAATATTATTTTCATCTATCTTTGAACAGTGATCTGGTGAACAGAAATTTCAGAACAACATTCATGGATATTTCTTTTCCTTATGGAAGAATGTCTCTGAAGTTATACGTTTCTTGTTAACATAATTACAAATACTTGAGCTAGTTTTTTCTAAGATTTAAAAGGAGTCTTAAGAAAAACCATAAAAAAATTAATTAACAAAAGGTGAAGCTATTCAAAAATGGCTAGGCAGAAACAAAAGAATGCCAATTCATTCAGTTAATTTTAACCTGGTTTGCTGAAATGAAATTTTGATAAGTAGGCTAGATACAGTGTCTTTGAATATGAGTAAATGATATGATACTTATCCTTTCCAAGCTAAATTTCTCTAAAAAAATAACAATTTATTCCTTAACCTTAAAAACAACCAGACAACCTGGGAACCAGTGACTCACGCCTGTAATCCTAGCTACTCGGGAGGCTGAGATCTGAGGATCCTGTTTCAAGGCCAGACCAGGCAAGAAAGTCCATGAGACTCTTATCTCCAATAAATCACTAGAAAATCAGAAGTGGCTCTGTGGCTCAAGCAGTAGAGTGCTAGCCTTGAGCTGAAGAGTGCAAGGACAGCGCCCAATCCTAGAGTTCAAGCCGCAAGACATAAAAAAAAAAAAAAAAATCAGACAGATGATTTCTAGTCTTGGGTCAAATTATCTGGACATTCCACTTGCTGAAGTCAGTCTTTCTTGATGCCCTGGTGATTGCTTCCTTTTGAACCCCTCTACTTCCCATACCTCACATTTAGGAGACCATATTTTCTTTTCTGGTTTTTTTGGACTCTGACCATTCAATTTTCACTCATCACTAACTCAAAATAGACTGAGTATTTTGAAAATAATCATGAAGTCACTAAGGGGATTTAATATATATCTATATATATAGATATATATACTATTTCTAAACAAGCACAAAGAAAACAATATAAAATATAACTAATTTTATATAGTCCTTTAAAAATTTTTCATGATAGACAATTATGGAGAAGTTATATTGAGAATATGAAGTTATTTAACAAGATACTAAAACAAGCCAGGAAAGGAATACTTGAGTATGAAAAAGTGTGAAGGGGAGTTTTACGTGTGTGTGTGTGTGTGTGTGTGTGTAACTTCAAATATAATTTATTCAAATTTACTAAATAATTGTTCTGTAAAACCATTCAATTTTATTGTTGAGTTTCTACTATGAATACACAAAGTTGGCAATATTCCTCTTAATTTTTTTCTGTAGCACTATCTTATACAGGACTCTTGCAAGAACTGCAAAATAAGAACCATGTAAATCACACATGGATACAAAGACTTCTTATCAAAGATAGTAACGATTATATTACAAGAAATGCACACGTGATGGTATATTGAAATTCCTCCAATATGAACTTTAAAAAATTCATAATGTGAGTCTTTTTTATGGTTTTAAAGTTATTGAGAAACATGTTCCAGTCATGATGATATAGAAAACAAGAGGAACCCAGAGTCAACAGCATGGCACTGGTGATTCTGAACATTCAGGCACTACAAATTACTATATATTTAGAGCAAACAAGATGTCCAAACAAAAAGCATAGTGTTGTAGAACAAGAATTGATGAAGAGGTTCCGAAGGAGTTGAACTATTTTTTTTCCTCTAGTAAATGACTTTTGTATTTCTGCCTAAAAGCCATTTATTCAATATTTGAAATTTTTAGGGAAAAATTTGATGAACCTATAAGAATATCCTTTAATATTTCAGATCACTTGGTTTGGGTTCATGTGTTTTTGTTTTGGCCTTTGTTTGATTTTTGTTTGTTTGTGGCATTAGGGTACCATACCTTTCTATTTTTTGACTGGTCATTAGGGAAACAGAGCCTTACTTCCTGCCCTGGAAGGAACCAGGTCATGATACACCTTTGTTAAACTATCATAAGTACTATAACAAGCATGCACTACTACATATGTTGAAAAAAGTCTCAAATTTTCTGTCCTGGCTGGCTTCCAGCTGTGATCTTTCCACTCTCAGTCTTATGTAACTATGAATAGAGTTGTGAATCCAATGTGTCCAGCTGATGGTTGATATTTGTAATCCTAGCTACTTAGGAGGCAGAGAAAGACAGGATAAACATTTGAGGCCACTCTGGAGAAAACATGAAAAGTTAGGTGTGATGTTGTACACTCAGCTACATGAGGAGATTTAAGGCAAGAATATGAGTTCTCAGCCAATTATGATAAGAAAAGACTCTTCTTGAAAAATAAGGGGAAAAGAAATGGATTTAATGATAGAGCAATTGCTTAGCCCTAGGTTTAAACCCAAGAACCAAAAACAAAAGCAAAAAAAAAAAATGGGGGGTGAGGAGGAAGGAAGGACAACCTGGAGTTAACACATAGGGATACAGGTGGACCCATTGCAACAATGAGATGTACAGGTCGTTATGTCGAAAACGAACTTTACAACTTTGGTAGGGGGAGAGGAGGGGAGGGGGAGTGGGGAGGATTGGGTGGGGGCAAGGGGAGGATGGGAAGGGATGGGAAGGGGAAACACAGGAGGAGGCTACAATGCTTGATAAGAAATGTACTCATTATCTTGCCCATGTAATTGTAACACCTTTGTACAGTATTTTCACAATAAAAAAAATTTTTAAATTAAAAAAAGTTTTTATTAAGTAAATAAAATTTGAGAGTGACCCCCTAACTCAGGTGTAGAATATGATATATCACAGAAAATGATGGAATCAAAGTATGAATTTTGGTGTGTAATTTTATCTAATAAAACTTTTATATCATTTTTTAATTTTCTGTTTTTAATGTTTTGTAAAAAATAGTAGACAGAGGGGTTGCAGTTACATGAGTAAGGTAATGAGTACATTTCCTATGGAGCATTGTTACCTCCTCCTTTGTTTTTCCCCTTCCATCCCTTTCCTCCCCACCTCCCCAACTCCTCCCTCCCCCTAAGTTGTAAAGTTTGTTTCCAACATAGTGTCTTGTACATGTCATTGTTAAAATAGGTCAACCTGTATCCTTGTTTTGGCATTTTTTTATTTCCCTTCCCCTCTCCAAACTAGAAAAATGTATATACAAGATCCAGGGCACCAACATCAAATACAGTAAAAACAGGGGCATTCTTGAAACATAATACCCCTCCCCTAAAAAAAGCAGAGATAGATAAGGGAATATCTGTCTGTGATTCTTAACCTCTAAAATCAGTGCAAATGCAGGGCTTGGGGTTGGTTTCCATTTTGAACTGTGTCTTTTTTAAAAAAATTAATTAATTAAGTTTTTTATTGTGAAAATACTGTACAGAGGGTTACAATTACATGAGCAAGATAATGAGTACATTTCTTATCAAGCATTGTTGCCTCCTCCTTTGAAGGTTTCCCTTTACCTTCCCATCTCACCCCGCACCCCCGCCAAAGTTGTGAAGTTCATTTTTCAACATAACGACTTGTCCATCTCATTGTTGCAATGGGTTAATCTGTATCCCTATTTAAACAACTTGTTTTTTCCTTCCTCTCCACAAATTATACCAACATCAAATACAGTGAAAACAGGGGTTATACCGTGGGGGAGAGACATACAAAGCAACAAAGAAATCATCTTATACATATGTTAGAAACAACAGCAAGAAAGAAAAACTATTTGAGTCCTTATCTTGGGGTTCATTTCACAGAACTTAAGCTTATCTGACCTTTTCTGCTTGATTCAGACATATACTAGTTATTTCAAATAAGGGAAACCTTGGGACTTAGGTTTCTTTGGGCCTGGCTTACTTCACTTAATATAATTTTTCCCAAGTCTTTCCATTTCCTAACAAATGGGGCAATGTCATTCTTTCTGATGAAGGCATAGAATTCCATTGTGTGTATATACCACATTTTCTTGATCCATTCATCTACTGAGGGGCATCTGGGTTTTTCCATATCTTAGCTATGGTAACTAATGCTGCAATAAATATAGCTGTGCTGGTAGCTTTAGTGTGGTGTTGTTTGTGATTATTCAGGTAAATGCCCATAAGTGGGATTGCTGAGTCATAGGGGAGCTCTATGTGAGTCTTTTGAGGAAACTCCATATTACATTTCAAAGTGGTTGAACATGTTTTATATCATTTTCAAGAGCATATTAATTACATAAAGCACAGGGTACTCCCTATGCTTCCTTTAATTAGTATTCATTTATTAATGTTTCATTTAAATGAGATATAAACTGTAAAGTCATGGTTATCTGTCAGCAAACTTGAGATTCCTGCTTATAAAAGGTTCTTAATAAGCTGAGGAATACAAAAGCCAAAGAAGATGGGTGCTGAACAATAGAATTAGTAAAAATGAGGGATTGAATTGACCTTATAAAATAAGGAGTAAGTAGAAGGCTCACAGTCAAGCTCTTAAATTTAGTAACTTTCTTAGTAATGGTTTTGAAGTACAGAGACAATTCACTGGAAATCAAGGTAAACTGTATAATGATAAAGCTCTCCCTAATCAATATTTGTATTTTAAAAAATATTTTCAGTATATTTTATGCCAGTTTAATGTGTAATGGGGAATGCATTTTAGGAGGTTCATTTAGTAAGTTCGACATAATAAGGCATACCCGCCTATAGCAAGTATTATGGTTGAAGACCAGTGAGCTGATGTCATTTTTTATTTGTTTGTCTTCACTCTGGTCTTAATAGAATTTTGTTTAGTATTTTTGTGTTTCTTATCTCCTTTTATGGGAATTAACTATTCCTGCATGAACTTCCTAATAATTGGCATGCTTCTTTATCAACTTAAGTTAACATCCTTTACAAAATCTGTAAAATCTATACATTTCGTCCCACATTGTCCTAAACTAAGTGTATATACTTACTGCTTTATTTTGGTATAGTCAGGTTTGCAATGTGTTTTCTTCTACTACTTTAATTCTTAGAGTTCTAGTTTAAGGATTGTCCACATTAGATACAACTTCCCCATTACAAAACATTTTCTTTTGATTCTTTTGATCAGTTGTAATCAAATGTTTTGTGGTAGTCATGCCTTTATAAATAAACATAAACTTGAAAATGCAAAATACTTGGGTAATGTTTCGTTTTTCCCTGGGGTCAGACTTTTATTTTTCCTCTAGTAAATGACTTTGTATTTCTTCCTAGATGTCATTTATCCAAATTTTTCTTAGTATTTTAATTTAAGCAAAAATTTGGTAAACCTATAAGAACATCCTTTAGTATTTCAAATCAGTATCAACTTCTCTTGCTACACTTCTATCTTATGTACTTGTAAACTCAGACTATTTTCTATTTCAAGGGAATTTTCATCTGTCAGATCTTTGAATATTGTTCCTGTGTTGGTTTAGTTTGGTTTATTTTAGTTGCATTAAGCTTATTAGACTATCAGTGTGAAATGGTTTTCCACATCCATTTCATCTGATTAGTAAATACATAGTCTTTAAGAAAATACTATATAACTTTGCTTTTTTTTTTTTTAGATTTGTTGTTGTTGTTCTGTTCTGTTTGCCAGTCCTGGGGTTTGAACTCTGGGCCTGGGCACTGTCCCTGGGCTCCTTTTGCTCAAGGCTAGCACTCTACCACTTGAGCTGCAGGCCTCTTCCAGGATTTTTCTGTGATTAATTGGAGATAAGAGTCTCATGGACTTTCCTGCTCTAGCTGGCTTGGATCCACAATCCTCAGATCTCAGCCTCTTGAGTAGCTAGGATTACAGGCATGAGCAACTGCCGTCCGGCTGCATTGGATTTTTTTTTAATCACATCTATAAAGACTTAGGAATCATTATTCATTTTTGACATTTTGAAACAACTATTAATGTCATTTTAAATACCAATAACCTTGAGAAGAGTGTTTCCTAACCTAGGCTCTAGTGGCTCATGCCTATAATTCTAGCTACTCAGGAGGCAAAGATCTGAGGATCCAGATTCAAAGCCAAGCCAAGGCAGGAAAGTTCTTGAGATTCTTATCTCCAATTGACCATCAGAAAACCGGAAGTATTGCTGTGACTCCAAGTGGTAGGGTCCTAGATTTGAGCAAATAGAGCTCAGGGACAGCACTTAAGCTCTGAGTTCAAGCCCTGCAACCAACAACAACAACAACAACAACAACAAAAAGGAGAGTGTTTTCTGTTTGTTTTATATTTAACTACTTCCAAGGGAAGAAAATATTTTCAACTCTTTGGTTCTTATTTCTAATTAAAGAAAATTAGGGTTAAGAGGTGTGGCTTTAGAAAACATGTTGTTATGTTATTCGTGGTTTAATCTAGGGTCAGTCATCTTAAGGTATGTGAAGTGGTCATAAAAAGATATTTTATTTCTTACTATTTAAGCAGATAATTGTCTTTATGACTGGTGTTCTTCAAATCCTTATGTTCCTACTATATTTCTCACGGTAATATATTATAGATTGTCAAATTATCCACTATTGTTTCAACATTTTTCTCTTAGACATGCTATCTTTTCTCACCTGAAGTAAGATAGACTACTATTAAGATAGCACTTGGGCTAAGGTCATGGTTCAAGTGTTAGGACAATTGTCAGCAAGAACTGAGTTTTCAACTCTAATATGGCATCTTCCCTCCCAAAAATGATAGCATTAGGTACAATACTATTTGGATCCCAGAAGCTCAGTGTATTAATGTTCAGCTCATTTCTTGATCATTGAGAATATTCGCAGTGACATAATAAACCACATTCTCATTTAGAGTCATGTATTCCTTCCCTTTTATGATTCCATTTTTCTCTAGTTTTTGCTCATTCAGCTATTTTGTCCATTCAGCTGTTCAGTGGGGAAAAGTGATAGGGGATTGTTCCAGAGAATGTTTGTGGGCAATTAGAAGGTTTGTTATCTATATCATACTAAAAATAAATAGGGAAAAGGGACTATCTTCTTTCCCAAAGAAGGGAAATTATTTTGGTAAAAAGAGAAATATTTGGCTTCCTATTATAATAGTTATCCCTAGAACTTCTTTGGTTATCTTGATACTGAAAGTACCATATTTTTCTCTAATACTCTATAAGCATAAATTTGCAACTTTTCATTCCAGCCTCATTCTTCTGCTTGTTGTCCCCCGAAAAAAAACGTATAATCATTTTTTTATTCCAGAATCTCAGACTCATAAACTCTGTTCAATTGGAAAAATATAGTTATTTCAGATTTTTGAAGATGAATTGTGTTTAATATTTCTGTTTTTTTAGGCCTGTTATGTGCCATCAATTTTTGTTCTGATTTTTTTAATACTAGGAATTGAACCCAGGACCTCACATTTACAAAGCAAGATATGTACCATCTGAGCTATGCTCTTAGCCCTTTTGTTTTTGTTTTGAGATAAAGTCTCTCTAACTTTTCTTAGAATGCACTGGAATTCATGATCTTCTTGGCTCTTTCTCTCTAGAACTGGGATTACGGGAACCTCCCATCAGGCTTAGCTTCTTTATACTTAGTATCTCTATATTTAAGAACTTAAATGACCTTTCTGGTCATTCTAGTTTCATCTGGAAATGCCCATTCTACTTCTTTTTATTTTTCCTTTCTAAGAACTCTAGACAGGACTATTAAAATTTCCTCCACCCTAGGCTTCATGAAGTTACATTAGTTTAAAGAAAATATTATTATCACTGAATAATTATTTACTTGATCTATAAATTGAGATTTCAGTGAAGATTGCTCCATGCCAGTTTTCTTGGATCTTTTTCATTTCTTGTTAGGCTAACAGTTTTCATAAAATTTTGCCATTTGCCTGGGATAGAAATCTGACTGATATTACAAATATTCTTTAAATATAATGATGTTGGACATGTATACAAATATCTCTGTTATACTGGTATTTGCTTAAAAGGCAAATAAATACCCTCTTTTGATGCAGATGGTATTTATAGCAGCTGATTAAAATTTTTGTGTACTTTAAATAATTATGTTAATTTTCATAAATTTGAAAACAGAAGACTTAATCAGTATAAAATGAAATAATATTTCAGCTCTGCAGAAAATATATTTTCATGTTGTTAGGGAGGACATAGTGGCAGCCTGAGCCAATTACCTTCATTATTTTTTAATTTTTGTTTGCTGGAGAATTACAGATAAAATAGACTGACAGTTTTTCCCTTTTAAAACTTACATTCATAAGGTAAAATACACAAACTCTTATCATTGACATTGTTAAATTTTGGGTGACTGACATACAAGGCACCTATCTTTGATACTTTTTGCTATTTGCAGAATAAAGTAAAAGATATATCACCTGGTGAAACAGACAATTAGTGAGGCACCACATTCTAGAAATAGCTTTGTCTACAAGAACTTCAGCTTCAGAGACATACTCGCCTTTGGGAAGCGTGTTCTTTGAAGATACAAGTCTAATGCATTGACACATATATCCCACACCCACACCTACCAGTGGAAAAACAACAACAACAACAACAACCTCATTAAATTTAATGAGGCAAATAGTGCTATTTTTGATAGGACACTAATGAGAGAAGAAAATTTAACCAAATAGAATCTTATTAATTTATGTCAGAAACAGAAGTGGAGACACAGTCGTATTAGAAGTGTTAATTCTACCCAAGAATGTCTCCAGTGGTCCTGTAACTGGGCTTAACAACACACTTAATCAAATACATTGAGCTTAAAGTTAATGTTTTATGATTTGGGATTTTTTTCTATAGTATAGAATAAGCTTACAGAAGAAGCGTAACTATTTTCCTGTACATCCCATTACATGGAAAAGTACTTTTCACATTGGAGAAAACTTTCTTCCAGTATCATAGAAAGGAAATCCACCACAGTTCACTTTTATGGGTTTTGAATTTTAAAACATGAAGAAAAGTGCGATGGTGACTCAGCTAAATCATTCTCAAATCAATATTTGGTATATATAACATTGAAAAGCAATAAATAAAGTTAAAACATGCATAATTTTATGTATATAAATATATATGTATTTATATGTATTAAGTATTTATACATTATTTGTAATCTATTATATATAACATTAATTAATAAAACATATAGCACAAAAGACATGGCCAATATAACTAGAGCAGTAAAGCAGATTAGAATCTAGAAACTCAAGCAGGATGATGAGAGAAGGCTTGTATTAGGGTGACATTTGAGTAAAATTTAAAGGAATTTTAAGCTAATTTAAAAATTATCATTTATTCTGCATCTACAAAGCATAAAAGAAAATCCTTGTCTAAATGCAAATATTAAGAGTAATTTTTAATTGGCTATGCAAGAAATATATGCTACCTGGAAAGCAGAAATTGGAAGGATCGTGGTTTGAGGCCAGCCTAGACAAAATATACATGAGACCCCCATCTCACCAATGAGGATATTGGGTGAGGATGGTAAGCCTTGTGGCACACATCCTATAATCCAGGCACATGGAAACAGAAATAGAAATGCAAGACCAGCAAGGGTGAGGTCTCAAGTATAAACTCAACTGCTACCAAAAAAAAAACAAAAACGAACTTTCTATCATTGTGTTAGGGAATTTGTCTCTATATTACAATTGTTCTATTGATCGCAAAACCTTTATCAATAGTCAATATCTAACTAAGCGAAAACTATATCATATTCTTTCCAATGAAAATGAATGAATGAAATAGTCTGTTTGGCACACAGAAAGAAGCCAGATCCTCTGAAAAAAAATGTTCTGCATGCTTCTCTAACACCAACATGTCAAAGCAGTCATGAACAAACAGAACAGTTCAGAGGATTCCTGAAAAGGTGAACATCAAGTTCACTCTCTGGGTTGACCATTCCCTACCAAATCTGATTTAACAAGTTTTACATATCATTGTTTTTTTCTCTCCTGTCTTTCTAGTACTCCAGTTGCAAATCTCTGAGAACTTTTAACTTTATTTTCTACTACCTTCAGTTTTCTTTTTTTTCCATATCTTTGATTAGAAGTGTGTGTGTGTGTGTGTGTGTGTGTGTGTGTGTGTGTGTGTGGTGTGTATGTGTGGTTATCTGACAGTAAGATGATTTGGAGGTGTTCAGCCATTACCTGGAAATTTATGTGTTTTTTTTTGTTTTTATTTATAACTCAGTTTATTAAGGTCACATTTAGGCTGTTTTCAGTGTGGATAGACATACTTCAAATCAAACATGAGCCCTATTGAGAATTCAGAGGAAACTTTCATGTACATTGATTTATTTTAATTGGAAAATATTTAGAAACCATGTTCTGTGTTACTTGGTTAAAGCTAGTAGTTTTTTTTAAAAAAATTTCTAATGTACAATATAAATTACATTTTATAGTAATATTTATCACCTTCATGAATACATTTAGAAAATAAATATGTCAATGATTGAATAAATACCCAAAATGATCAAAGCAATAAAAATAAGGAAAATGTCATGAAGAATTTAATAGACATAAAAGCTGAAAATTCTGATTAAAAATGTAAATGAATTGTAACAATAAAATTAGACCTTATTTTTAAACAATAAAATAATACATTTGAAAATATTGAAAATTAAAGCACTCAGAAAACTGGAAGTGGTGCTGTGGCTCAAGTGTTAGAGCGCTAGCCTTGATCTGAAGAGCTGAGGGACAGCACCCAAGCCCAGAGAACAAGCCCCACCACTGACAAAAATAAAAAAGAAAGAAGATATTGAAAATTATAGCAAAAAAACTAAGATTATGTTAGAAATAAGAAAACTAAAATTATGCCATGATTTCTATGATAATGTTAATTAAACATGGTTTGTAACTCAGAAAATCAAGTTTAAGTGTGTTGATTTTTAGGAAATTAAAAATCTGAAGACTTTTTTTACAAGTAATGGAGGATGTATACCTTAGAAAACACTAGAAACAAGATGTATAAGTTACTATCAAAAAACTAAAGACCACATCATCTCCATTATGTGCTTTTCCATGAAGAAATATGGAAACCTCCCAATTTATTAGTGAGACTGGTACAACTTGAAAACATAATTAAACAAGGGTATCCCTGAAAGAAAACTAAATGTAGACCAAAGCTGATGGTGCTAAGACTTTAAATTTTAATAGTAATTATCAAATTTTATTGACCAAGTAAAACATTTATTTGTGAAATGCATATACCATCAACAGGAGGAAGTCTGTTTTTATAATCCTCATTGCAACATAATACACAAAAAATATGATCTAGTCAGTGAATGTTTTAAAATAAGCTTTTGCCAAAACATCTTTTTTTTTTTTTAAATTTTATTTTATTTTATTTGAGAACATACTGTACAGAGGGGTTACAATTACATGGGCAGGATAATGCATACATTTCTTACCAAGCATTGCAGCCTCCTCCTTTGTTTACCCTTCACCTCCCTTTCCAGCCTCCCCCCTCCCCCCCCACCCAATCATACCCCCCTCCCCCCCACCAACTCCGACATTGTAAAGCTGGTTTTGACATGACATTTTGTACTTCTCATTGTTGCAACAGGTCCACCTGAATCCTTAAACGACTTGTTTGTCCCCGTCTCCTCCACATGTTATACTGACATCAAATATAGTGAAAGCGGGGGTTACACTGTGGGGGAGGGACATACAAAGCAACAAAGAAATAATCTTATAAATGTGTTAGAAACACATGCATGAAAGAAACAAAAACATTAAAATACATATTTGAGGGTTCGTGCCAAAACATCTTATTTTAAAAAATAGTTTTCACGCAATAGAAATAAACTTTCCTGCCCCCAAATGTGACTGATACATACGAATATAAAGTGAAAAAAATCTTGTACTAAAATCATTTTTAATAATTTTTTTAAAAAAGAAATGATCATTGCTTTAGATTAAGTTATACTACTAGCACCTGTTGGCTTGGAGCGATTTATGAAGATTGTCTGTTTGAGAAATACTTAGCACCAGCTAAGTCACCAGAATAGGATAGAGTGGGAAAGATAAGGACCAGTAAAAAGTGTTTTCATCTACTTCTAAGCCTTTTCTTTCTTTAGAGTCCTCATTTTTGTTTTATTACAGAATATATAGTGCATTCAAGTTTTTCTTCATGCCTCTATCAAAAATATGTTTAAATACCTCAACTAATTGTGTGTATGTAAGTAAAATACTGAGCTTTATTAAGTAAGGCAAGCAGTACAAAAAATAGTGAGACAAAATGGCAATACTTCCCAAGTCTATCTACAAATTCAATGCAATACCTATCAATATTCCAACCTCATTCTTCAAGGAAATAGAAGAGGCAATCCAAAAATTCATATGGAACAATAAAAGACCCTGAATAGCAAAAACGATCCTCAACAGAAAGAACACTGCTGGAGGAATATCAATACCAAATTTCAAACTGTACTAGAAAGCCATAGTAATCAAAACAGCTTGGTACTGGCACAAGAACAGACCTCAGGACCAATGGAATAAAATTGAAAACCCAGAAATGAACCTACAGACCTATAGCCATCTAATCTTCGATAAGGGAGCTAAAAAAATAGAAGGGAAGAAAGACAGCCTCTTCAGTAAATGGTGCTGGAAAAATTGGTTAACTACTTGTAGAAAACTAAAGCTAGATCCTTATATATCACCCTGCACCAGAATCAACTCCAAATGGATCAAAGACCTCGGAGTCAAAGCAGACACTCTGAAAACATTACAGGATGGAACAGGATAAACTCTAGGTCTCCTTGGCACAGGCCGAAATTTTCTTAACAGAGACCCAGAAACACAACAAATCAAAGAAAGGTAGGACAAATGGAATTGCATGAAATTGCAGAGCTTCTGCATGGAAAAGGACATAGCTAGCAAGATCAATAGAAAGCCCACAGATTGGGAGAAGATCTTCACAAGCCATACAACAGACAAGGGTCTTATATTTAAAACAAACTTGGAACTCAAAAAATTAAATCCCCCAACAACAAATCTTCAAAGAAACAACTGCCCAATAAATAAGTGGGCTAAAGACTTAAAGAGAAACTTCTCTGAAGAGGAAAGAAGGATGGCCAATAGACATATGAAGAAATGCTCAACCTCTCTAGCCATAAAACAAATGAAAATCAAAACAACATTGAGATACCACCTCACCCCAGTTAGAATAGCTATAATCAAGAACTCTAATAACAACAGATGCTGGAGGGGATGTGGACAGAAGGGAACCCTACTGCATTGTTGATGGGAGTGTAAACTTGTTCAACCACTTTGGAAAGTAGTATGGAGGTTTCTCAAAAGACTCCACATAGAGCTCCCCTATGACCCAGCAATCCCACTTTGGGGCATTTACCCAAATGTTCACAAACAAGACCACACTAAAGCTACCAGCACGACTATGTTTATTGCAGCATTATTTACCATAGCTAAGATATGGAACCAACCCAGATGCCCCTCAGTAGATGAATGGATCAAGAAAATGTGGTATATATACACAATGGAATTCTATGCCTCCATCAGAAAAAATGGCATTGCCTCATTTGTTAGGAAATGGAAAGACTTGGAAAAATTGTATTAAGTGAAGTAAGCCAGGTGCAAAGAAACATAGGTCCCATGCTTTCCCTTATTTGCAATAACTAGTATATGTCCGAGTCAAGCAGAAAAGGTCAGATAAGTTGATGTTAGCGAAATGAACCCTAATTTTTTTTTTCTTTCATGCAATTGTTTCTAACACATTTATAAGATTATTTCTTTGTTGCTTTATATGTCCCTCCCCCACGGTATAACCCCTGCTTTCACTGTATTTGATGTTATAATTTGTGGAGGGAAAGGGAAAAAACAAGTTGTTTAAATGGGGATACAATTGCAACAATGAGACGTACAAATAGTATGTTGAAATCGAACTTTACAATTTTGGTGTGTGTGGGGGGGAGGAAGGTTGGGGGGGAGGAAGGTTGGTGCGGGAGGGGGGGGGGCGGGTAGGGGAGAGGGGAGGATGGGATGGGACGGGGAAACAAAGGAGGAGGCTACAATGTTTGATAAGAAATGTACTCATTATCTTGCCCATGTAATTATAGCCCCTCTGTACAGTATTTTCACAATAAAAAAAACAGTGAGACAATTTTTGTTTCTGAAGAAATTTTACTATTACCAAATTCAAAATCCCGATGAGATATTTTTTGGGGGGATGGTTAGGCGGGGGGTACTGGGGCTTAAACGCTGTCCGTCGGCTCTTCAGCTCAACGTGAGTGCTCTACCACTTGAGCCACAGCATCGCTTCCGGCTTTCTAGTGGTTTATTGGAGATAAGGTTCTCAGGGACTTTGCTGCCTGGGCCAGCTTTGAACCGCGATCCTCAGATCTCAGCCTCCAGACAGGTGTGAGCCACCGGTGCCCAGCTTTGATGAGATGTTTAAGAGAAGAAAATAAATATTAAAAACTTAATTGCAATGAGAGAGACATGGATACTTTTTAAAAAGCCTCAAAGTAGGAGTAATAAGGGAAAAACATTCTCTGTGAGAAAGAGGGAAAATTTTTAAAGTGAAAGTTTGAATTAGGATGAATCCAGGGAAGTTGAACAAGGTCACAAATTGTTCTCAAAAGAAAAATATAAATGTACACGGAAGCATAAGTATCCCAAACAAGTAGCAAGAGGAAAATTAAGTCAATAATTGATGCTATGTAACAATTTAATAATTGGGAAAGTAATTTAAAACAATATGCTCTCAACTGGCCAAAATAAGAAAAAAAGTTGAACAATAATGTAAGATATGGAGACATAAAAAAAAGAATCAGTAAAAATACTGGCGATGTATTAACCATTTATTTTTGTATATAATTTCTGCAAATTAAAATGTAAACTACAAAAATGACAATGTAAAATAAAAATAAAGTGTTTATATATGAATAATTTCATTAAGTGTCACTAAAAATCTGGGATAATATACATATAGGAATTATCTCTTCCAAGCTTTAATAAATTTACTAGTCTTCATCCTAATAACAACTTTTTATTATCATTATATAGCTTCAATAACTTGATAAAGCTAAATACTTAAAAGAATTGTAGCAACGACTTCTAAGAAGAAAATACAAATGACTAATTATAAAAGAAATGTGACTCTAGCACCAATATTTCCTATAAAATTTATGAACTATACAATATAATGATACTTTGAGAAAATAGAAACTAAAATGTTCTCACTCTCCAATTTTGGTAGGATACCATTGTGTGAAATTTTTCTAGAAAATAGTAATGTATTTCATTGCCTTTCAAAACTGTATCATTTGACTGGACAATTTTCTTTCTAAGAATTTCTTGTAAGAAAAACAAATCAAACTTTTGACAAACACTTGTATTTATTTTGTGTAACTTCATTTGTGGGAACAAATTAGGGAAAAATCAGAAAGCAAATATATTACAGTAAATTTCTTAGAAATTATGGAGTCATTCAACTGATGCTCCCAAACAATAATTCCATGGAAAAGCCTTCATGATGCAATACTTAAAATGAAATATTGCAATTCTGATTGGAGCTATGTATGACCTAGATATTACTGTACATACACATGCATGCATACACACAATAAATAGCATATGCATTTAGGTATCTACAAGGAAATACATTAAATATTCAGAGGACTTAATCTGAGTAATGTAATTAGATGTTTTATTTTCATATTTATTATTTTGTATAATTTTTACTATTCATGTAGCTATCTGTAGTTAGAAACGTGTTAGTTGAATATATTTTCTCAAGGAAAGTAATATTACTATCTAAACAAATAATTAAAGAAAAAATTATATCCTTCCATTTCACTATCTTAAATGTCTTTATCTAAAAGCATAACAACATAATTAAAATTCCAGACCTTAGGCAGTAGGTTTAGGGAAATACTTTGTCACCCAAAGAGGCTTAAAGCTCCCTGAATCACACTACATGGAAATTGATGATACTGCCAATATAAGCTTTTAAGTTCAGGTCAGCATACGGATACTGAGTCTCACTTATGGGAAAGGTGAGAAAATGCAATTCATCAATATATAAGAAGATAACTCAAGTTTCTCAAGTGTGGTGGCAGTTTGAGAATGCAGTTTTTATGGAGGGATATTCAGAAGACACTCAATGCACTCATTTACTCATTCTTACCCTGAGAATTTTCGATAATATTGGCATGAGATAAGAAGAGGGGAAATGGGAGGTGAAAACAAAAAGAGGGAAATCTTGGAGCACATCAGCTCTTCAATATGGTCTTGTGGAAAATGGCATAGAAGAATCAAGATAATGGGAAATTTTATTATATATCTGATATCCGTATATGTCTAGTTCTGCTTCATCTCATTCTGCCATCATACTGTCTGGGTTACAGGATAAGATCACTCTACTTCATACAGAGCATAGATCTCGGGTAAGCCTTATGCATGCTGGATAAATTTCACTCAATTTAATTACCATACTGGCAAATGTTCATGCAAAGCCTTGATATCACTGAAGCTTCTGACATAGGTTTACAGGAAGTCTTTAGCATCTACTCCAAAATCATCCATTCTGGGCCCTCTGAGGACCCTGATTTTCTGTGATTTTGATCCAGATATACTATCAATGTCTGCCTGACATCATGAAGCATAAGGGCATCTGTTGATGGCAAAGAGAAGACCCTGAAGTCATGTTCTCTGATAATGTTTATTCCACATCTGTGATTTGTGTCCTATGAGGCTCTGGGGACTTAAACCACATGTGTTGTATTTGCATTAATGGGAACTTGAGAAGGAGAGGCCATAACACTATTAAAATGTTTAGTTTTCTCCCTCCCATCACACAGCCACATGCTAATAACTACTCCCAGACCTTGTATCATGGTGCTGCAGGATGCAATGTGGAGTGCACTCATTGTTTCGATGCAAGAGACTTAAAAACAAATAGCTGCCATCTCCGCCTCTGATAGTTTGCCAGGCTTTTAACTTTGGTTTTTTGCTCTTCAGATCATGGTGAGCTATCTTAAATGTATTCCAAACAGTACATTACCCAAAGTCTTTGTTTTTTTTTCTTTTACAAAGAAACCCTTGCTTTAATGGTATATTTAGAAAACCCAGAGTCTAAGCCAAATTCCAAAAAACCACATCCTAATTCTACTTTCAAATGGCAGGAAATGACTTATCTGTGAAGAATCCCACACAGGGTATTGATCACCTGGGTCTAATAGTAAAAAAATGTGACACATATTCTGAAACCGTTCTATAGGTTTAAATATCCAACTCTTAATAGATTCTAGGGAAATATTTGGAAGGAGCTAATAAACCAAGAGAGAATAGCGAAGAAAGACAGGGAAAATGCAAAGGAGCAATGTTTGAATACTGTATCTTATATTTCTTTCTATGCTAGTGTTTGTCAAATTCCATTTAAAACCCTTTAATGAGTCACAAAATCAGCTGAAGTAACAATGGAGCAGAATGGAAAATATCAGACTGCATGCATTTACTAAAAGGAAGTTTTATTTTATGAATTTTTGTTTCAAATATATATGCATAAATGTACATGTATACAGTCTATATACTGAATAATATACATAAAATATGTATAATGGCAAGACAGATGATGGATGGATAGATAGATAGATAGATAGAAAGATAGATAGATAGATAGATAGATAGATAGATAGATAGATAGATAGATAGATAGATAGATGATAGATAAATGGAGCCTACACATTTCTGAAAGCAAGAAATTGGGGAGAAAGATAAAGATAAAAAGGGGTAGAGATGTGCTAGTTGAATGTAAATATATTTCTTACCATGGAACAAAGCCAAAAAACATTTGAAAGCCAGATTATTCCTTCAGGGTAGTAGCTTCTTTAATTTTGGAATAAATTCTTCCCTTAGTGTCTCCTCCATCTGCTTTTAGGTAAATTCACAAGCTGCATATAAAGCTAATCTAATTAAATCTCAAACTTTTAAAGAAAATGTTGTGGGTGAAACTCAGTAAAAATGTAGACCCAATACTGAGTCCATTCATCAAGGGTAGCAATTACAAACTCCATACTGGTTTTCACAATGGAATAATATTCTCAAAGATCTCTACCCTTCAGGAATCTAGAGAATAGTGGGGAGCATTTATCATGGTCCAGAGTGAGCCTCAGAAATCGAGAGAGCAACAACTCACTGTATTTGTGATTTTAAGTACTCTTCCAAGGATGAAGACTATTACTTGACACAAGGAATAATCTCATTAAATAATAATGAAACCCTCTTGATTTAGCAAAAAAAAAAAAAAAAACTATGTCTTTTCAAAAGATATGAGGGAACCCTTTGAGCTAATAAGAAGGTGTGTCTGCTTGATAGAATCCAGAACCCTAAAAGTAAGGTAATAGACTAAAGTCTAGGCATCTTGAGTTAGTTTATGTTACTCCAACCAAAGATAACAAAAAATCTTTTGAGAATCTATTTGAAGAATTGCTGAATATGTTGGTATATCTCAATTTTCAAATATTCTCATAACCATGTTCCCTTGAATGCAAGTGTGGGTTGTTCTTTGATAGCATGTGTTATAATTTAGATGATATGTGAGTTTAAAGAATTACAAGGGTAGGACAGTGATAATCTACAGCATCTTTGTGTCTGAAAAGGATGTTGTACATTACATTAGAGAAACCACTAAAGTAGGTTATCACAAACCAAGAAACTAGTTACAAAACTGAGATTTGCTAAGAAGAAATACTTGATAACGAGATGCTTTTGAAGCACTCAGAGTCTTAGATTGTATAAAGTCATTTTGGAGTACAAAAATATACTCAATACCTTACTCATGTAATTGTAACCCCTCTGTACAGTATTTTTGCAATAAAAAACGTACCAAAAAAACATACAAAAAAAGTCATAGTTCAAATGTGAAACACCTTAAAAACTTGGCAGAGAAGATGGTAAAACCAATTACCTGAGCTTTGCAGAAAGGGGAGAAGAAAATACCCAGAAACAGAAAGAGCCTTAGAAAGCCCTGGAGAGCTGGAAGAAGCATCTTCCATTAGAAACGACTTTTCTGCTTTTCCTATAGCTGTGCTGGCACATCTGCAGAAGAGAGCCCTATGTGGACAGTTAAGAAAGTTGCAATACAGTATTCTGTAGAGAGCTGTCTCTCCCTTTCTCTGATAAGGTGATGAGACCTTACTGATAAATTTGCTCAAAGACCAACCATTGTATTCTTGTCTAACAGTTCAGATAAAACTGACTTGTTAGTTTCAGGACCTTTTCTTGTTTGGATACCAGATCTATAGTATTATTCTAAACTAAGCAAGTTATCATTTGTTCTAGCCTGTTAAGTTGAAAGTCAGTGTTATTCCAGGTACTCAAAATAACATAGGGAAATACAGTATTTGCACTCAGAGAGCTTAAATTGTTAAGTGTTTGGCAAGCATCTAGACAGATACAATAGTGAGATACAATATGAGGGGCTAAATACAAACTACTAAAAAACAATAATTTGGTTGCTCTTAAGAGATTTTAAAAGCCTTTGTTGAACAGATGATGCTTGACAATTGCTTGAATTAAGACAAGTGTGAACAGTCTATGTGACATTGAGACAATCAATCAAATAATTATAACAACATTCCCAACAACATTTTAAAGTTACCTATTTATTTATTTATGGTAGTACCATGGTTTGAACTAAGGGCCTTATGCTTGCTAAGCAGGTGTTCTACCATTTGAGCAATGTAACCAACTTCTTTAAACTTTCATTATTTTTATTATATTTTTATTGTAAAGACACTCTAAGAGAGTTTACAGTTACATTTCCTCTTGAGCCTTGTTATTCCCTCCTTTATTTTTCCCCAGCCAACACTTCCCTCCTCACCTCCTCAACTCCTCCCCCATCCTCAGGTTGTAAAGTTCATTTTTAACATACTGTCTTGTACATTTCATTGTTACAATCAGTCAGCGTGTATCCTTGTTTCAGTATTTTGTTATTTAACTTCCCCACTCCAAATTAGAAAAATGTATATACAAGATGCAGGAATCAAATACAATGACAACAGGAGTTATACCATGGGGGAAGAACATACTAAAGAAACAAAAGAAATCACATAGTACATTATAAGTACATTAAAAATAACTGCAACAAAGATAAAACATCTTGTGTCTCTATCTTGGGGTTCATTTCACTTAGCACCATCTTATATGGTCATATGTGCATAGCTTTTGACCATTTCTACTTGTCTTGTAAGATTATACTAGATTATACAAATAAGGGAAACAATATATATAATACTATATAAATCATACATATATATACTAGATTATACAAAAAGATTTTACAAATAAAGGAAACCATGGGACCTCTGTTTCTTTGGGTCTGGCTTACTTCACTTAGTATTTTTTCCAAGTCTAACAATGAGGTGGTGTCATTCTTTCTGATGGAGGCATAGAATTCCATTTTTAGATAGATAGATAGATAGATAGATCACATTTTCTTGATCTATTCATCTACTGAGGGCCATCTGGGTTGGTTCCATATCTTAACTATGGAGGATAATGCTGCAATAAACATAGTTGAGCTGGTAGCTTTAGTATGGCTTTGTTTGTGATCATTTGGGTAAATGCCCAGAAGTAGCATTGCTGGGGAGCTCTATGTGGAGTCTTTTGAGGAATATCTGTACTGCTTTCTGCTTTCCAGAGTGGTTGAACAAGTTTACACTCCCACCAACAATGCAGTATGGTTCCCTTCTGTCCACATCCCCTCCAGCATCTGTTGTTATTTGATTTCTTGATTATAGCCATTCTAACTGGGGTGAGGTAGAATCTCAAGGTTGTTTTGATTGCATTTCTTTTATGGGTGATTGTCAAAGTACTTTTGAGTGTATGTGATAATTAGTGATCCATATATGCAAAATAGACCTAATACAATTATTAATATTGTCATATCTTAAAATCAGCACAATTTGGACAATAAATGACATAATCACCCAACTAATGATGTGACCAACAACTTTAAAGTCTACTACTTTGTGTGTGTGTGTGTGTGTGTGTGTGTGTGTGCATGTACATGTGCATGCTAATATTAAGACTTATTTGAATTCAGAGAGTGGATGCTGTCCCTTAGCTTTATTGATCTAGGATTGTGCTCACCACTTTAGCCATAAATCTACTTCTGACTTAACTCTATCACTTTTAAAAGGTAGTCTTCCACTGAGTGCCACAGTGGCACACTTCTGTTTTCCTAGCTACTCAGGAAACTGAGATCTGAACATCTTGATTCAAAGCCATCTGGATAAAAAAGCCTGTGACAATTTTATCTAAAATTAACCACCAAAATTCTAGAAATAGAGCTGTTGCTAAGGGCAGAGTATTAGCCTTGAGCCCAAAAGCTAAAGAACAGAACCCAGGTTCTGAGTCCCAACTCCAGGGATGGAACCAAAAGAGGAAGGGAGGGAAGGAGTGAGGGAGGGAGGGAAGGAGAGAGGAAGGAAGGAAGGAGGGAGGGAGGGAGGGAAGGAAGGAGAGAGGAAGGAAGGAAGGAAGGAAGGAAGGAAGGAAGGGAGGGAGGGAGGGAGGAAACTATTCCCAACACAGTATTATTTTGTCTTGAAAAGTAAGGAGTATTAATTGTTTTGGCCTACCTTTAGTGTAGAATGTATTCCATTTTCAGTTGGGTGGCCTATTGCTCATTTGACAGATGTCATTGTTTATTATATATTCACAGTGGGGTTTTTTCATTAAATACTCTCTCACTTTTTGTCGCTGCGTCTTTATTTCCTTTTTATAGTACTATGTTATTTACATCTCTCTATATATTATATAAACCACAACGCTACCGTTTCAGAAATGTTAAATACTTTTTCCTATTTGTTTCAAAGATAGCCACTTTCAGAAGACAAACTTTCTTCTATACGCATAGTCATACTTTTTTGTGTATTTTCAACAAAAAATTAATATTTTTAATTTATTTAAGTCTATAATTAATTAATAAAAAGAGAGGAAGATCTCCTCACTCATGAGCTTCCTAGTTAAAAGATTATTAGTCTATCATCCTTAATAAATGATGATGGTGTTTAATAATAGTAAAAACAAAAACAAAAACTAGGTCATTATGCCCTAAATTAAATACAGCCTCAAAATTACTAGAAATCAAAAGTAAAGTTTACTGTCATTTCCTAAATTATGTTGTTTGCAAGCTATACTAAAATATTCAGCATTTAATCCCCAAATCCCTACCTCACACGTGTTTCTCTATGCAGGCCACACAGCTAGATAGCAGAAAAGAAAGTATATGGCATTCTTTCTTGTGATCTCCACACACTTCATAGGCCTTCCCTCTTTCCTCATTTCCCAGAAAAAAGTCACATTAGTCCTGTGGGAAAAGTGTATGTGTGCTTTGGCTAATCTATATCTACTTTCTCAGCAAAGGGGTTCACTGTTCATATATGAGAAAATAGTTATAAATCATACTTTTATTCCTATCATAAATGCAGATTTATCTTTAGAATATATTACCAACTGAGTTGTTTTGATGCAAATATTGTGCCTTTCAAATATAATGATAATAGCAGAGGCTATGAGCCCACAGATTTGCACAAGTCCTCTCTCTAATAACCGAAAATATTTAAAATCTTTAAATATTTAAAATCTTTAATTCACAGAAGCTTTAACATTCTATGTGGAGTGCTCAGATAGAATTGTCAATGGAGGGGAACCTTGAGATGTAGTAACTATTTTCTTAGACAAAGGAATAAAACAGACTCAGTAGCTTCTTTCAAGAATGGTTACCCTGGATATATAGTTCATAAGTGTTTAACTCTGTTACTTTACCTACTGGAGTTCTCCACCTTTCTGAGACCAGGAAAGAGACAAAATTTTGGTAGTAGGTACCTGAAGTCACATTAAACTAATTGTCTAGTGATGTAGCCATTCCTTATTTGTTGCTATCATCAGGAGACTGTTTCAGTTGGCTTTAACTTTACTTGAATATTAAAACATAGTTTTCTATATCTATCTTCTGTTCTCTGAATGAAGAAAATCTAAAATACACCTACATTTGCTTCAAAGTGGCTGTATTGTAATTCAGCAGATTTTTGTTTTTCACTGAAACTTGGAGTGAATTGTCTTGAGCCAGAAGCATTCAAGCTGTTTCCCCCTCAACTATATTCCTCTATAAAGCACCTAATTGTTTCAAAAAGTGATGTAAAGTATGCAAAACCCTGAAACTGATACAAATAAGTCTGTATGGCACTAAAGCTAACAGGTGTTCTCATTAATGTAAGTAGACTTAGAACAATTCTTGAATGTTTTATAAATACTCAAAATCATTGCCAAATACGTTACAATAGCATAACTATAGTTCTATACGACATCATCCTTTATTCTCATAATGTAACCTTAACACTTGTTAGTAGAAAACTTATGTGAATAATAAACCAGTGATAAAAGTACTTTCTTTTGCTTACATCATGGTATCTTAAAATTAGCTAGTGCTTCTGAATAAAATTAGTAGTAACATTACTACTATTAGCTTCTATTGATTGCTTATTATTCTCATGAGAATTCTGAGTGGGACATCTATTTCTGAGAAGCACTTACAGAAAAGGTAATATCTAAATTGATTTTAATAGTATGATAAAGGAAGTCAGGAAGATCTGGTTGCAGGAATCACCTGCTCTAAAGGAAGAGATAAAAATTAGTATACAACTTCGGGCAGAGGGGTAGAGTGGGGAGGAGTATGGGAGATGGGGGAGAGAAGGGATAGTGGGACAACAACAAGGGAAGGGGTAACAATGATTGGCAAATAATGTAGTCATTGCCTTACTCATGTAACTGTAACCCCTCTGTATAGCATCTTTACAATAAAAATTTTAAAAATTAGTATAAGACAGCTGGGAAACAAAGAGGGTTTTGTGTGACTGTTTCCTAGAAATGCCAAGGGAAACACGGAGCCAGGGAACTGCAAAATAAATAAGTTCCAGAACACACGGGGTCTGGTAGGCTCAATGAAAGAGGTTACGCTGTACTGAAACAGCTGTGGGAACCTCAGAATGATACCGAGCAGAGGGATGGGATGAACAGGTCCAAATCTCACAGAGATCATTTTGGCTGCTAGTGAAGTACGGATTAGAGGGGAACCCAAGGACAAGATGGTGAAGAAAGCAAAGAATATTGCAACCAAATCCACATGGGAGATGAGTGGACTTTAAATAATTATAGGAATAAAAATGTTCCTAAGTGTATACAAGACATTTCCATTAAAATATAAACACAGAATGTTTATGGATAGACCAGAAAGGTATGCAAGGAGAAACAGCAATTTGATATATATATATATCCTGGGCGATTTTGTGTTTATGATACAATTTTTAATTTAAAAAGAAAAACTTTTCAATTAATCCTTATTTAAATAATAATAAAACCATTCTAGTTGGAAAATGATGGAAGCAGCCAGATGCCCAAATATCCTTTGAGATGAGTAATTGAGCAGAGTGAATATAGACCAAGCTAGAAGCTTATTCCTGGTTGGTAAGAGTGGCTTATTGGTGAGTTCCAGTGGATAAAAGTTCTAGGATAATCTGTTTAGATAGCAACAACTATTTTTCCCAAGTTTAAAAACTAACCACAAAAATTATACAACTCTATTCTGATATATTTATAAACGAGCTACTCCTATTAATCACTTTTTCAGTTGTTTGTCATATGAACACCAGAGGCAAAAGTTTCAGTGTAGCTGGCTGTAAAACTGTGGAACCTGCTAAGCTATCTACTAATTACTTGGTAGGCATTCTTTCATGAATATTGACAAGACTGTTTCTCTTATTTTAGCACCGATAAAAGAATGAATATGAGTTCTTGTTTGCTTGTGTGAAACAAATTTGAAGTTCAGATCTTTTTGTTAGTAAACAGAAAATTGGAGCATACAAATGCAGACATGGAGGGCCAATTGTATTATTCAGGACAAATCTCTGATATAAAAATGCAAGGACCAAATTATCTGAGTGTCAAAAGTACAGCTCAATTTCAATTAAAAAGCATTGTTTCTTGAAAAGTTGGTCTTAAATCTTATATTTCAGAATGCTCTTGGGATCTGTCGTGTATGTAGCTCAACATTTGTTTACTTTCCATTAAATAAAAAATTGCTTACACAGGCAGGTTGATATGATGACATGACTGAGAGTTCCAATAAAGGTACATGCAGATCAATCAACACAAGCACATTAAAAACATATCCAATAAACATCTGGAAACTAATGAGCACAGATTTGTTAACACAGAGGGAGTCCTGGAAAGTCAGGAGCCAGTGGTGGCCTGGCTTATTTAGTAGCATGTAGATTTAGGAACATTTCACAGAGTCAGAAGAAACAGGGTAATTATAACATAAGGTTGAACATCTTTAGATATGTAGAACATTTTCCGTTGCTTAAAACAAATATTCCCTTAGAAAGTATAAAACATTTTTCTGACTTGCAAAGTTTTTGTAGTCTATCATTTAAATTACTTAAATAAAGGGAGCTTTACTGCTCCCCAAAGCTGAGAATATAACACCCTCCATGCATATTAGCTTGATCTTCTTGACAGGCCAGGAAAGTGTTTGTGTGTGCCAATTAAAACAAAAATGGATCCCTAGTGGCTAGTTCCTCACACAACTTCTGAAGACTGCTATCATTGTTTGCTACGGTAACCCTGGATAACACTGCTATCCAAGGGAAACAAACTTTTCAAAACTTTCATGACAGATGAGGGTTACAAATGCATTTTAATAAGAAAGTTGCCAAAGCAACTTTTTTTTTAATGATCTGCATATATTTACTTAACATCTAGCAACTTTGGGAAAACAAGGCAGATACTTTCCCACAAAAATGTTTTAACAAGTAACATTTTTGGAAAGATAAATTGAAGACCTTTTGCATCAAGGCGATAGTTTACCATTAGTTTTATGTTAACATTGCTCTTACAGGCTAAAAACTCTTACAAGTTACCCAAGCAGACTATAATTTGAGACAGACATGCAGCCTGATAATGTAATTCCTTTGGTGGTCATAAACACCTTTGAGACCGAGTAATTTAACTGTTAGTATAACCACAACAACATTCATTTGATCAGCTATATCAAATGCAGAGTGTGATGTAATATGAGAAAAATGTGAAGCTGGCTTTTTATTCAAGCATTATTGCTTGAATTTTAAGGCTTGATATCTTACTATGATGTGCCAAAATATACATCTATACTTTATGTTGTGAATACTAAATAAAGTTATCACAAAATTAATATTGCAAAATAATTCATATTCATTTCAAATCAATGTAGTATATTTTGACACAACTTTTCTATCTACTTAATTTAATATAAATACAATGATATCATCATGATGTCCCCCCAAAATATCTCCAAATACAAATTTAATTAAATTCCTTTCTTCTTATCTACTTATTTTAAGACCAATTAAGCTACATTATTTAATGTAGTTTAGGGACATTTGGAGATTAGATGTGTTTTATTGCATACTTTCTATACATGGTTTCAGCTTTTGCAAGGAAGAATAATTCTTTAAATTCTTACTCAAAGATTGGATTTGAGCAGTGTTAAAGAGACTTGCTCAAATGTAGGATTGTTTAAATCTTTTTCAAGATTTGAGAAATGTTTTGAATGCTTTTATTCGGATACACACACACACACACACACATATGGTTTATCTATACACATATGCATAGATATGTATGTAACAAAAAAGTGACTGTGTTAAGAAGAAAAACAGAAAAGGAAATAAAATTGGATCATCAGAATAGGAATGCTGGGTGATATTTAAAAATTGTGCTGTCTTTAGCATAACATAAAAGAAATGAACAACTCTTTCTAAAGTCAGTATTCCAAATTTCACAACTGAAGTGAAGTTTTTATGCCCCTTTTCCTACAAACACTCCCAGCCTTTGACTGGAGAGTTGTCTATTTGCTGAAAACTAGTGAACTTGAAATGAAGATCTTTGTAATCTCTTAATTCTATCATTTAAAATGATGCCAATTTGATAGAATGACATTCTCATTTTCTTCATTTGCAAAATTACCTTATGATAGTGGTGGGAAACTGCATTTGGAGAATGTTTATTATGTGCTTTGAGATCATTAAAGCTGATAACACTTTGCATACCAAGTGGTGGTATTCATACCCACAATATCCTAAATTCTGATACAATCAACCTTTAAAGAATGATATATCATGACCAAGAGTTTATGCATAATTCCATGATGTAAATGTGACTCCAGTGATTACTTCCTACTTTGAAATCTTTACATGAGCATTCTTTTCCCATTTACTTTGGGACTCACTGTAAGTGTTTTTTTATTCTTATTTATCTTTCTATGCATATGTCCTATTTATACAAACAGATTGTGAGATTTTAAGGGTGGGGGTTGTATAGTCCTAGCTTCTAGCCATGTGCCCTGCATTTATAGGATGCTTCATCTGTCCTTGTTGATGATTAAGGAGATGTTCAATCACGAACACATTATCTCAGTCTTGTAAAGATGAAAATATTTATTGGATTTATTCTGCAACTGGAAGCTGGTCCATCAAGAAAGGAAAGCACACTGTCACGTGTTATCTCTTATATTTATGGTAATTTTCTCATATGTATTTGAAGTCAACTGGCAAAAAAATAGAAAAATAAAAATAAATTGAAATTTAAAAATTAACCATAGTTTGATGATGAGGCATCCATCTATAGCATACATTTGTCCAGGAGTCTTATTATATGCTTTTGATCATTATTTATAAATGACTAGCAATAACTAAATTAAAATATATTCAATGTTTACAAACTCTGTTTAACGATAAATAGTTTTAACTTGATTCTTCCCCAGTCTCCATAAGTCCTTATCATTTCTACAATGAGAAAAAAGGCTTGAAGGATTTGCTATATTCTAATAAATAAAACAATAGAAAATTTAAGAGCATAAATCCCACTTTACATATTAATTTCTTATTCAAATTAAAATCTATCACCATAAAATCTTACTGACATACTTCACAAAAATGACAGTTAAAAATATTGACAAAGATAATATTTAAACATAGAAGCCTTACTCTTTAAAAGTCTTTTGAGTTGGGCACTCATGGCTCAAGTCAGTATTACTACCTACCAGGTTGAGATCTGAAGATCATGGTTTGGAGATAGCCTGGGCAGGAAAGTTTTTGAGACTCTTGTCTCCAGTTAATCACCAAAAAGCCAACAGTGGAGTTGTGGCTCAATTGTAGAGTACCGCCTTGAGGAAGAAGTTAAGGATAATTCCCTGGATTTGAGTTCAATCCCAAGTACCAGAAAAAAAAAGTATTTTATGATGCTTTCAATTAGCGTAACTATATTCAATTTAATCAAGATCTTGAAAAGAAGGAAAATCCTAAAATCCTTAAATCTCTCTCGCTCTCTCTCTGTCAGTTGTAGGGCTTCAACTCTGGGTCTGGGCACTGTCCCTCAGCTCTTCAGCTCAAGGCTAGGCTCTACCACTTGGGCCACAGTGACACTTCCTGTTTCCTGGTGGTTTATTGGAGATAAGTGTCTCACGGACTTTTCTGCCCAGGCTGGCTTTGAACTACCATTCTCAGATCTCAGCCTTTTGAGTAGCTAGGATTTCAGGTGTGAGCCCTCAGCACCAGGCTTATTTATTATTATTAACAGCACTAACTTAATGCCTGATATATCTCTTCAAATATAACCTAATGGAATGAGAGACTTTGTTAGACATTTGTCTAAAGTATGCTTCTAAGCAAATGAAGGCCAGAAGCTCATATAACTTGTCACATTTTTGGTAAGTTCTTCCATTATCACCTTACCCTAGCATCAGACACACAGACAAAACATGATATAAAAAGAATACATTAACATGGCTTCCTATCAAATCCTTTGTGCCTTTTACTGGTTGTTCATCAGTTTAGATTGGCATCATGTGTTGATCAATCCATAGTTTCAGTCAAAGCTAACATGTTTTACTGATGTCTTTTCCCCCCTGAGAGTGTTGAAAATTCGATTGTTCAAAGTGCAAATATGATTCAACAAATCACTTATCAGAAATCCTAAAGAGGCAATATTTTAAAAAGTGAATGGAGAAACCTGACTTTAACAGTCAAAGATGTTGATACTACTTTGCTGTGAATGACTTGAATGGAGCAGAACAAAGTCAATTACTGGCTGTAATTAAGAAGTGGATGCATTTAAACTGTAGAGAGCAGTAGCAGACTTCTCCAGGCTGCCTAGGAACTCAAAAGATTAGTGGGAAGACAGAGGAAAGGATGTGAGCTGGATGTCTGATAGTACAATACAAATGAATCGCACTCATGTAGCCCCCTGTCCTAGCTTCCCAAAATGAATTTGTAAATCACTGACAATGTATGTTTAATGCAGTAAAATATTTGGACATCAAAACTTCTAAAATACGTTTTCATTTTGATTGTGCTGGCATTAAAAGATTCCCTTTACATTGCATAGGATGCACCAAAAATCCAAATCCAGTACTAAAGTACTTTTATTTTATCACTGTTTGAATTTACCCAGCCAAAATCTGAACTATGTTGGCTGTTTCCTAGCCTCAGATTACAGTAAATCTAATTATGTTTGTTCCTTGTACTTTTAAAATGTTGTTCCTTTTTATAATTTTAATAATGGTTTATTTATACTGGCAGAGAAATATCATATTAGGTTATGCTTTGTACTTGGGCTAATTCACTTCTTTTCATGTATAATAACAAATTGTGGCATTATATAACATGTTCTTAATCAAAATATTTAAATATGGGCTGAAGTTAGAGGTCAAGGACATTACTAGTTCCCTGTGTTCATTAGAGATGACCTTGTATTTTTAGATTTCTCTTTCTGAGGCAACACTTTAGGAAGTAAATATTTGGGATTTGTTGAAGTAAAGAACATGACAGTGGTGTTCAGATAATTAGGCAAACATCAGCTTAGCTGTCTCTTACTGGATACAAGAAACAGAACTATTTTGAGCCATTCCACATCTTACATGTATTTATTTTTAGAAAAAAAAAGGAATAGGAAAAATGACTTCCCCCGTTACCCCCAGAAGTTCAAGTTCTAGTGAAGTCAATTAAATCCTATTATTTTCTAAGTTTTCACTTTTTTTTTTTTTCGGTCATGGGGCTTGAACTCTGGACCTGGGCAGTGTCCCTCAGCTCTTCAGCTCAAAGCTGGCACTCTACCACCTGAGCCACAGTACCACTTACAGATTTTTGAGTGGTTTATTGGACATAATAGTCTCACGGACTTTCCTGCTCAGGCTGGCTTTGAACCGTGATCCTCAGATCTGAACCTCCTGAGTAGCTAGGATTAATTTTCACTTCTTATAATTACATTTACTTTGGAAAATTCTCCTTGCTGTAGAAGGGACCAAACAATATTGGAAACAGTTTAATTCAAGAATGGCTGATTTTCAGTAGTGAAGGCTGTTGCATTTCTACCAAATTCTCTTGAAAAATGCATATATGTGCACATGTGTCATTAAAGATTTCTTATAAACCCAAAGATCACTAGGTGTTTCCATAAGAATCATCAGAGTGATCCATTTGGGGTAATAATTGTCACTTTATTTATAAAGACAGCCTGAAATATGATTTGTGGTTTTCTGAACCAGTTCCACTTTCAGCATTCACCTTCTATTTAGAGCAAGTAAGCTGAGAGAGGGCCTGGCCTCTGGTTGAGTATTTTGAAATTCCTTGTCCCCTAAACCTCTGGAGCTTTGCTTGACAATAGTTGGGAAATAATCACCTTCTATTGCAAACAAAAGTCACTAATATAAAGGGAAAAATCTTCCTCCTTCAGATTGATGGCTGCATACAAATGTATGCCCACACCCACTGTAATCAAATTCTCCTCTAAGGAGCCCTTTATGTGTGAAATCAAGAGCCTTGCTCTTCTCACAATTCTAAAGAGAAAAAAAATTACTGCAATGAGAAATGTATAGTTACATGTGAAGCCTTGCCAAATACTTAACAGCACTGTGAGTTTAAAAACTGGATGTTCATTTGATAAATACTATCTAAGAGAAGTTCAAATATGCAAATGAACTTTTATTCTAATACTTTTCCTTTGTGGGTAAATGGATCCTTTATTACTTTCCTATAGATCTTTATGATAGGAAAGTAGAACCAGCCAAATGTTATTCATCTGAATGACCTTTAGGAAAAGTCTGCACTAGTTTCTTTGGTAAATAATCTATTTTAGAGCCTCCATAAAAGGAAATAAAATATAGAGATACTATTAGATTTTAAAATGACAAACAGAAAAAAGGCCAAAGTATAAGGCAAAAGAATAAATTCTGAACACTTGATACATTTTTCTGCAGCTTCCAACTTAAGTACTGTCTCATGACTCTATAACTTGCTGTCTTTTTTCCTCCTGGAGTTAGCTTTACTTTGAGTTAATCATTTTATTATTAAAACAATAAGGTATTTATTTTGACATTAAAAAACAATTTATATGATTCTAGTCTCTCAGTTCCCAGAAAGACAATTGCTAGAGTACAAGAAAATATTTTAGTGTATTTCAAACTGTGTTTTTGAAAAAAAGATTTCTTTTTAATTTCTATCTCACATGGTTTGCTTACCTGTCAATTTTTGTTTTCTTTTGTTTTCAGATCACAACAGCATCAGGAAATGAATTCCTTCTACAGTCAGATATTGACTTCATTATATTGGATTGGTTCCATGCTATCAAAAATGCAATTGACAGATTGGTATGTATTTATTTTGGCTGTTAGCATTATTAATTAAAATGTAGTCATTTAAATCTTATTGTTCAGGCATGTAGCACATACCAGCCTATTGACTGAGATGCTTTTAAGTTTAAAGTTTGCTAGAAACCTCTCCTGCAAGCAAGACTTGTGAGAGCAAATGCCAGTTAATTTCTCTTGTTCAAAAGTGCATTTCTATTTTTCTCTGTATTCATTCAGATATTTATTTTCTGAAGGATATAAAGAGCATAGAAGTGCTTGATAGCTACTGGATTTTCACATTTTCAGTTTCTTCAATCTTCTAATACATAGTCTTGAAAATAAATATCAGTGTATTTAAGACCGTACTCCTTGTGATAACACTGTTAAATAATAATCTTCAGTATTGATTTTTATTATTCCTCCAGCTATGCTAGATTACGCGTCTCATAAAAATTACATATCTTGAACTTCTGCAGGATGTTTTTAAGTCAAATTATTTAAAACTACTTATTATGTACTGACTCTAATTTTAGCCCACTAATATTTGTAAAATCTAGGAAAAACATTCCCGGAAGTACAGGAAAAATAACAGGAAAATACATCTTCTGTGCAACTTTCTGATATTTAGTTAACGTTTTCCACTATATTAATTTAGGACCAAAGTTTAAAAAAATAAAATTAATTAATTTTCCTTTTCGTCAATTAGAAAACAAGCACACAGATTGTTTTCTTTCTGTGTAGATGCCGGGGCCAGGCTTCCTGTGTCTGAATACTCATTCTATCATTTGCTATCTGCGTGGCCTTGGAAAAAGTACTTTCCCCTTTCTGCTTCAGTTTTCAGCAATAATAATATTACGTATACGAAAAGATCCCTATGAAGAGTAACAAAGTTAATGCTTGTAGAGTTACTTGGAATAAGGCACATCATTTTGTTAGTACCATATTGCATATAAGATCTAGTATTAAATCCGAGCATGGAACTTAGCATAGAGTCCCTACCCCAAGTAATTATTTTATTTCAAACATCAAAATAGGATTCAAAAGTAGTTAGTAAACACTTTATTCCTAGTAAAACTGTCTACTCTAAATCTTTGTTACTTACAGCCAAAGGATCCAAGTTATCCATTAAGAAAGCTGGAATTATTCAAAATCCAGAGATCTTCCAGTACTGAATTGCTAAGTCACTATGATGGTGATAGCAAAGAACAGAAACCAGAGCACCGAAAGTCTTTAAGTGAGTAGTTTCTTTGGCTTGCTTTTTTTAACTCCATCTAAATGCAATGTTTATAAAATATAAATGCATTGAAATGAGATTTAAGCCAAAGTTAGACTATTCATAGAAGATTCGTAGCCATTTCCTGTGCAGGGATTTGTGCACTGGAGGGCAGTCTGGGCACTTTGCTTGCATTGTTGCTGGTAATGCTGTTTGAGAAAATAATTGTTCCAAGGTCATGGACTCTGCTTACAAGAAAATTCTCTGAATCTCAGAGTAATAGGCAAGGAGTTCAACATGGTGGTTGATATTGAGAGTGGGAAATGGCAAACCTCTCCAATATGAGTGACCATAGCAGTTGTCCCAACTAACTCAATAGTCTATGGTACTTTCCACACATTCAGACCATCAAAAAGATATAGCACATTTGAGGGGTTTATAGAAAATGTGAGATGTGAAGTTGATATTTTCCAAGGTCATATCTAGTTCTACTACTGGAAAACAACCAAATTTGAATTAAAAAGAATGTAGCTCCCTTACCTACTGATCTTCAGTACCTTTTAAAAACTTTTACCAGCCTGATTTTTCTTGGTAACTCAGATCAATCAGTTTAAACCAATTTTCAAAAGTCTTAAAAATTGAAAAGAGATGCTAAATGGATATAAATACATGTATATGTATATAAATCAACACATTAGATAATTATACATAATGCATAGCCATATATGTGTTCATTAGGAAAAGCTACATATGTACACACCTACATTCATGTAAGCACTCACACATATATGAGGAGAATGAAGGAATCTATGTATATCTTCCAGAGATAAATTATTAGAAGCCACAGGTGCAGAAATTGCATCAGAATTTAATACATTTAAGACACAGGACCCAATTTAAAAGTTTTAGGAAAAAATAATCTATGGACAGGATACACTGTGCTTTTCTTTACAACTTATATTTTTACACTGAAAATGCAAGTATTTATTTACTTAGAGCTTAAACTCAGTTAAACTTGACAAATGAAAAGTTACATGTTTTATCATATCTTTTTGAAAGATTCCTACTTGTATAATGTCTTTATATTCATTTGTTACTTTGAAATTTGTACACCCATTTTACATGTTATTAGTTCTTATTTTATGTTAACTCATTTAATATTCCTATGAATCCTATGAAATCAGAATTATTACTGAATAATATTTACATGAGGAAATTGAGACATAGAATTGAGACAAGACATGGAGAAATGTTTCAAACACTAGAGTCAGAATTGTATACAGGATTCATAGTTACAAAAGCCTAAATATGAGCATCTGGAATCTTCTCTAGTACCTTCCTAGGAGAAAATGGAAACCAGAGTATTCTTGTGAACACCATCAGAATGAAGTAAGGAACAACTAGCAGGTGATAGTCTTGATTCTTTTATACCCAGAAAAGGAACATGACACTAAGAAGCTCTAGCTGATGGAGAAGATTCATCATCTCACTATTTTAGTATTCCTTTAGTTCCATTACACTATAGTGAAAGGAACAAGTAAAATATAATGTCTATTTCATCCTTTAGTATGGATACAAATGAACATATCTAAAAGTAAAAATAAAATTCATCCAAATCAACAAGATTAAATCAAAACCTCAACTATTAGCAAGAATTATGACCAGATCTCCTTTTGCTCTAATTTTACTATTAACAATCCAAGGGTCATTTAAACTTTAATCCTAGTCCTAATTCTAGAAAATGGGTTTTTTTCCCCTTACTTTATTGGATATAGATAGGTCCAAAGCTTCTTTAGGGCTGGTACAATTTCTGTAACCTAGGACAGGTTGCCTACGCATTACTTTGAACTAAAGTTAATCAGTATGTATGCATTCATTTTCATTTGCAAGTCATAATGATTGACTCACCCACACAATATCAAATTAGACCATGTGTTGGAAATAGTGATGGCATATTTTATCTTTGATGTTTTTAATATAAATTTTTCAAGTAAGAAATATGATGTGTGAAACCCCACTGATCTTGGTCCTAGATTTGAACACCAAAATTTAGGTTTCTTAACATATGCATTTGGTTTATGTCACCCTTGGAGATTAAATAATTATGTGAAATCATAGATTCACAGTATACTCTTTCTTATTAGTAGTCTAAGCACAAAACTTTACTGTCAGTTTGCTGTCTTTGGCTTCCTGTGCCCTTGATGTTCCCACGAGTTTTGTCGCCAAAATTGTAGTCAGACAAAGCCAGAAATACTTTTTTTAAAAAGGCATGTGAACATCATTAGCAACAAACAGGTGGTCATTTCTTTGTCCAGTTCATCTACATAACATGGGAAAAATATGTTCTCTCAATGAATGGATTCAGAAAATTGTATTAAAATATACTTTCCTTTTTAAAATATGATTCTAACCTGCCAACGCTATTAAGTACTAATCAGATATTTTAGGAATATCACTTGAGTCTAACAGACAAGAAGCCAGAAAATTCAATGTAAGGGCCAAATCACTGTGGGAAATTCAGGACAACAGCCTGGGATGAGCGAGGATCAGCTCTCCAGGGAGGGCTGCTGTGGAAAGTAGAGAGTCAGTCAAAGATGATGCTAGCATCTTTGTCCAAGAAAAAGAAGGATTGGCCACTGATGGAAAAGAGGAAAAGTCCAAATACAAACCCTGCATCAGATATCTTCAGACATATTGTGATCCTTTTTTAAACGTTGTTTTCTGTATCTAAAAAAAAATGGTTCTGATAACATTCTTTCAGGATTGTGTAAGAATTTGAAATTAGACATGTAAATACTTAGCCCACAGCAGGCACTCAATAAATAGGATCTCTTTTATTATCCTCGATGTCCCCAAGCAGATGGCAACAGAAAGGGCTCAAGCCAAGGGTTATGTGTCATGGAAAGCAAGAGCAGGGCATACATACTTGATATCCTACTCTCCACTGTACAGAGGAGAGGGGAAAGGAGCCAGAATATGGTACTCATAGACGCAAAAGTCTAAATCTGAGCAGCTGGTCTTTCCCCTGGCACCTTCCCAAGTGAAAATGGCAGCCAGGGTATTCTTCAGAGCATCACTCTAGGACCAAGTCACTGGAGCCAAGAGATAGTCTTGATTCTTTCATGTCCAGCAGAGGAGCGTGCCATTAAGAATCTCTAGCTGATGGAGAAGATTCGGCACCTGACTATTTCACTGTTCCTTAAGAGAAAGTCCTCGTTTATCTCCTATTGTTTGTTTGTTTATTTTTACTACAAATGTAACCTGAAAGTGCGCAAATAAAATTCTTAACTTCTTTATTTTTACTTTGAGTTTAAAAAAGTCATTTAGATAATAATATTTCAGTAGTAATAATAGTAGTGGTAGTGGTAGTAGTAGTATATCTCCTGCCTATCAGATTGCGAAACTGTAACATGGATAAAAAATGAATTTCTCTTTAGATATTTTCGATTAAATTATTATAATGTATTTTAGATGCATTCATGGAAGTATTTAGATATGAATTTCTCAGTTTTATATCTTTTTTATGGCATGAGAAGGTATCAGGGATATAGATAGCTATGAAAACATCAATTGATACAGAAAGATGAAAATGAAAGAGCTCTAGAAATTTAGCATTATTTTTTAAATTTTTGCCAGTGGAGTAATTAAAATCATGTGAAGTGAAAACATATCTGATAGAGGAGGTAGAAATTTTCCTGTATTAATCTAAATAATCATAACACTCATCAGCCACAATTGGAATTAAACTAAGTTTTCAAGCGCCAAATGTAAGGCACATTGATATATTTCACAACAAAACCATGTACCTTGAACCTTCTGCAGTCACAGATTATTTTTATCTAGGAAATAACTGACTCTGGGGTTGCTGTCACTCTGACCCTGAGAACTTCAGACTCATTTCCCTATGATTTCTTACTTCCTGCCTCCTTACTCCCGCATGAAGAATTCTACCAAACAATTAAGTCTCTGAACAGATTTGGCCAATAGGGTCCTATGTCCTGAAAAGCTCCAGTAGTGACAGGGAGAAAATATAGAACCTAAGATCCAGAAGAAATCTGTATGGAAGAGGATGTTGATGGAAGGCTGTATAAGTTGATTTTTGCATCATGAGTAGGAAAGTTAAGTGTTCAGCAAGACAGATGTTCTTTGTAAGAAATGTGTGGAATAAGATATTAAGCCTGACATTAACGCAAATACTAAGATTTTATAATTCTAGATGATGTAAAGAAAAGTGAGCCCATTATAGTCAATGATACCATTGTTTCATCTTTTCTGTATATTTGAAAGTTTCTTAAAACAGAAAACGCAACAAAGTTAGGTATTGGCTATGTGCATAATTCAATAAAATAAATACATACTTTGTAGAAGCAGCTTGAAAACTTTTAAAGAAAGATCCAATTTTCTGAATGTGACTTACATTAAGACCTTTTAAATAAAGCATTGCTAGCTCATTGTTTTCTACTTTTCCCCCAAAACCAACATATTTTTTTCTTATGACCATTGTGATCTTTCTGGTAACTATGCAATTAAGAAAACTTGTAAGATGTTTATTATAATCCAAAATGGAAAAGTCATGCAAGTTTCTTGGATAAACATGTAATTAGCAATTGTTTAAAACACATACTGTGAAGCCTGTCCTGGAGACTCATAAATATATATTTTAAAATTCCTTCTTATTAAGAATTTTGTATAAAACAGCCTAATCCTGCCAATGAATGAAAATAATAAGATGAATAAGCCATCTGCTAAAAGAAAACAATATTAAAGTTGCACAAGTAAATTTTATGAAGTTAGGAAGAAACAGAAAACTTCTTACCTGAAAACGACAAGACTCATAATATTTGCATAGAATAAAATGGGGCCCCTATCTTGATAGAAAGAAAAAGTTTAGACCTATTGCAACAATGATACCCACAAGACAGTATATTGGAAATGAACTTTACCACTTTGGAGGGGAGGAGGACTGAGAGAGTTGAGGGAGATAAGGGATAGTGGGAGAACAACAAGGGAAGGGGTAACAATGCTTGACAAGAAATAGACTCATTACTTTACTCATGTAACTCTAACCCCTTTGCACAGCATCTTTACAATAAAATAAAATTTAAAAAAAGAAATATAAACCATTGTACTAAATTGTGAAAATAATTTTAAACTATAGTTGGATGATAGACAATATCTAATGAATGTCAATTCCAAAGCCAGGTGCCTATGGCTCATGCATGTAATCTTAGCTACTCCAGGAGACTGAGATCTGAGTATCTTGGCTTTTAGCCATTGAGGGCAAGAAACTCTGTGAGATTCTTATTTCCAATAAACTATGGAAGGAAGGAAGGAAGGAAGAGAGGGAGGGAAGGAGGGAGGAAAAGAAGGAAAGAAAGGAAGAGAGGGAGAAGGAAACCATAAGTGGATCAGTGGCACAAGTGGTAGAGTGCTAGCCTTGAACAAAAGATCAAGGACAGAACCCAGGCTCTGAGTTTGAGCCCCAGGATCAGCAAACAGACATAGAAATATATCAATTCTCCATTCAGCCATTTCCACAGGCTGAGTTTTGTACTTGAAAATATTCCAGTTGGTAAAAAAAAAAAAAAAAAACAAATAAAAAATTTTAAGGCATTTTAATGAGTGTCAGAATTAAAATAATTGGTGTATTAAAGAGTAGATACAAGGTTGATAATAAGTCATCCAAATTTACCTGTTATCCAAATTTACCTGGGCTAGCCTCTAGCTGTATGACTCTAGCTATCATTCTGGCATTTGTTCTCAAGATAGTTATCATTAATCTTCACTTTCCTGAGACCTACAGATTGTAGTTTCTCCAACACATTCAGTTCTCTATGAATCATTTGATAAGAGGACTTAGTTATGAGCTGAGCAAAGAATGTTCTGATTAATCTCTTCCTTCCCATCTAAGGAGCTGATCTTGCCCTCTGACCTGTGGGTGCCCATGGCCATGCATCTTGTAGAATCAGCTATTCTGAAAGTCTTTCTAACCCTATCACCACTCTAGCACTAGATCACCCCATCTTCTTCCTGACCTCAGCAGTAACACCCTGACTGTATTTCCCCTTAGATGAACTGCATTTAATCAATTTCTGATTTCATTAGGTCAAGTGGCATCTTTCTTTCAATAATAGGCTAAATCCAGAGGGCTCCCAGCTCTAAGTCTCCAGCAATATTTCCTTACCATTAATACACTCCAGTGACTAAAAATAAAAGAAAAATATCCATTTAATCTCCTCTAAAATTTTCTTCCTGCTTATTCCATAACTTTACAAAATGAATTTATTAATAATATCTTTAAAAGTTAGTATATAATTCATTGCTATTCAAAGAACCTTGGCTGAACATATCATTTGAGGCTTTCTTACCATAAATCCTGACCTGAGAAAAAACATTATTTTAATTATAAATAATCATTTCTGTTTATGTGCAAGATGTGTTTGGGCCACTCTCTGTTTTTGTTGTGTAATGTAAGAACTTATACTAACTTCATTCATAATTTCAAAACATGGTAATTTGCTTTCAGTAAATTTATTTGGATGTCCCAATAGGTCTAATAGTATGTTTAGAAAAATGTACAATTATAAGTAGAATATAAAATAAAATTACCTAGAGTCTTTGATACATTATTAGAAAGTAAAATTTTTACTGTTACTTACAGTTAGGCTCATATCCTTAATTAAAATCAGGTAATGCTTTCTCTAAAAGCAAGAGATAAATCTAAACTTCCATATACTACCATCAAAGTTCAGTGATGTGTGATCCATATAACATTACAATAGTAAGCTTCCTTTAAGAAATGGTTCTGGATGACATAGGAAAAATAAATCAGTTTGCCAATACATATTTATTTGACTATTTAAATAACATTTGAAGGCAAATATTCCTGCTATCTAATTTCACTAATGTAAATAAATACATCCTATTTATAGATAAAATTAATTGCCTTAAAATAGAGACAAAATAGTAGATGTCATCACCAAATACAAGTTAGAGGATTGAGATTTTCCTACAAGATAGAATATACTCCAAAATCCCAAACTGAAGTCAAAATATAAGAAAATTTCTCCATTTTTTTCTCTTCCTCATCTTGTTTTTGATGTTTTTAGTATAGCTAATATTCCTATATAGAATGCTTTTCCCCACCTGTGTCTCCTTACATTTTTTAATTGTCACTCTATTACTTAAAATTTGCATTTCAAGGAAATAGGGTTTATAATTCCTAATATACATCATTATGGAGGCAGACTTTTGGTTGTAATCAGGTTTCCTTGCAACTGAAATAACATCCTTTATGGTTTAGCTCCGGCCACATCTACCAATATTACAATTATCTATTCTAATATCTTCTTAAATTTTAAATAACTAAGGCTCATATTCATTCTTGAAGCTGTTTTTTTTTTCTTTTTGCTCTAACTTGGATCTTTCAAGACTCTATTGAAAACATAAAATAAAAATAAGCCTGGTGATATATAAAAATAATAATAGTTTTGATAATTTTTAAAAGCTTTATTCTTGAAGCTGCTTTTTTTTTTTGCTCTAACTTGGACCTTTCAAGACTCTATTGAAAACATAAAATAAACATAAGCCTGGTGATATATAAAAATAATAATAGTTTTGATAATTTTTAAAAGACACAAAAATTTTCTCTAAGAGCCAACTTACTTTCAAAAATCTAGCATGGGGGCTGGGAAGGTGGCTCAGTGGTAGAGCGCTTGCCTTGCATGCCTGAGGCCCTGGGTTCGATTCCTCAGCACCACATAAGAAAAAAGCCGGAAGTGGCGCTGTGGCTCAAGTGGTAGGGCACTAGCCTTGCGCTGAAGAGCTGAGGGACAGTGCTCAGGCCCAGAGTTCAAGCCCCACAACCGGACCAAAAACAAAACAAAAAAAACCCAAAAAATCTAGCATGGTACAATATTGAAAAACGCATTTTATTAGATCTCAGGATGATGTATATGGTGTACTTAAATATACTCAAGAACTTTGTAGATTATATATTGTGATATATAATTGGAGACAATGATATCCATGAGTTAACCTTGAGTGAAATAATCATAATTTTGGTCTACTATAAATCCACCAGTTTCTATCTTTAGAAATATAACAAGAATGTACTCTTACTATAAAAAAAAAAACACAGAATAAATTAATTCAAAACTTGCTAAGTGCTTGATTTTTTAATATTTTTTCTGTTTCATTTGGCTCAGAGAATCTTATATCTTTACATACTTTTACATTTGCTTTCCTAAAGGGCTTTTTAGAGCAATGTCATTCCTGAATGTGAGCTTGATATCACAACGGTGTTTAGAAAATAAACTATCAAGTGTCAATTGTGTTTTTCATTTCTGTATAACATAATAAAACAAAACAATGGAAAAAATTTGACAGACGGTAAGTAATTTAACTGTAAAGGAAGGGAAATTTTATTTAATGTCAATATTTTAAATACATAGAAGGGAGAGTTGGGTGTCAGTTCTCTACTTGACTTTTTCCCACAGGAAACAATGTGATCTATTAGAATCAAACTAACATCATAAAGCATTTCTTGATAAAAGAATGGATTATACTAACCAAAACCTTAAATGTATGGATATGGTGACCCTTCTAAGGAAGGAACAGAAAGATAGTAGGTCTTATCTCCACAACTACATTTCATTGATAGACTGAAAAAAATTCCTGGAAGCTCAACATGTTTTCTGTGCTATCAGGTAGAAATAATCCTAGCCATCCCAAGCTTCAGTCATTTGCTTATACCAGGATCATCCTATTCCATCAGACTGAGTTTCTAGAGGGTATAAATGATAACCTTCTGAAGATGAGCCCTCCCCATCCACAGGACACAGAGCACAGTTTAGGACACAGTAGTTTCTATGTAAAAAGTCTGAAAGAAAATGAGTAAAACAAAAACCATGAAAAAACCATTATAAATTTTACACATTAGTAAATGAAAGAAGCTTGAGTCAAACACTTGGTGATAAGTTAGTTTAGTCCCTGAGAAAAAGACTGGAGTTCAGACTGTTTGTGGGAATGTAAGTTTATTCAACCAGTCTGAAAACCAGTATGGAAGTCCCTCAAAAAACTAAACATAGAGCTTCTTTATGACTCAATGGCCATGAACAAGCCATACTAAAGCTGTCAGCACAACCATGTTCATTGAAAAATTGTTTACCATAGCCAAGATATGGAATCAACCCAGATGTCCCTCAGCAAATGAATAGATCAAGAAAAATGAGGTATATAAATATAATATATGCTATTATATTGTACCATTTGTAAGGAAGTGGAAATTGGAAAAATTTTATTAAGCAAAATAAGCCAGATGCAAAGAAGCATAGGTTGCATGGTTTTCCTCATTTTCTCTAACTAGAATGTGTCGATAAATCTATAAGTAAACAAACTGAATGGTAAAAGACAAAAAATACATGTGGACATGATAAATTTACAGGACTGTAGACATTCACACAATGGGACCAAAGGAGGAGAGGGTTATAAAGGCATATAAAATGATGTTGATTAAAATGGATTCCAACAATGAGATGTACAAAACACTATGTTGAAAATGAACTTTACAATTTAGGTGGGGGTAGGGAGTGGGGGGGGGGAGTGTGGTTGTTGAGGTGAGAAGGAAGAGATGGTAGAGGGAAAACAAAGGAGGAGGCAACAATGCTCAATAAGAAATGTACTCATTACCTTGCTCATGTAACTGTAACCTCTGTACAACAACAATCAAAAAGTACAAAAAAAAGAAATGCCAGAAAAAAATAAATGAAATCCAAGAAGTAGAAATAAGAAGTTTTTTTTTTTTTTTTTTTTTTTGTGGGGCGGGGGGAGGGAGGGGGTCCAGTTGTGGGGCCTGAACTCTGGAGGCCTGGGCGCTGTCCCTCAGCTCTTCAGCTCAAGGCTAGCGCTTTATCACTTGAGCCACAGCGCCACTTCTGGCTTTTTTCTGTTTGCTTATTTTGGTGCTGAGGAATCAAACCCAGGGCCTCAGGCATGCAAAGCAAGCACTCTACCACTGAGCCACCTTCCCAGCCCCAATAAGTTTTTTGTTGTTTTTTTTAAATATTTGCTTCTTTGTTTTTTTTTTTCTCCTTTGCTGCTGTTTTTTATTTATGTACCTTTTATATGTAAGCTTATCTGTTTTGAGAAGGGTAAGAGAGAACATAGAAATGGTGGGACGAAAGGTGAACAAATGCAGCAGTGATCCTTACTAGACTATCTTGAAAATTAATTATAAGCTTGTGGCCAGGGGTCTGGAGAGAAAAACTGAGAGAAATAGAGGGCAGAAGTGATGCTGTTCAAACAGAAATGTAGTCATTACCTGACTTATGTAACTGTAACCCCTCTGTACATCACCTTTACAATAACAATTTTAAAAAAAGATTTGAGTTCAGGTAATGAATTTGGACATGATCCCTACACACAAAATTAAGGATTAGAAGAAGCTTTCCAGTGATGAGAAGGCAGCTGTTAGAGAGGAATAAAAAGTTTCTGGAATCTAATACTGCTGTGAAACTGTGGAAGATTTACAAACGTAGAAGAAAGAATGCCAGAAGAACAATTAAAGATAGGTATTAGGATAGGAAACAAAGGGTAAAAGAGCAGAAAATATTTGAAGACCCATCACTAATTAGTGAACTTCAATATAGATAGCATTGGGAGGTCATATCAGAAAGTATCAGTGACCTTTAGTGGATGTTTCAAGGAAAGTTACGGGAGCTTAGTAAAGAAATACCATGCAGACAAGAGAGACTTATTTTACAATAAGTATGTAAAGAAAATATGGAAAATAACAAAAGTAAAAATAGTACAGAGAAAGAAATAATAGAGATAAGGAAAACAGTTAGGAAAACACTACAGCAGTTGAGGAAACATATTCCCAGCTCAAACTAGGCATTGTGAATGAGGAAGGAGAAATTGACATTGATATTGATAGGTTTTTTTTTTTGTTCCATTGACTAGCAACAACCATATTAGCTGGAAGCTTGTTACAAAATTGTGGACTCTCAAACCCACCAACACCAAACTGAATGTAATCAGCATTGTAATAGGTAATTCAGACATGCACATTTTGAGAAACACATTTCTACATCACAAAAAATATTTCTCTGAATAGATTTTTGGAAAGCCCATAGCCAGAGTGACTTTGGGGACTTGACAAGTCCTACATATACAGAAGTGCTGTCTAGTCTCCCTTTGCTCAAAATAAACCTGCATAGCCTTATCATGTTAGCCATTCCATGACAATCTACTTAACCTCAGAAATCCCTGTCAAATCAAGAATACAGGCAGACTCATACAGAATTGAGGCTAATACTTCTCATATAACCTTTGTGTATACCATGCCCATCTCTTGAACTCTGAACTAGCCATGTGAAAAGTTCATCCTTCTTGCCAATAGCATTGTGCCAATATTGCTGTTCGCTATAATCTGTCCCAAAACAATAACACAAAAAAAATCATTCTAAGAATAAAACTACACCCACAAAAAAAATACAACTACACCCACTAAAACAAACAGACAGTAAACCAAAGCTGCAACCAATTCCCTGGAAATAGTCCACTAATTCTTTGGGTATACTGAGGTGCAAATCCTTTTGAAATTCTGTTTAGCGTTCATCTTCCATGTGACTCCTTTTCTGGGAATGTATAATCTCACGTGTAGACTTTGTTGTTGTCATGGGTGACTTTGTTTCTCCAAAGGCATAAAAATTAGTATTTGAGTGCAAAAGTGACTTGATTTTTATGATGTTCTTGCATACTGGAGTCTGTTTCCCATAGGCCTTTCAGGTTAGATGTTATAATTCTGGAGGAGCCATAGCTTAGCTGCTTTATTTATGGACTTCGCTTATCTGCAGTGCCTGCTAAAACAATCAAAGCCCACCAGACTGCACTTCAGTCAAGTTGTTTTGAAAAATTGCAAAGGAAATATAAGTAGTCTCACAATCAAGGTCTCAAAAAAAAAGAGTAAATACAAAATATAGTCTGATTATGCATTCGAATAGTTGAGATTCCACTCACTGGGAAACACCGAAAATAATTATTACTGAAATAAAACATCATCTTCTCAGGTCTAACTTTTAAAATAAATCCCAGAAATGGGAGCTGAAAAAAGCAAATGGTAATCCTTTTTACAATAAGTATCTTCTAGTATATTTTTTCCTGAATGTTTTCTTTGGACAGTAATGAGATAGGTTGAAAGCATTTTCTTAAATTTTTAGTAGAGGCTGGACTCACTGATTTAGCTTCATTACTCCAGGAAAGACTACCTAAGAAAAAATTAATCTTTTTTTTTATGCTAGTCTGTACCTGATTTTGTTATTGTGATTCCATGTTTGTTTTGTTTGTTTCAAATTGGGCATAGCTGATTTCCATAGAAAGGTTTGACTGAGAACCCAAAGAAAAATTTTAACTCATTTTTATTGAACAAAATCCTGAATTTCAGAGAAGAAGCCTTAGATATTAATCACGTGTGAATGAGATCATTGAAGTTTTCTTTACCTTCCAGAATGGCAGGTCATTAAGGCATCATAAAATGTAAACTCTTAGTAATTGTTACAATTACATTAAGGCAGTCTTTTTCATAAGTCCTAATAAGTGACTTCCAACTATTATTTGAAGAGCATGTTGGAATATGAGGATGTATTATGCTGTGCTTTATAGATTTTTGAATTCGAAAATGTGTTTTCTCAAAGCTCTTAGAAGTTTTCCTTTCGAGCTTTAAATTATTTTTGTTTTAAATCTTTAACACAATTTGTGATTGTGTTTATTAATGTAAAGATGTTGTTACTTCAGTATAAATTCAAGCATCCTCTTTTTAAAATCAGACTCTTAAATTCCCAGAAAATTCAAAGAGAAGTGTAACATATTTAACTGCAACTAGGAATACCAATTTGTGAACAAGTTAAGGTAAATCAGTTCAGGGAGAAAGCTAAAACAAATCAGTACTCTAATATTTTTTTCCTCCTTCCTTTTCTTGGAACAACTTCCTCTCATCTTTGACTTTGAAACCCAACAGTTTAAACTAGGTTCTTATTTCAGTGGGCTAATCCCCTTTCATAAATCATGCTCAAGAGCTGAAATAATTTGCACATCATTTAAAGAGTATTTGCTTTGAAATATTCACCTCAAGCCCTTTTGTATATCCTTTCTCTCTAAAGATTTGTAGTATTTGTTTTGTTCTCTGAGGTATAAAAGACCTGGATAAACTTTATTCCTGTTGTTTCAAGATTAGTTAACGAAAATGCATATTAATTCAGCAGGGACAGGAACAAGCCTAAGTAAAGATGATCATACATTTGCCTCTCGGGAATAGCAAAGTACAAAATGTCAGTCTTCAAATCTCCTTGGACTTGCTCAAAAGAGTATTGAGGGATTTAAATTTCTAGAATATGTCTACAAATGTAATTTCTTTGTTGTGGAGTACAGGAGCTATGCTGATTATTTCTCCCCAGAAAATTGATTCTAATTTGTATTTGAACAAAAATTAAGCTGTCCACAAAGTAGCTCTTCAAGAAGACTGAGGAAAATCTGCCACAGAAAACGCAAATTAAACACTAAAAACCATCTATGTGAGTTGCTGCCAATTTTTAAATTTTATTTATCATCAGACTTTAAATCCCAACACACCTCAAGAGTAGAGCAGACCCCCTCTTATTTTCTACAAGAAAATAGATGTGGAAAGATTTCACAAAATGGGAAGTAGATAGAGGTAGATAAAGCTTTAGTGTTTCTTTCACATTTATAAACTCAAATATTCTAGTAAACTCAGAAAGAAAATAAAGCAACATTGATTTCTGAAGTTAATGTATCTGTCTGACTGTTAAGATGTATCCTGTTCTCTTCTTAAACTAAAAATGACCATAAACTTTTGGCAATTAAGTGCTTATCCGGAAATGACTAAGTGAATTCAGAGGTAATAAATCGCTCATATGGATCCTACCACCCACAGTCTTGTTCCACTTGTCCTCTTTACAAGTGGAGTAATAGACGTTTCCACAGTCCTTAGGGTGCCAAACTTTGCACCGTTAGAAAAATCTGCACATAGCTTGATTTATCTTCCTCACTCAGTTAGCTCAGATTCAACTAAGTTAAAAATCAGCAGGAAGGAACTTGACTTGTTAAACTTTTTAATAGGGAGATACAACAATTACAACTTCCCTCCTTTGCTATTTCCACTGACATTGAATGTGAAGCCGCTGCTGAAAAATATTCAGATGAGATCTTCAGTGATAGGGTGCATGGCTGATGATGCTGACTCTGAGTTTTCATTATACACAGAGGGTTGTCTGCTCTTTGCAATTTATCCAGGCACAAGCCTCTTGATACTTGGGGAAGAATGTAGACGAAATAGTCATTTTATAAGATGTAAACTCCTAAATTACTCCAAATTGGAGACACTATTAATCAGACATTTAGATATAGATAGAATCTGCTTTTGTGTAGGCTCATCTTCTCCTGATGGAGAAATCAATTAAATATTTAGGATGTGGAGTACCTTCCAGGTTGGATAATGCATTTCATTTAAATTATGGCCCTCCAATCAGAAACATTAAAGGGGAGCTTAACGGATGGAAGCACATTACTGGCTCTTGGATTGGGCGCATTAACACTTTAAAAATGAATGTGTTTCCTAGGATTCCTATTTGTTCCACCAGTTGCCTGTCGATGTGCCAGATAAACAGTTTAAGGATAAGTATGTAAAAGATGCATTGTAACAATCTGTGTGCTGAGATGCACCCTTGTAGGAGGCTGTGACCACACTGAATTTTTTTTTCGATGCTCAGCAATTTGAAATAAGTGGGCTCATTGGACCATGGGACAGAGAGACAAAAGCCAGTAATTAATGCCGTCAGAGCTCTCACCCTCGCGGTGTGCTGAATCTTTTTTCATTCTACAATTTATCTTAATAAATCCGAAAAAATATTTCGGGGTGACAAGAGTAAAATTTGGAATGAGCCTAAGTTTTTCCCATCACAGGACGTTGAGGCATGATTGGAACCATTTGACTTTCATGCAAAGACTATCACCATGTCAAATTTGTGAACATTTCAGTCAGGAGGACACTATCATGTGTTCTCCATCGCACAAGTACGGTGCAGAAACAGGTAGGGTTTGCAAATCTTTACCAGATTCTAAGGACTTTAATGTACTTTCTCAATGAATCCTGACAATTGTACTACAAGGGAAAACTATCTTATTATTATCACTCTCGTATCTATTTGGTAATTAGGAACGATGAAGATTTAATTCATGTAGCCAAAATCACATGGCTAAGAAGCAGCCGATTTGAGCTCAAAACCAAGCAGTCTCAATTCATAGTTTGCAACCACAACTGTGCTGTCTTATTTCATAGTTTGTGACCACAGCCATGGTTCTCAGAGACTTCTGGCATAGGAAATGAGGCCAGTGGTTCTTGCAACTTACCTCCTCTCCAGTTTGAGCCAGCTACATCATCCTATTTTACCATCTTCAAAGTGTCAATAAGAATATGACATACCTTGCAGAACTGCTGGGAAGCACAAAGTAGAATAAGTAATATAGCATTGATGCAGCATTTAGCACAATAAATGTTAAGTATAGCAATAGTGCCAATATTTTATTTTCTCCTTTAGAATTTTGAAAAGTATTCCTAATTCAGTCAAGAAAGTCAAGAAAGGGTTATCTTAAACTGTTCTTTTTTTTTTTTGTCGGTCGTGGGGTTTGAACTCTGGGCCTGGGCACTGTGCCTGTGCTCTTCAGCTAAAGGCGAGCGCTCTATCGCATGAGCTACAGCACCACTTCTGTAGAAAGGGTTATCTTAAAAATGAATGGTTAAAAGTCTAAAAATTGACCTATTTTCAAAAATACCTTTTAACATTTTTGTGAATGGGAAACATTTTCATTAAGTATCTTACTGTAGTCTATAAACCCTGAACTGAATTGTGTCTGTCCTTACTCATTTTCCTCAACAAAGGTCCTAATGCACAATTAACATAATGTACAACATAAATATATCATATTAGCTTGCTGCATGAAAACAAATCTACCCAAACAGAAAAAAGATGCTGAAGATAAGAGTTAATTTCTTTGTTTCTAGAAATACTCTCCATGCTGAATCTGATAGACCATACGTTTTAGTGCACATGCCTCGTTTCCTAAGAAAGAAAAACGCCCAGTGTAAATTCATAACTTGGATACTTATATTTAGAGAGTTAAGCTTCAGCAATGACATTGCAAAGTTCAATATCATTCAAGATTTAAGAAAAAATAACTTAGTTATCAAGATTTTGATAGGGAACAAACAAGAGGAAGTGAATTTATCCTTTCAAGGTTGTGTGCAAAGAATGTCCCAGAACACTTCCTTTGTAATCACTGTCATTGAGTGACATTAAGAACTCTTATTTGCTGGTAATTGATACCTAGAATTCATGCTCGAGTGGTACAGGCAGCTGGTATTCTAAGGGATTATCAAGAAAGTTAAGAATTAGTGTTATCTTTGGGAAATTTTTCTTTGGTTTTTCACTAGTGGGCTATTTTGCTATAAATCAAGGCAGAATGATGCACACATACCTTAGCCTTTTTAATAAGTTAGAAAGACCCTTGAGAGAAAATAAAAATCTGATACACACACACACACACACACACACACACACACACACACACTGTGCTTTACTTGATTGTAAAAATGGCCTAAAGGAAAATCATTCTAAAGTTCCTTGCTTGCTTATTTGGAAGTCTATCAGTGGAGTGACGCTATCATCTACTTACAGTCTCTGCTCTTTCACTAAACAGACAGAAATGAAGAGAGACGAAATGAGAACAGAGGAATGAACCCTGTGCCCAACCAGCTGAATCAGCCTGTCAGCTCTGAACAAACTACATAGATACCTTCTTAAGATTTTACAATATAGGGAGGTTAACTTTTCCCCTGTGTTTTAATATGAACATGATACAAGTGGATCAACTCAGATGAAATTTGGCAATAACTGTGGAATGAGCAGAGGCAGAACAGCCTCTAAAATTCTAGAACCCTTATTTTGTTACTGAATAATGAAATAAACTCTAAAAATCTAAAATCTGTAAGAAGTCATTCTACATATCATTTCAAGCATTTGCTTTATTCATGAATAGTTACAACCACCAGGATAGAAGAGATTCCAAATATTCTCAATTCTATATTAGTAATGTTTTAGTTGCATTTATGAATAGTGGTATTTTTTTTTGGCATTCCTGGGTTTTGAACTCAGGATCTCATGCTTATGAGGCAGCTATTCTACCGCTTGAGCTATGTACCCAGTCCCTATTTGCTTCAGTTATTTTTAAGCTGTGCTCTCACATTTTTTTTTACTAGATGACAGAGACAAATTAGGACCATGGTTGTCATTCTACCTATGACTTCCATGTATAACCAGAACTACAAATGCATAACACCACCCTACCCTGCTTGTTGATTTAGATGAGGGTCTGGCTAACTTTTCTTCAGGCTGATTTGAACCTAGATCCCATGGGAAAATCAAGTTTTATAAATCTTTACAAATTAATTTCAATACTAATTAAAATACAAACACTGTACCATGCATAGTTTTAAGCACATAGCATGAATCTTTTATTTTTCTTTACTAATACACTCAATGTATTAAGAATAATTTAATATTTATTAACAGAATAGAATTCATATATTAAGTTTTGAAGGGTAAATGGTAACAGAAAACATCTTTTTCAAAGCTTTACAAATTTTTTAATCCCCTCTTTGCCTTTCATTTTATTTGGCATTATGAAAAAATAATTATATTGTATAGTGATTTTTCCACACCTTTTAAAAATGTAAGAAAATCTGTGTGTGTGTGTGTGTGTGTGTGTGCCACCAAAAATTTTAAAGGCTATACTGGCAGATGGAAAGAGCATAAATGTCAAGAAAACTTGATTTAGAAGTAAATGTATAATGACAAAAATTAAACTATAGCATCCATTGATTTAACAGATGGTGAGTCAAAAAGTAAAATCAAAAACTTAAAATATAATTTGATTTTTAAATTACTGAGATTGTTTTGTGTATTTCTTTAGAATTTTGTTATTTTTAGTTCCATTTTTATAAACACTCTCACCTTTAAGCTCACCAGTAATTTTCATTTTTCACTTAATTGATCTTGTTTTGAAATTGGCATAAGTACAAATATTTCTTATTAAAGTATAAAATTTACTCCTGGGTTAAGATTGAAAAGGTTGTAGTAGATTTTTTAAAAAAATGTATTTCACATATTTTATATTACTAGTTAATAAATATGTATTAAATTTTGCAGCCTAAATACAGATCCTCCATCCTATTTTTAAATATGTCACATACAGTAAAAAAATATATAATTAAGTTAGTTTTGTATTCTAAATTCAAATTGTAAATTGAATAAAGTATAGTTAAATTTAAAGTGACAGCTAGAAATTAGACAAAATAATGAAATAATTACTTACTCAAGTAATACCCTCTTCTATTTTTCACTTGGTAAACATTCAATGATTTCAAGTTTAATAGTATGCAACCAAGAAATATTAAGAGGCAAATGAATAGTATTGAATGTTTTCAGTATTAGGAAAATAAAGAAAAATACTTTTGTTCTTAAGAAATATTTAAGCTAGGTCCTACAGGCTCATGCCTATAATCCTTGATACTCTGGAAACTGAGATCTGAAGATCATGATTTAAAGCCAACCCCAGCTGGAAAGTCTGTGAGCCTCTTAGTGGAGAATAAGCTACCATCGCCACCCCCCACAAAAATAAATAAATAAATAAATAAACTAAACACTGGGAGAGATACTGTGGCTTAAGTAATAGAACTGTAGCCTTGAGCAAAAACATCCTCAAATATTTTAGTCCCTGTGCTCAAGCCTCAATACTGGTACCAAAAGGAAAGAAAGTAGAAAGGAAGGAAGGAAAAGGAGAAAAAAAGAAACATTGTAAGTAGCCAAGTACTTCAAAGTCTTAAATTAGTAATAAAAAAATTAAGAAAAAATCAGAATACGAAAAACAAAAAAAATCATTGAACTGAGAATTTCTTCCAAAATAATCAACGTGTATTAAGAATAATAAAAAAGCAACTCTGAAATATCTAACCTAAAAGACCAATGCAAAACTCACTAGAATTTAAAATGTAAATCAGATATGGAAGAGATTAAAATTCATCAGAATTTACAACTTTGTTCTAATAATTGGAAAACCCATAAAATAGATTGGTTTGGGAAAATAGATCAAAATAAGGAAAGGAACATAGGATATCTATATATACTTCAGAATCTGCCTCAAAGAGTTTCTTAGTATAGTTACAAATTAATATTGTCAAACATTTGAAGAGTAGGTCATTTTTATGCCATTCCAAAGTGTGCAAATTATCTATAAGAAATATCTCCAACTACACAAATGATGAAAGAACTAAAATAAAGGAACTACTACCTTCAACAACACAACAGGAGTTTTCAGCTATGGTACAAACAGGCAAGAATTCTAAGAATGACCAGAGTATAACCTGGATTTTCTTAGACGCTCACAAAACACCTCTGAAAGCTGGTACATAGACTCTGAAAGTACCACCAGCTGTGTCCAGAAAACAACACAGAGAAATAAGTTTCTTATTGAAGTGCCAGTGATCTCAAACTCTGGGAAGAAAATCTGAACCCCCTTCACACCATGGACTGTTGTAAATATGCTTCTAAAATCAGGAAGTTAAGAGTTCTGCTTTTTGTTAATTAATTCACCAAGATAGACATCAGCTGGATGAATAGCTTAGGAGGGAGGAAATTTTGTCCTATCTCCTTAATGATTTCCTCTTCTTTGTTGATGAACATTAGTCTTTGCTTTGAAGTCGTGACTTAATTCCTTTGGCATCTCACAACTAAATATGGCCCAACAGAACAGTCTGGGGAATAATATTTATGAAGCTTGGTCTCTGGTCAGCTTAAGATAGTATATGTAAGTAAAGGGAACTCCTCATGATGGTCAGTGTCACCTGACCTCTTAAATTTAGTTGTTAGGTAAAACATATTAGGATATTTTGTTTGTTTTTGTTTTGCTGACTTTCTTTTTTTTTTTTTTAATGAAAGCAGTTGGCTAGGACTGAACCATGTGTTTAATATTTTAAAGCATTATTTTATATTTTTATATAGTAACAATGTTTTTAAAGATTGTAGTAGCATGAGCTAGCCGAGAGGAAGACAGTTTTAAAGGACTGATATCCTGACTTAATGAGGGATATCAGATGAAGACTTGAAAGTTCCAATGTCACAATGCTCAGTGCTCACAATGGGGCACAGGAAGTAAGATGATGTCCTTACTGAAGTGCTATTTGCTTAACTGTTGGGAAGATCCTAGGTTGCAAAATCTTGCTTTTACAAAAATCCAATCCAATTTGAAGAGTTAAATATCTACATGTGGGTAAATTGCCAAAATGATGAGGGTAGTTAATCATGAGGGTTTCTTTTCTTTTCTTTTTTTTTTTTTTTTTTGGTCAGTCGTAGGGCTTGAACTCTGGGCCTGGGCGCTGTTCCCTCAGCTCTTCAGCTCAAGGCGAGCGCTCTACCACAGCACCACTTCCGGTTTTCTAGTGGTTTATTGGAGATAGGAGTCTCATGGTCTTTCCTGCCCAGGCTGGCTTTGAACCGAGATCCTCAGATCTCAGACTCCTAAGTAGCTAGGATTATAGGCGTGAGCCACCAGCACCCTGCTGTGGGTTTCTTAAACCATTAAAAAAAAATACAGCATCATTGCAAGAGATAGACAATATTATTGTGGGAAATATATCTAAAAATGCACTGCAATATTATGATTAATGTTTGGCTATTTTTACTCTTATAACTCAAGCTAACTCATACCACGTTCGTTCCCTAAATTCACCTGCCTTCGGCATACATGTTTTGCTGATATTCATTTCACTTTATCCTCTGCATTTTTAAATCATGAATGACAGAAATATATTTTCTTTTTTAAAAAATAAGTTTTTTGTTTTAAAAAACTGTACAGAGGGGTTACAATCACATGAGCAAGGTAATGAGTACATTTCTTATCAAGCATTGTTGCCTCCTCCTTTGTTTTTCCCCTACCATCCCTTCCCTCCCATCTCCACAACTACATTCCCCATTCCCATTCAACCCTCCCCCTCTTTTTTTCACTTCCACTCCCCAATTTTATACCAACATCAAATACAGTGAAGACAGGGGTTATACCATGGGGGAGAGACACACAAAGCAAAAAAAAAAAAAAAAAAATCACATGGTACCTTATAAATACATTAGAAACAATAGCAAGAAATTAAAAAACCTCTTGTGTCCTTATCTTGGGGTTCATTTCACTTACCATCATCTTATCTGACCTTTTCTGCTTGACTCAGACATATACTAGTTATTGCAAATAAGGGAAACCATGGGACCTATGTTTCTTTGGGCCTGGCTTACTTTACTTCATATAATTTTTTCCAAGTCTTTCCATTCCCTAACAAATGGGGCAATGTCATTCTTTCTGATGGAGGCATAGAATTCCATTGTGTATATATACCACATTTTCTTGATCCATTCATCTACTGAGGGGCATCTGGGTTGGTTCCATATCTTAGCTATGGTAAATAATGCTGCAATAAACATAGTTGTGCTGGTAGCTTTAGCATGGTCTTGTTTCTGATCATTTGGGTAAATGCCCAAAACTGGGACTGCTGGGTCATAAGGGAGCTCTATGTGGAGTCTTTTGAGAAACCTCTGTACTACTTTCCAAAGTGGTTGAACAAGTTTACACTCCCATCAACAATGCAGTAGGGTTCCCTTCTGTCCACATCCCCTCCAGCATCTGTTGTTATTAGAGTTCTTGATTATAGCTATTCTAACTGGGGTGAGATGGTATCTCAATGTTGTTTTGATTTGCATTTCTTTTATGACTAGAGAGGTTGAACATTTCTTCATTTGTCTATTGGCCATTCTTATTTCCTCTTCAGAGAAGTTTCTCTTTAAGTCTTTAGCCTACTTATTTATTGGTCAGTTGTTTTTTTGAGGATTTGTTGTTGGGGGATTTAATTTTTTGAGTTCCAAGTATATTTTAGATATGAGATCCTTGTCCATTGTATGACTAGTCAAGATCTTCTCCCAATCCGTGGGCTTTCTATGGATCTTCCTAGCTATGTCCTGTGCCATGCAGAAGCTCCACAATTTCATGCAATCCCATTTGTCCAACCTTTCTTTGATTTATTGTGTTTCTGGGTCTCTATTAAGAAAATTTTGGCCTGTGCCAAGGAGACCTAGGGTTTCTCCTTTTCCATCCTGTAATGTTTTCAGGGTGTCTGTTTTGACTCCGAGGTCTTTGATCCATTTGGAGTTGATTCTGGTGCAGGGTGATATATAAAGATTTAGCTTTAGTTTTCTACAGGTGGTTAACCAGTTTTACCAACACCATTTACTGAAGAGGCTGTCTTTCTCCCATTCTATTTTTTTAGCTCCCTATAGCCACCTAGGTGGCTATCAGTCTGTGGGTTCATTTCTGGGTCTTCAGTTCTATTTCACTGGTCTTGAGGTCTCTTCTTGTGCCAGTGCCAAGCTGTTTTGATTACTATGGCTTTGTAGTAGAGTTTGAAATTTGGTATTGATATTCCTCCAGCACTGTTCTTTCTGTTAAGGATCATTTTTGCTATTTGTGATCTTTCATTGTTCCATACGGGAAGTGGTGCTGTGGCTCAAGCGGTAGAGCACTCGCCTTGAGCTGAAGAGTGCAGGGACAACGCCCAAGCCCAGAGTTCAAGTCCCATGACCGACTTAAAAATAAACCAAAAAAAAAAAAAAAGAATATGTCAGTCAGTTCCATATGAATTTTTGGATTTCCTCTTTTATTTCCTTGAAGAATGAGGTTGGAATACTGATAGGTATCACACAGAATTTATAGATAGCCTTGGGAAGAATTGCCATTTTCTCTATGTTGATCCTTCCAATCCAGGAGCATGGGAGGTTTTTCCACTTTCTAAGTTCTGTTTTGATTTCCTTTTTCAGGTTTTTAAAGATTTCATCATAGAGGTCCTTCACTTCTTTGGTTAAGTTAATTCCTAGGTATTTTATTTTTTGTGGGGCTATTATGAATGGAGTTGCTTTCCAAATTTCAGCCACACTTTTCTCATTGTTGGCATAAGAAAAGCTATTGATTTTTGAGGGTTAATTTTATACCCTGCTACTTTACCAATGTTTCGAATCAGCTCGAGTAATTTGGGAGTGGAGTCCATAGGATTCTTTAAATACAAGATCACGTCATCTGCAAAGAGGGAGAGTTTTACTACAGCTTTTCCTATTTGGATCCCCTTTATGTTTGCATCTTGTCTTATTGCTGTAGCTAGGCATTCTAATACTAAATTGAAGAGAAGTAGAGAAAGTAGACATCCTTGTCTCTTTCCTGAGTTTAGAGGAAATGACTTTAGTTTTTCACAATTAAGTATAATGCTGGCTGTAGGTTTGTCATATACAGCCTTTATTGTATTGAGGAATGTTCCATGGATTCCTAATTTTTCCAGAGCCTTCATCATAAAGGGATGTTGGATCTTATCAAATGCTTTTTCTGCATCTATTGAGATAACCATGTGATTCTTATCCTTGCTCTCATTGATGTGATGAAATATATTAATTGATTTGCATATGTTGAACCAAATTTGCATCCTTGAAATGAATCTTGTTTGATCATGTCTAGAAATATATTTTCAAAGTCTGAAAACAATCTCTTTTGAAAAGCTGGAATGAAAATATTTGGAAGAGAAAAATACTTTGATAATGATAAAATATATCTTTCTTTTATACTAACCAGACATCAGATATGTAGCCTAACTTGTGTTTCATTGCTTGATACAGTAATTTCATTTGGGTTATCCTTTTTTACTTCACATATATGTTGGCTTCTTCCTCTCTTGGTCAAGAATATAATGGAGAAATGATGTGAGAACTGACAAGCTTCCATTTTAGAGGAAACCTGGAAAAAGGCTCATGGCACAACTGCCTTACCTGAGGTCCTACTTCAGGGATTGTGGGTAAAGGCTGCCCCTGGGGCAGCCATCACTGTCAGAGGGAACAGATGCAGCAACACAGATGACACATAACTATCAGCTCTGGGGACAACAGTGCCTTAGAGCCTTCTTATTTGAAGCAAGGCCTTAGACATTTCCTTCTGAGGTAGCTTGTACTATAAGGATCTTGTCATTTTTGCCCCAACACTGGGTAAAGAAGAGGTGAAGTGAAGCCTCAATTCTGAGGCACAGGAAGTCCAGAAATGCATAATTTCTTCATTTGGTCTAAATGTTAGAGCAACATAAATACTAGATGCATTAGTTTACTTTCATTAGAGAAAGTTGTTTTACTGAACAAAAGTGATAGACTTGACTTATGAGAAAAAGAGTAAATGGGTCAGATCAAAAAATAATTCAAACTAATAAAAACTATCAGTGTGCATTTTCTTTAGCATGGCTATAATAGCCTTGACTGTATAGGAAAATTCTATTCCTTTTCAAACTTAGGTATTGGTTAGGCTTGTTTCTGTAATTGCCTAAAACTCCAATTCACTTTGGCAGTGTCATTTTTTTTCCATTGTAAATGAAAAATATATATTACCACCACCTCCAAAAAGATGAGAAGCTCACTGTTAAGAAAGGAATTAGTAAGCAGGCACATGTGATATTAAAAGTCCTTTGTGATAAAGCGCATTCTCTAAGGTAGATTTGTCAGGTCATCTCCATCCTGCCAGGAGAACATTGTTTTGTTTGCTTATTTTATAAATTTGGTTTTACTGTCCAAGTGTATCTCTTCAAAATTTTCAGCACAGAGGTTGTTTCATTGTTTTTGTTCTGCTTTCTGTTTTGCAGCATTGGAGTTTGAACTTGAGGTTCATGCTAGGCAGGTACTCTACCTCTTGAGCTATAACTCTAGCCCTTTTTCTTCTGATTATTTTTGAGATATAGTCTCAGGCCAGCCTGAATGGTGGTCTTTCTATTTATTCTTTATACCATATCTGGGATGACAGGCCCACACCACTGTTCTAAGCTTTTTCTTCACAGGTGAAATCTCAAATTATTTTTGCTTGGGCTGGCCAAGTACCAGAGATCTCCCAATGTAACTATGATCACCAGCTCAAGACACCCCAGCCAAGCATTAGTTGAGATAGAGTCTCTCAAACATTTTTCAATGCTGGCCTCAATCCACCTTTAGAATAGTGAGGATTAGAAACATAAGCCACTAGCACTTGAATCTTACAGTTTTTGTTATGAGGAAAGTCTGGATCAGGAGTTGTGAAGAGGAAATAGTCCCTAATTAATAAATCTGCAGAAAAAGCATGATGATTTTATAGAATTAATTTATTTATTCAGTATGTTACAAGGAGTACTATGCACTGGTGATGCAGTGACAAACAAAATATGTAGATTTTCCTCTCCAAAAATGCCTCACATAGATGAGAATGGTGGCCTAAAATCAATATCACATATTTTGAGGTCTCAAAAATAACTGAGATTACCAGATCAACCTCCTACTTTAAAAAAAAGTTACACCAAAAAAGTATCCTTAATCTAATTGTGAGGGCTGAATGAAAAAGGTATGTCACTACTAGTTAAAGGACAGATGGATGGATAACTGATGGATTTATGTATGTTTAGATGATATATAATAGTTAGTTTATATGATTGTGGAGGTCAATGAAGCAAGTCTGAAATCCATAGGATAAGCATTCAGAAAGGGAAGATGTTAGGCAAGCCAGCACACTGTAGACATTGGCTGAAATTTGTTGTCCAGAAGCATTCAGAAATGGGAAGTCTGGAGCAGACTGAAATCCCAAAGCAAGAGCTATTTAGAAGCTCTGAGCTCAGGGAAGCTCTAAGCTCTTTTTAAAGAGCTCATCTGGCCTATCATAATCTAAGCCCTTTGGATTGATTTAAAGTCAGATGATTAGAATTTAATTTCCTCTCAAAATCCCTTCACAGCATCACCTGGATTAGAGTGCACTTGAATAACTAGGGTTTGTAGTGTAGCCTACCTAGGTTGACTCATTAAAAGGCCATCACACGCACAGTCACTTGTCTACTGTCACACAGCTGTCAAGCACTTGGGTTGCAACTGCCATTGGTTCTCCTGCTCCTCTGTTCATCCTGTCACACTCACACACTTCAGTCTCCTGCTCTTTAAGACATTTCCAACAATGAATGTTTTTCTTTATGCACTGTATCTCACTCTATTTCCAAAGATAATAAAGTGACCTACAATTGTTGGAATGCCTATAAATTTAATTATATTTTAATCAGGACCACTCATTTAGCTGTGAACTGGTAGAGCTGATGATAGTCAAGGCCAGCCTGACTCTAACTTACAATATCTTGGAACCATAGATTCATTTCCTAGGAGAAATAAGTTCATCTATTTAATTTATTAGGTGGATGTCTAGGAAAGTCAAGCACAATGGTAATTCATTGATTTAATTTTTAGTAAGTGACTTAGTAAGGGAAATAAAATTTGATAGAAATAAAGAATAGAGAAATACAATAGTTTTGTAAATGGATATCTAAACTTGAGTGAGCAGAAAAAATTGCATTAGTGATTAAAGACAGCTAACAACATAGCCTAAAAAGAATTTTTATTAATATGTCAAATGTTGCCTTGAAAGGCATAAACAAATAAATAAACCAACACTCTGAATATTCACATAAATTTGTGAAACTATGCTTAGTCTTGCCAGCCAAATTATTTATATTTCTACATATAAATAAAAAGTCTTTATGACAATTTGTAGTAAACACAATTTGTGCTCCAATGTAAAAGTAACAACCACACTTAGTTTCTTAGTTTGAGTCTTGCTGATTGGCAGTACATCTCAAACATTTCATAGTGTAGGACAATACTATTTACAAAGATTTCAGTTGTAGGCTGCAACTTCACAAGACTTCATCGCTCATATCTTTTTCCTTCCTTACTAGCAATCAAGATGCCAATATTTTAGTGCTACACTTTTGATTTACTTGGAAAATGTTATTTGACAGCAATTTCCTTGTCATCTTATACAAAGTGTAGATGTTGTTTTTACATCAAGTATTTACCATGTCAAGTTTCCTTCCTTCCTTCCTTCCTTCCTTCCTTCCTCCCTCTCTTCCTCCCTCTCTTCCTTTCTTCCTTCCTTCCTTTCTTCCTTCCTTCCTTCCTTCCTTTCTTCCTTCCTTCCTTCCTTCCTTCCTTCCTTCCTTCCTTCCTTCCTTCCTTCCTTCCTTCTTTCCTTCCTTCCTTCCTTCCTTCTGTGTTTAAAGAAGACAAATTTATTTGAAAGTGAAAGCAAAACAGAGGGAAGAAATCAATGAAAAAAAAATCAACCACCCTCCAAAGTCAGGGACCTTATAGAGGAACTCAATAGAATCCTCTCAAAGGACAGTTTTTATAACACTGGGTTTCTCCCATATCTCCTCCCCTGGCTTTGCACTGATTGATGACTTGTATATGTTGCCATGGCTATTTTCATTGGCTGAGCAGCCACCAATGACATCCTGAGGAACTGTGTTTGAATGGGAATTCAAGAATTATGAGAAGGAAACTTTTGATAAATATCTTAAGGCACTATGGAAACAAGAAATAGGCCACCTGTTTCTGCCACATGTTATATCTATTTGTTATCCTTTTCTAAGTAGTGAAGGGTAGTTCCCATTTGCTGTTTCTTATTTTTACCTTCATGTGTAGTTTACTTTTTTATTTTTAATTTTTTAATTGAAAAGGCCATGAGCTTGGGGGTGGGGGTGGTAATAGTTACATAGGTAAGACAATAAGTACATTTGTTTTTAAATTTCTTTCCTTCATTCCTTACTCTCAGAAGGAAACCTTACTTAAGTGATGTTAAGGAACTGAGGTGATGATAGCTTCAGGCCTCTTCCTGATGAGAGAGGGCAAAGTGAGGTGCTGCAGTGTGAGATCCTCTGGGGAGGATTTTTAGGTAGATGGTACATGGTTTGTGCACTGTTCGAATGGACCACGGTAAAAACTCTGGTAGATGGTTTATATGAAGTTCCTTTTTAAAATCTCCATGTGTAGCTTGATGGACTCCAGCTCAAAAGAAACAAAGTTAGGAGGCAGATTAAGAATACAAGATTTTATTTCTGAAGCTTAAAGCAATCTTACTTTAAAATTATTTCTTAAGTAAAGGTGTAGAAAAGTCGTGGTTGAAAGTCTTTCTTGTATTGCTCTCTCAAGGAGTCTGCCCTGCCTATCCTGGTCAATCTATATGTTTCCTTCCTCTCTTGCTCATTTCCCTTCTTAACCACTTCCCATTTTTGCTTTTCTCTAGTTTCCCAGATGTATTGTTCAGTATATTTAATGAGCACTGAAAGAAAGGTCTGAGAGGAAAAAGGCAGGAGAAAAAAACACTGCGGAGTGGAAAAAGAAGGAAACAGGAAGCAGTATGCATTGTTCTTGTTTTTAAACTCATGGACAGATGGTGCTTGCTTATAGAGCTGGGCTGTAGCATTAACCAAGGCAACAAAATCTTAGCAAAGTAAAGCAATTGGTAATAAGGATTCTATAGTCCTTGAAACATAGATTATTATTGAGATTTTTCTTTGAAATATGGGCTAGTCTGGAAGTAGTGCTGTGGCTCATAGTGATTGACACTAGCCTTGCCCAGGCCTTGAGTTCAAATTCCACGACTGACTATATACATATATATATATATGAGCATATATATGCCAGGAAAAGTAAAGTAAATATAGTAATTGGAGGTCTTCACTATTTTAGAAGTGTGACTATCCTCATTGATAATTATTTTATTGGAAAAGTAATGCTATATTTCTTCAAGTTTAAAATTCCAAGTGTTGAACTGGGCATGGTGGCTCATTTTTGGAATCTTAGTTACTGGGGAGACACAGATTGTAAAATTGGGAGGATTATGAATCAAGGCTAGCCCAGAGAAAAGATTTTTTAAGAACCCCCCCATCTCAACTATTAAAAATTTGAGCATGTACCTGTCACCTTAGCAGTGCTGAAATGTAAATAGGAAAATCGCAGTCCTAGACAGCCCACGCATAAACATTTGATCCCATTAAAAAAAATACTTCAGTGAAAAAGAGCTAGAGGTGTGGCTTGAGAAATAGGGAACCTGCCTAATAAACACAAGGCCCTGAGTTCAAGCCCTATTACACTTTCAAAAAATATTGATGTTGATATGTTACATATAAAAAGCATAAGATGGGTAAAAATGTAATGACCTTTACAGGCTAACAAAGTCACAAATGACTGAACTACAAACATCTTTTATTTTTCCCTTTTTGTCATGACATCTCATAAAAATGAACAGAAGTCTATGTTGTTATATTAATAACTGTGATATTTACTTCACTTTATCCATTTGTACTTATTAAATATTAAGCTCACATTCCCATCATTTCTGTATTTGCCAGCCACAAAGAAGACAAAATTTCACATATGGCTTAGGTGTTCCAAGCTTCTTTTCAGGGTTCCATTTAACAGATTTCCTGTCTATTTGTGAGTCAATAAACCAGATCCTTAAACAATGAGGACATATTTTCATCATTGTTTTCTCTGTAGTTGGCCTTGGTCATCCTGGCAAGGAGCTAGAGGATGAGTTTGGGTCTTTACAATATCCCTAGAATAGTAAAGTCATTCCAGAAGAGAACTTTTGTTTTGATTGGCTATTGTAGTTTCAGTCTGTCATGGTTCCTTCCTTCCATATAGAAGGATAAATTATTTGAGCCAAACAATATAATGTGGTTTGGAAACAATTGGCTTTTATGGGCACAATCATATTCTTTCCATATCCATTTTCTTAAAATTTTTTGAAAATCAAGCCAATTTTTTTTCAAAACTATGCAATTTCCCAAGACTTGTGGAAAAGACAGCTTGGATTGAATTTTTTTTTCAATTCTTGCTTATGAGAAAAAAGTGTTGGTTGAATAAACCCAGCATATATATTTGTACAAGCACTTGTAGAGAGTACCTGAAGTGTTAGTTGCAAAGAGGATTTTTATACAATGGGTTTTTTTTCTCATTTCATTCTTCAAAGTTCTTCACCCATAATCTGATACTCATAAATAAAGCATATTCAGGCACAAAGTAGGTAATGGAAAGGAGCTATTCACGTAGTAATTTCATCTTCTTTTTTGTGTTCTCATTTGTAAATATAAATGGTTTTCATTGTAGGGACACCTTTCTGGGGCTTGTCCTTACCTAATTTGTACATGACCAAAAAATGTATTTGTAAAACTCTCTTTCTGTGAAGCCAATGGTTTCTTCCACTCTACAGAATCCTATTTCCTGTAAGGATGTCCACCAGTTTAACATGTAGATAGCACAACCTCTATTATAGTTGCTGTCACAACTCCAGTTCAAAAATAATGAGACACACTTCTCATCCCTAGTACATTCCAAACACGATAATGAGGAAAATTGGAATGGCTTCCCATTTACTCTAAGAATTGAACACAGCTTCCTTACAAGTAGTAGAAGGATAAAGAAAGTATAATGATATTTTTACTTTCTCATGTTTCTTAGCATCTCATAGAAAAATAGCTTAGTGAACCAAGGCACAATGGCCTGAAAATACCTAATTTTCTACACTTGTAAACACAATTTCCCTTTAAATGATAGCAGGTGATGGGAAATACTTCTAACAAACATTTCGACTTGTGATGAAGATCTGAAAACTTGAAATAATACCTAGTCGTGAGGTTAAGTAATTATGGTTTGTTTTGCAGTCAACAGTTTGATCGCTACTTTCTGCAATCTCTAAAATAAACATACCTTTCTTTCATTTACCTTATCTAAAAATGCTGTGTGCGTGATTAAGTTTTCCAGTACTTGCTAGTTTCAGTCATTTGTTCTTTTCCAGAAAATTTAATTGCATTCGTTCACCAAGGATCATAGTTTACCTTAGATTGTATAGCTCTAGGACATTATCTGCATAATAAATTAATGTGTCAGTATAACGAAGTAATATTTCTTGCTAGATTAAAAGCACAACGAACATAAACCAATGTACTCAAACCTATTTTCTCCCTCCAACAAAAGCCTATGTTAGAAAGTTCTTTGAAGATACCTTCAGATCACACCATAAAATAACATATAATTCAAGTTATTAGGGTTATGGTTCTTATACATGAAACATCTTTAAAAGAATAATAAGATTTTCATGCAAAAATGTGAATTATACAGTAGTTTTACTGAGTCTTTATTGCTAATGCACATGGGGTTCAGAACCATAATGACGATATTGGGCACTTAAGTCATTAGGCTGTCATATTACAGCAAAATTATTTGTACTATATAATCACTGTTTCCTTTTTTATATTGCACAGATCTAAGCTTGGTTCATCTATCTTTGTCAGTAAAGTACTACATTGCTGTTGTAAATACCTATTTTTTTAAGGACGTTCACTGTGGTCAAGTTCATGTTTATTAGACCTTTGCTTCTTTAAAGCTGGGAAACATGATGGAGGAAAGTTTGCAATCTGCCTCATGGTGTCTTGGTTGATTATATATTGCTCTGCAATGTCAATTATTTTATGGTTTATATTTTAAGTACTTGCACTCACACTAAAATTTTCAAATGGAATGGGAACAGTTCTTTTTTCCTTTTATCCCTTTTCCTTTTATACCTTACCCCTCTTATTTAAAATATGTTCTTGTGGGGCCAGGCGCCGGTGGCTCAAGCCTGTAATCTTAGCTTCTCAGAAGGCTGAGATCTGAGGATTGCAGTTCAAAGTCAGCCCAGGCAGGAAAGACTGTGAGACTCTTACCTTGAATAAACCACTCAGAAAACCAGAAGTGATGCTGTGGCTCAAGTGATAGAGCGCTAGCCTTGAGCTGAAGAGCTGAGGGACAGCACCCAAGCCCAGAGTTCAAGCCCCATGACAGACAAAATTGTGTGTGTGTGTGTGTGTGTGTGTGTGTGTGTGTGTGTGTGTGTGTGTTCTGTGTCCAAAACTTAAATGAAAGTCTGTTTTCAATTTGTTTCCTTTAAAGACTTTCAAAAGCTAAGTATGTTTAAATATTATCTGGTGACAATATATAATAAGAACAAAATATTTTGAAGCAAAATTAAATCTGAAACAAAGTTTTGCTGCCTGTCAAACATTTATGAAAGTACAGTGAATATGACTTTGGTTTTAAGAACTAGTTCCATCATTTCATAAACATTTGAGAAATAGATGCTGTTTATTAGCATTTATCAAAATAAATGGCTTTCAAATTCTCCTTTGCTTCTAGCCAGTGTCAAAGTAGGTTGTTTGTTTGCTTTATAATTAGATCCTAGACATTCACAGTACACTATCACTCACCTGCTGTGAGTTCATCTGAGTGGGGGCAAAATTTGAGTGACATATTCATTTTTAAGTTGCGAAGTGTGTTGGCTAAGGCTATAAGAACTGACTACATTCTGGAAAATGGCATGGAAGCAGAATTAATAGTGTGTTTAAATCATTCTATAGTCTGGTTAGTTAGTTTGCAGTGAAGAGCAAAATCAAACCCCCAAAACAAACTTTTTCTGTAGTCCACATATTTCCTGTGTTTGACTGTGTGATTCTCCAACTTCTCTCTCAAGAAAAGTTGTGAATTAGAGAATGTACTATACACCAGACAGTTCCTATCAGTCTTTCCCATAGTCTGAAACCATTGTTTTTGTAAGTAATGTTTGTTAATTTGCTGTGGCTTTTCAAGTACAAAATGTGTTTCATAGGGGAGGGGCCCGGATAAGCATAATCTTCTGGGTCCTAATCACAGAGAACTAAGATTTTAATCTTAGTTAGCTCATTTACTCCTTTCAGTTATATTCTAGAGTTTGATTGTAAATGCAGTTATGGAGGGATGGCTAACATGTAGAAAACTCTACAGGGAGCAAGCTTCATCAGAGCAGCATTTGAATGGGGTGTATCAAAACTCAGAACTAAATTATTTCAGGTAAAACACAATAAATTCTAACTTTCATGAGTTGTTCCACTAACCTACAATAAAGTGGAGTTGAAGATGCCATCTTTTCCCTTGACCATTTCACTTCCACAGTAAGTCCATCTCTGCCTTGGGCTGTTGTGCACCTGTAGCAAAGCCCTGCTTGTGAGCTCAAGATGACACCAGAGGCTTGCTGTTGACTGCTTTGCCCAATATGAGCCCAACTGGCCCTGAGCACTTGAAAGATGACTAGCCTGAAGAGGAATAAATGTGTGCTAGGTATGAAAACTCCACCACACAAAGATTTAGTACAAGAAAAATGCTATGAAATATCTCCATGCTTTTGACAATGGTTTCATGGGGAAATGGTAATACTCAATAGATCCAATGAATTAAAATGCATTAGTAGAACTAATGATACTATTTCTTAGTAACGCTTTTAAATGTGGCTACTACAATTTTTTTAATTATATGTGTGCTTCATATCCACTGCATAGTGATGATTTATAGTCTATAACCTTAGCCCCAAGTTGAGTTATATTCTCCAAGAATCAAGCCTCTACCCTCTCTCTTTCTTTCTTTCTCTCTCCTTCCTTCTCTCTCCTTCTTCCACACTTTCTCTCTCCCACTTTCTCCATCTCTCCCTCCCCCCTCTGTTTTCTCCCCTTCCCCCAACCTGGATCCAATACCTAAATTGATACAGAGATTTCAGCTTATGGTCTTTATCATCCTCATTGTCCTCATTATCCCATAGGACTACTTTCTTAATCATTTTTCTTTAAGCTTTGTATCAATAAACCCCACCTGGAGTAAGTTTAATGTATTCCTAGCAGTATATGATTCCTTAAATGAAAGTTAAAGTAATGAATTAATCTGTTTTCCTAAATAAGATAACAAGATTTTGTATTCCTATCCATTAATAAGCAAATAAGAAAAAGATACTCTGTGTCTAGACATCAAGGTGTGAAGAAAAGTTTGTTCTGTAGATGTGAATGCAGACTTTCACTTAATGATAATTACCAGTAAACATTTTCCTTCTTTATAAAACATTAGATGGTTTTCTCAGAACATGAGGTTTTATTTATAAATAAAAATAGAAATTAAAAGTCTGTTTCTTTTTTCTTTTCTTTTCTTTTTTTTTTTTTTTTGCGCAAGTCCTGGGGCTCAAACTCAGGGCCTGGGCACTGTCCCTAACCTTCTTTTGTTCAAGGCTACCATTTGAGCCACAGCACCACTTTGGCTTTTTCTGTTTATGTGGTACTGAGGAACCAAACACAGGACTTCATGCATCTAGGCAAGTAATCTACCACTAAGCCACATTCCTAGCCCATTTTTTCTTAGCAAGGGAATTTAGAATATACTTTATTTCACTCAATAAATGGACGCTATGCACATTTATATTTGACACTTTTCTAGCCTGGGAATTGGAGCCTCAAGAAATTAAATATGGCTAGACTTGTGGCTCACTGATAGAGTGCCTTCTTAGAATGACATCACCCCATTCATAAGGAAATAGAAAGACTTGGCAAAAAAACATATTAGCTGAAGTAAGGCAGAACCAGTGAACATAGGCTCTGTGGTTTCCCTCATTTGCAATAATTAGTGTATGTCTAGGATAGCCTTAGCAGAAGATCACAATAGCTCAATTGCTATGTACAAATGACCATATAAAATGATGCTAACTGAAATGAACTCCAAGTCATGGAAACAATAGGTCTTTTTTGGTTGTTGAACTTGTTGTCATCAATGTACTATGTCAAGTTCTTTTATTTCATTTTTCCTTTTCCTCTTGGTTTATCTCTGGCAATCACTGCCTTTTATTCTGACACCCTGAATATGATTTTATATCAGGCTATTGAAAAGTAAGTCTTTGCTTACTACTAACTTAGTATTGCACCCTGAACACACTTACAATCTTGAATTTTTAGAATCTGTAACTGATCAGAGTTCAGGACCTTTATTTTTTTTAAAATTGTTATGTGTAAAAGATATTCAGAAGTGATTATTAAAGCATACACTTCTGTGCCCCAAGCCTGCAGGAAAAGGGAGATACTTCTGATACCATTAGGATAACATTTATCTTTATATATATAGTAACTAACTTTGGTGCTATTATTATCAAAACAAGTGTACAGCTATTTCTCTTTGAGTAGATACAGGACTTAAATCTTAAAGTATAAAATTAAATATTTTATGCATTTTAAAACTACTATTTCTAGAAGTGGTTATACTAATCCTCACCATGTATTCACCTGGGTAGATTTATAGCACCAATCTATTTGTCGCCATCACAATCGCAATTAGTACACATTCAGGCAGTTTGAGAATTGGGATGCATTATATGCATGAGAAAGTACACGCTGTCTTGATGAGCAGTTCCTAGAGCTCCTTTATACAAAATAGATATAGTATTACATTGACATTGTTTTAACAAATTGTCTACACTAATTCCTTGTTTCCTAAAGTATCAATATCACTTTCTTTTTATTCATATTGGTAATATTGTAATGTTTAATTGTTGGCTCCTAATAGAGTCGAGTGCAAATTGTAAATTATGATAATATGCTGGAGATGGTGGAGAAAAAGAATAAGGGATACAGAGGGAAGTACAAAGCACTTTAATCCATGCAACATTGTACCAAGATCTTTTAATCCCTGTTATGTCTATGAAGAAATTGAAATCCAGGGATGTTAAATCAAAACTTAGCTAAGTTGTAGAAGTGAAATTCAAAATCATATCTCAACACACAGAGCTGTTTGCTTTCCAGTGCACATCGAAGCACAGACTCTAGCTCATTATTAGACAATTTTCTATTACCTACTACTGTTCTTGAGGAGCATGTAGTTGGCACTGTCAAATCTAGAAGTATAGCATGAGGATGTATATCCCTCTGCCTTCAACCTCAACTGTAGCATGTAGTCCAACAGTAGTTTACATGATGTTGCCACAAAACTGACAAAAGAAAAACTTCTGTCAGTCACATGTCCCCGAACAATTCTCCCTTGGCCATTTCCTTAATGCAGCAATCTAAGTTGGACTTCCTTTGCAAGAACCCACCCACAATTCACAACTCTGTCCCTCTCTCCTTTCCTTATTTCTTACACAAGCCAGCACCTGTTGGTGTTGTCAGGAGTGTTTTTCATAATGAAGTCCACAGGTGGACTTCATAATTTTTTCTACTATGCCATGGGATGCAAATAGAGAAACTTGTTTTCTGGTGCCCAGTTTAAGGAAATAGTTCTGGGTGAGTATTTCCTAGCTGAACTGCTTAACAAAAAATGAGGAGGGTGTCAGACCTTGCCAGAATATTTCTCTCCTATTTCTAGTTTGCTTTGACAGTTTGAAGAATTAAGGGATAACGATGACAGTAGCTCTTGTTATTACCCAAGTCTTACCGTGTCTTTCTCACCATTCACAGTGTCCCTGCTGGAATCAATGCTGATGACTACATCTGTTGTGTTATTTAAAGGAAATCTTTAAGTCAAAAGGAGGATGTGTGTGTGTGAGAGAGAGAGTGTGTGTGTGTTGCCTCATTTTGAGTTTTTTTTAATGTTTCCAACCATATTTCAGAAATAAATCCCAAATGCCTTTTTGCTAAGTGCATTTTTCTCTCAATTCTAAACCTATGTGCATTTTAAAGGTCATTTAATCTGTGCATTTTGAGTTCCTCAGGTCTTAAATCATCGTTGTGTTATTTTATGTAAGAGGTACTTAGTGTCTCAAGAAGCCTGTGGTGGTCTTTAAAACCCAAAGACATTTTTTTATTCCCAAGACCAGAAGTTGCATTTTGTCAAGAGTAAATAAGCTTGCAAAAGACCATGATCATACCCTGCTCATAAGTCCAAAAGTCTGAGGGGTTGGAAGTTGGCAAAAATGCACTTCCCATCCATAGCCTCCATATGCCCTTGCCGCCTGGTCAGAAACACATGGGAAGAATATCTCACAGAGCAATCTTCTTGGGATTTCACATCTGGAAGGGTATCCTGGCATTAGGCAAGAGAGTTCCCTTCCCCCAGGGGAAAAGAGGAGGCTGAAAACCCCAAATAACAGTAATAATAATCTATTACAGATTTCAGTTTACCAAAAGTTAGAGAAAAGGATCATAGCAAAACAGTTAAGATCATTTGTTACAAGTCAAAAGGAAGACTACTGTAATACTCTCCACCCCCTTTGGGCATGTATTTTTCATATTATTTTACACAATTTATGCATATAAATTTAAATATATTTCCATATTACATTCAAAATTCTGCTATTGTAAATATGTAGAAAGAAACAGAATTAATTGATGGCAATGATTGTTGCATTTAAATTCAAATCCAAAATTCCTTTTTCTTGGAAGAAAATAGGGTCCGTACTAGGCTCCCCAATCGATGGAATTGCCCCCTCTGGAGACAAGCTTCAGGAATTTCTAATAAAGCACATCAGGGATTCAAGAAAAGTAAGGAGGCGCTAACAAAACCCCAGATTTGATGGTTACAAAATTTGGATTAAATCTTCACTCTGTTTCTCACTATTTAGCCTTAGGGCAAGTGACTTAAACACTGTGAGTATCTTTTTCCTCTTCTTATAAACTGGAGTATTTAGACTCCATTCGATTAAGTTCAGTCCAGATTTAACATTTCACATGTTGGATATTCCAGCAAGAACTGTGCCCAAGAATGGGGTTATCTGATGGTCAAACACACACACACACACACACACACACACACACACACACACACACACACACACACACAGAGGCTTGGCAATTTGATTACAATTAACTCATTTAGGTAAATAAATAAAATATTTGGGATAACATTTAGGTTTTGGCAGTAAAACTCCTGTCATGATTTTTTTTTAATGGCAGGAAGATTTAATCTGAAATAGTAGCTACAAAACAGACAGCAGTTTCATTTGTCACAGATATGGTGACCCCAGAGAGATTTCACAATGGACAACAAATAAAATAGTCTATATCCTGACTACATCCAGTGTCAAAATGATGTGACTCTTTTTGGGCCTTTTCTTAGGCTTTTTCTCCTCCTTTAGAAATGTATGTTATGAATTATGATCATTGCAATACAGCCAAGTATTCACCAGGCTCCAGCTAGATCTTTGTTTAGCGAGCATAAGCTCCCGCCAGCTGCAAACTGCAGCTGTCTGTCAGCATTTGTGAGGACAAACCATCCCACTATCCCTGATCACTTAGCCGTAGACGACATACTGGGTCCTCAGATATGCTAGGCGCACCCTTTGCATTTTCAATACACTTCCTGTGGGGGAGTGCATCAGTACTTCACACACATATTTTGGAACAAATACCTTAATGCTTACTTCAAAATGATGCTTCGAACAAAACCATTTTCTGAAAGACAGAGTGACACTGGGCTGACTCTTGCTGATCTCTGATGTCCTGGAAAAGGAAAGGAAGGGTCCCACTGGCAGTCCCGCCATTCCTCAAGACACAGGATGCCCTGCCGAACATAACCAAGAGTATGGGCCCAAGGCCAGGTGCCTGCTTCATAGATAGAGAATGTGGGATGAGAAGGCCACTACAAAGGGGTGAAGTAGAAACAGCACGGGGCGCTGAGTGTGGGCCATTCCTCTGTACCTTAATATGGAGCAGAACAGACTCAAAAGTAGTCTTAGGATAAATCTGCATCTAATGTTCAAGTAACCTTGGATCTCTGTGGCTTAAGAAGGAGCTTTGAAGGATGACAGTTTTACTTGACTAGAATTTGTCAGTCTTCTTAGCAATTTTTGTTGTTGCTTATTGCATATTTTCAGGCTTGTTTAGACTAAGAAAAAATTGGCATCACCATACCAGATTTAATTAAATTGTTTGCAGAGTACATAAATAATCTAGTCTGTTTTCACCATCAGAGGAAGTCATCTGAGCTTTAAGCATCATTTTTAGAGGGGTGGCCATGTTAGGGATACCCTGGAAATTACACTGAGCGTCTAAGAATGCCCTGCCTTTCCTGCAGGCATTCACCTGCGCCCAACTGTAAGTTTCTTGAAGTGTAAAGACTAGGACCGAAGTTTCCCTGGGTTCGAGGTTACTCCTAGTGCATGCAATAGGCACAGGATGCATGGAGTAGGATTATTCAATACTTGTGGAGAGGATGTTTTTGGATTTTGTTTAATGATATTTTCTACTATATATACACACACACACATACATATATATATATGGAATTTTCCCATTCATGGAGAAAAATTACTGTTATGGAAGATTCTTCCTTTAATAAGAAATGAGCTGTCTTAGAAAAAAGGTGCAGTGAAAATTCAGATTCACAGTACAGTATATAACATATGCCCCAAGGTGGACTAAATCATTCAGAGAAGAAAATATTCTAAAGTTTGGAAAAAGACATATTCCTCTGAGTGTGTGTGTGTGTGTGTGTGTGTGTGTGTGTGTGTGTGTGTGTGTGTGTGTGTGTGTGTGTGTGTGTGGCTGTGTGTATGTTTATGGACAGGAGAGCATTGACCCAACATAAACACTTTCTTTCCCACAACTTAAACATAGACACACTTAAAATAGTTTCTGTCACGAGTAGAAACCATGAGAGTCACAGGGTCATTAAATAATAGCAAAGCTCTGCTAGTCCATGATCTGTCTCTATTCAACAGGATTGTGAAATAAAAACAAAGATTCTACCAGGAATCAATATTTTTAGAAGAAACAGCAACTTACAGAACAAGAGCATTTGGATTGCTAAGTACCTTCCCTTCTCCCTGTGTTGTAGTTTTCTGCCATGTTCATTGTGAAACCTTTTTGCTGGAGTGTTACATGCGAAGAGTTTGGGTGATATAATAAACAGAGAGGAAGGCTGCAATAATGTATTTCAGTTAGGAAGAAGCACTTGAAAGAAATTGGTTTTGCTATACACATGATGTGAGCCAATCAATAATGGTTTAGTCTGACAAGCACTGCCAATATCCATTGTCACAGTTCAGAAAGCCTTTAATGGATAGTTCTTCAAAACCCAATGATTTTAACACATGCTCAAAGTCTCAAAATATGCTCTACCTGGCAGAAATTAATCACAGGTAATATTTGGGATTGTATAGAAGGATTTTTTTCTTTCTTCTTTCTTAAACTAAAGACAATCATCCATTTAAAAATATATCCATATGTGAAAATATGCACATATTTTTGTGTATGCATGTGTGTGTATGTATATGCAACAACTAAGGGTGTAATCAAGTATGTAAAATATGTAGTATGGGCTCAATGGACGTTGAAAAAGAGGAATTGGGATAGATTTAAGAATGGTGCTGCTTATAACACATGTTTACTTGTTGATCATTGCTTTGTGATAATGATACAAGATATCAATCATAATCTTAACTACAAAACCTATCATAACAAAATACAGAAACTAAATGATGGCATTTAACATACACAGTAACTATTTCTGGGGATATTATCTCTGTTAATCAGATGAAGATGCAAAAGCAAAGGAAAATTACATAGCTTGAATAAGCTATGTAATCAACTCATCCATGTTATAGGATGAGTTAAAATTTACAATCGAAAGTGTATCTTATAGGTCCCATGGTTTCCCTTATTTGCAATAACTAGTATATGTCTGAGACAAGCAGAAATGGTCAAATAAGTTGATGTTAGGTGAAATGAACCCCAAGATAAGTATCCAAATGTTTTTTCTTTCTTGCTATTGTTTCTAACGTATTTATAAGATGATTTCTTTGTTGCTTTGTATGTCCCTCCCCCAGGGTATAACCCATTTTCCTGTGTTTGATGTTGGTATAATTTGTGGAGGGGAAGGGAAAAAACAAATTGTTTAAATAGGGATACAGGTGGATCCATTGCAACAATGAGATGTACAAGTCATTATGTCGAAAAAAGAACTTTACAATTTTGTGGGGGGGGGGGGGGCGGATGATGGGAAGGGATGGGAAGGAGAAACAAAGGACGAGGCAACAATGCTGGATAAGAAATGTACTCATTACCTTGCTCATGTAACTATAACCCCTCTGTATGGTATTTTCACAATTTAAAAATAAACGGAAAATAAAGAGTGAAAGACAAGTGCCAACAGCTCATGCCTCTCTATAATCTTACCTACTCAAGAGGCTAAGGTCTGGTTCAAGGACACTCTGGGCAAAAATCCTAGAGACTTTCACTCTTCAATTAACTAGACAATCTGGGCTGGAGGTGTGGGTCAAGTGATAGAGCTCCATGTAAGCAAGAAACTGATCAAGTAAGAGGTTCTGAGTTCAAAAGAAGAAAAATGCCTAGGAGAGAACAGAACACATGTTTTTAAAGAAAGCCATTAGCCTTTGGAAGGAAGCCATATCCACAGTTTTTATCTGATTCCCCTTAAGTGCTGACCTTAATTTTTACTCATGGGTCTTGTGAAGCAACCAGGAATAAGCCACTGAATTCTGAGAGAAGAGCAGAATTCCTCAGTTTGGATGAGAAAAGAGCTCTTGTGCACTTATGGTCTAAGTATACTTTTGTCTCTGGAAAATATTATGTGATAGATGGAGTGAAATTGAGAAATTGAGTAATGATATTTTAAAGGGAGCTTCAATTCCACCTTCCACTCTACTTCTGAGTTCTTTTCTTGGTCTTGTAACATAGAGCAAGTGGGAGCATAGTGAGGTGTTCACTGTCAGCTGAGCATGTAACCTTGCAACGGAACTCAATTCCTGTTCCTGGGACTGATCACTCAGCACTATCAGATATCTCTTCTACCCCTTCTCACTGGCAATTCAGACACCCCTCAGACCTCCACTCCATTGCTGACCCATGATTCACTACTCTCATCTAAGGCAGCTCACATCTCTCAGGGAAACAATGACACTTGCCCCCAAGCTAAACTCTCCATAAGCAGTCCATGCAAAGTAGATGATGTAAGACCTTCCTTTGGAAGTACTGGAGGTAAAGAAGGGACTCTCTGTCTTCTGATATTTGACAGCTGAACAAATGGAGATGCAGGACATTGGAGCAAGAATCAGACAGCTTTGAGGTCTGACTCTGTCACTTATGTGCAACATGCTGTAACCCCTCTGAACTCACATTCAAATCTAAAGAATAGTAATATTAATGGCTATAAGGATTAAGTGATATATATATATATATATATATATATATATACCAAGCAATATATATATACATATATATATATGTATATATATATATATATATATATATATAAATAAGTAACTTGGTAACTTTCTTAACATAAAAGAAGTACCCAAAAATGTTACCCATTATCAAGAATAAGTCTAATGTTAGGATAACTACATTAAATATATAATATCTATATATGAATGTTAAAAACATGTAATTGTTTACAAATATATCTTGTACTTTTCTTATAGTCAAAAATCAACATTTATTATTTGGCTTTAAGTCATTTCCCAAAATATCTGTCACATATATTTTTCAGTTCTGTCTTGTGTTTTATGTCAATTTAAAGATATGTTCAATTTAAAGATATAAAGGAAAACCTTCAAAGTCCTCACTTGTTATTCTACTCCAACAGCTACTGGTAATGCATCTTAATACATTTTCACAAGTATACAACACAAATATGCATGCCTTATATTCTTTCATAGGCCTCAGTATAAATGTATACACAGAGAGTAGATTTAAATATTACCCAATTCAAACACTACTAAGACTAGTCTAGAGTCTAAGTCTCAGTATGTCATCATTGAAATATATATTACTTTAAAATGTAAATTTTAATTCATTCGCCAAGTTTACTTATTTTTTCATAGAAATCTGAGTATTAATTTCCTAGAATTCTGCTATGGTCTTATGTTTACAGTTTGTTTGCCATGCCTACAGCTCTGTAGTTTGGGAGTTTTTCTCTGTTCATGAACTGAAGTTCATATCATATAGCCTATTCTTGGTTGATTTGGCTGTGCCCTGTTTTCTGTCATAAGGGTACCCATTCCTATACTTTATATATCAACTTTCCTCGAGGGAAATATGTTTCTCTTCATCATGCCCTTTTTCTGGATTAATGTCCAATGTTATTTTTTTCTTTTTCTTTTTTCTGTTCTTTTTTTACTTACTAAGTTTTTTTTTATTGTGAAAATACTGTACAGAGGGGTTACAGTAACATGAGCAAGATAATGAGTGCATTTCTTATCAAGCATTGTTGCCTCCTCCTTTGTTTTTCCCCTACCATCCCTTCCCTCCCACCTCCACAACTACACTCTCCCTGCCACCTAAATTGTAAAGTTTGTTTTTCAACATAGTGTATTATACATCTCTTTGTTACAATTGGTTAACCTGTATCCCTATTTAAACATTTTGTTTTTCCCTTCACCTCCCCAAATTATACCAACCTCAAATACAGTGAAAATAAGGGTTATACCCTGGGAGAGGAACATACAAAGCAACAAAAAAAAATCACATGGTACCTTATAAATATGTTAGAAACAATAGCAAGAAAGAAAAAAGCCACTTGTGTCCCTATCTTGGGGTTCATTTTTTTAACTTCATTTTATCTGGTCATATGTACATAGCTTTTGACCTTTTCTACTTGTCCCAGACATATACTAGTTATTGCAAATAAGGGAAACCATGGACCTACGTTTCTTTGGGCCTGGCTTACTTCACTTAATATAATTTTTTTCCAAGTCTTTCCATTTCCTAACAAATAGGGCAATGTCATTCTTTCTGATGGAGGCACAGAATTCCAGGACAACTATGTTTATTGCAGCATTATTTACCATAGTTGAGATATGGAACCAACCCAGATGCCCCTCAGTAGATGAATGGATCAAGAAAATGTGATATATACATATACATATATATATATATATATATATATATAATAGAATTCTATGCCTTTTTTTTCTTTTATTTTAGGAAATTATTTAGGAATTTGGCTGTAAAAATCAGCCACTGCCCTAGCACAGTAGCTATTTACTTTATTAGCAAATCTATCAAAGTTTTGAGCAGCTCTAAGTGACAGGTTTAATGACACTCCACCAAGTCCTAAGAAACCAAGATGAAATACCTATTGAATAGAAGAATGATTTAATGATCTGAATATTTGTCTCATACACTGTAACTGATTGTTTCACTTTCGTAAAAGGAATCTTTCATTTGATTCATTTTTGCTATTGAGGTATATTTTTCTTTTCTTGTCTTTGTTTTTTTAAAAATTCAGTAGACTTTTTTTTCCAATCCTGGGGCAGGTTCATGGCTAGCACTCTACCACTTGAGCCACAGTGCCACTTCCGTCTTTTTCTGTTTATGTGATACTTAGGAATCGAACCCAAGGTATCATGCATGCTAGGAAAACACTCTACCACTAAGCTACATTCCCAGACCTAAACAATGCACTTTTAACCTTTAACCTCTGATGCAAAGATATTTTTGTTTTTGGATCATAAAAAGAAAACTGCAATGGAAGGTGAATCACATATTATGGTGATATGCTCAATATTAGTAGCAAAGTAATGAAATCATCATCACTTTCTTAGAAAGTATGCAACTCAAAACTATGCTAAATGTTATGATAAAGAACATACTGGCAGCAGAATAAAAATATTAAAGTTCCATGATAGTGAAGAATCTGCAGCATAGACAAATGAATGCATTAGAAGTAGAAGACATGGATGCATCTATTACTGGGAATAGTAAACATGAAATTTCCATATGGCTGAATGATACCAGTTTGCCAGCTCTTTATTAGCACTGAAAATATAAAATGTGGCTAGCTTTGACTCTTTAACTAGATAATTTATTATAAAAGTAAACATTTTCATTATACAAATTCTCACTACTCCACAAATGGGTAGATAACATAAATATGAATCATTGAATATGTAATGTGTGCTTACCCTTCTGTTATGAAGTGAATCATCTGTTTTGTATTTCTGCAATGTCTAAGCAGGAATTAAGTGGTTAAAATAAAGTAATGCTGTTAAAACACCCTGCATTCGCTCTTTCAATTATTTCCAGATTTAACTATAATTTGTGTTTTGAGTAAGTTACTTAAAGTTTCAATAACTTAGGCTATAAGTTGAAGGGTTAAAATGATGACTTCTGTTTACACTGAGCATGATGAGAGAGAGAGAGAGAGAGAGATTAAATGATCAACAGTATATTAAAACCAAACCTACCCTTTTTGTCCACTCTGACTCCAGGAGTTATGTGCAGATTTCTGCATGCTATAAATCAGCATCTGGAGAGAGCAAAGCAGTGTTTATTACTGTATTTACTAAAAGTCCAAGAATTAACCCAAGCATGTAGGCCCTGAAAAGAATCAGGCAAATGCCGAAAAAAATATTTAGTTAACTTTACTCTTCTTTCCAGTGTACTTTGGATAAGATGCTCTTCTTTCAGTAATTTAGAGACTGGTAAGACAGTCTCCAAGTATGAGAAAGTTGCATTGGAAAATATGAGTGCAGACAAATCCATACATTATTATATAATGTTTTCGATGGTTTGGGATAGGTTTTGGGATCTCTGGGGATAAAGAGCTTGACATAACCCTATGCTGTCATTTTGCTTTTTCTGGTTCCCTTTTTCTGGGAATGCAGTGTGGTAAAACGATTGCATGAAGTGAGTGCTGCCACTTCTGTCTTGATGTCCTCTTGAAATTTCATTGAAGGTCTGAATACTTTTAACTTATACAAAACTATCTACCTACACCCAATGCTGATCCTGATATAAAAATTCACCACTAAAGAACAAGTAGCCTAGAAAGTTGGTTGGGAAGGCATTTCTGAATAGCAGTGACTCCACTATCCTTTAGCATCATTTCTGAAATGTTAGCTCTCCCAGAACTTCCAAATTTAAAAATAATAATAACAACAACATGTAATTGTATCAAGGGAATACTTCAAGAACAGCAATTTGGCAGGAAAAGAAGATTTTTCAAAATAAGGTCTCCAGTAAGAAAGTTCTGGCAGATGTACAATCCTGGATCTTGTTATCCAAACTGTGAAAGATTTGGGGGTTTTCTTTTGTGGTTCCCATATTCTTAATAGAATGGTAATAAGAGACCATCATCAAAACTGTAGAATCGCCCCACTTATTACTACTGTGGGAAAAATCAATATGTGAAGTATTCTCTTTACAATACGCATTACCATCTCCAGAAGTGATGTTAACACCATATTGTCTCTCAGGTATGAAACCTGTTTTGAGCTAATGTTTTTTCTCTTATGTAAAGCAATTTCCTAAAGATCATCTTAGAAAGCTCACTATCCTAACATCTGAAAATCCCAGGATCCTAAGGCCTCTCTGCTAAGAGACCAGCTTTAGCAACAATTAAATCTCTCAACTGGTTAAGAATGTTGCTTAAAGTTAATGCCTTTGCCCTGTATGTTGAGACTTAAATTGCATATTATTATTCAAGATTATTCATCTTAGAAAAATATTCTTTTCATTTGGGCTTGAAAGAAAAGATCATCCATCAGTAGGAAAAAAATAATTGGAAAACATAAAAGAAGTTAAGTTAACTAACAAACCTGGAAAGCTAGTATAATTAGGTTAACTGCTTGTGAAGATAAAAATATGTAGAATTAAGTGGGATTCCTCTGGTCTCCTATGTAAGTCAGATTAAATGCTTTAGAATTTAAATCCATATCTCTCTCAGCTCTTTCCATTGTCAAATAATAAAAAAAAAGTTTAAGTGCGACTGGAAAAAAAACTGCTCATTGGCTTAACATAAATCTTTAAACTGCAGGAAGTTTCACCCTCAAAAAATAGTTGATTCTCTGAGGAAAAAAAAAGGCTGAATTCTATTTTTCATAAATGATGGATTATTGTACCACACTGTGTATTTTCCAGTAAAGTGTCCTTTTATTTGCACTGTGTGATTACAAGTTTCTAAAAGTATGTGTGGGGTCACTTCGGTGCTGTGGGAAACTGGAAGGAACACTTCTGTTAAAATCAGTAGTGAAATCAGAAGCAAACTATGTCCTGATTATCATAGGCATGTGTTTAAATTTTGCTTTCCTTAATTGGTTATGTTGTATTTACTTAAAATGAACAATTTGGCAAGTTTTTCTCCCTTGACAACAGAAAAGCGTAAACTGTTTTATAAGTTTGGCTTTTAAAATCAGATTTGTAAACCACAATATTCCAAGACTGTTACTGCCATTTTCAGGGACCTGGTAAAGAACTTTGCTCTATAACCATGCATCTCTTACATTTTAATTTTGTATTTATAGTGCTTTCCAGTTATTTGGTTAATAAATAGGATGTCATATATTATAGTCATCTATTGACTTTAACTTCTGCATACCTCTTCTTAGAACAAAATGAGCAGAATGGATGATGGCAAAGGCCTTGTAATTTGGTTTGTCATCTGAGGACAAGTATTTATAGCTCAGGAAATAGAAATTGATGCTCTAGACTGTCTCCAGGAAAATCATCATTCCAGGCAACTTTGGGGACATTTTGGGTGTATTAAAAACTGTGATTATGTACAAGACTACAAGTTTCTCAGGAAGTGAGAGAAGGAAACACAATAAAGCATTTGGAAACATATTTCCATTTCCTTTGAAAAGCCAATACAACTTACAGACTTTCTGACATGTCAAGGCAAATGGTGGTATTGAAAAGAATATAATACACACATAATTTTATAATTATACATAATTAAGAATACGTGGGGGTGGGAAGGTAGCTCAGTGCTAGAGTGCTTGCCTTGCATGCATGAGGCCCTGGGTTCGATTCCTCAGCACCACATAAACAAAAAAAAAAGCCTAAAGTGGTGCTGTGGCTCAAGTGGTAGAGTGCTAGCCTTGAGCTGAAGAGCTGAAGGACAGCGCCCAGGCCAGAGTTCAGGCTCCATGACCTGAAAGAAAAAAAAGAAAGAATACTAACACTAGAATACCTAGGAAGTTTCAAAACTATAGCTTACTACATAATTATTTTTATAATCTATCATTTCTATTGCATCTGTTTTGATTTGCAACTTTCTAATCACATCAAATTTACTAGTTCTAAAATGGCAGATGTTGTTTGACCTGGCATTTTCTGACCTGGCATTTTTCTTAACATTCTGTTATAGAAAATAGTCACCTTGAGGGTGACCAGAAATGAAAAATGTTACCTGCAAATGTATAAATGGATTATCTCATGTAATTCCAAAAAGAACAAAATTTCCCATGATCATGTTTTGAAAACATTGTGTTCCTTTACCCCGAAACACCAGAGCCAAGTCTGTAGAGTTAGAATACAATATACTAGATATTACAAATAAGGGAAACCATGGGACCTACGTTTCTTTGGGCCTGGCTTACAACGTTGGTGCGGGGAGGGGGGGGGGAGGGGGGAAGGGGGGGAAGGAGAAGGATTGGGATTAGGGGGGGAGGGGGGAGGCTGGGAAGGGATGTGAAGGGTAAACAAAGGAGGAGGCTGCAATGCTTGGTAAGAAATGTACTCATTATCCTGCCCATGTAACTGTAACTCCTCTGTACAGTATGTTCACAAATAAAATTAAATTAAATTAAAAAAAAAGAATACAATATAAGTTAAAGTAGATCATCTACCACTGGTGCTCCTTATAATACTTCACCGTATAATTAAAGCTGACAGGATAGTATGTAGGCACAGTATATTAAGACACACAGAATAACTGTTTTGAAACAGCTACTTCCTGCAAGTTTGTGGTCTTGTAAAAGCAATTTTTACCTGCTTGGGTTTTGAAGACATTCTCCATGTCTCCAAAATGACCTGTGGTCAATCATGTCATAAAGATTCCTTGATCTCATGTGCATGCTGTCACAACACTTACTCATGTAATAAGTAAACAATGTATTTTGTATTAACTAGCAGCACTGTCAGAAACATATTGTGCAATGTAAAACTTTTAATAGTCACCTTTATATAAACTAAGTTAAAATGTATTAATTAATTTTAATGTTTCTTTTGTGTATATATTTTTATTGTAAAAATAGTGTACAGAGGGTTACAGTTACATGAGTAAGGTAATGACTGCATTTCCTATCAAACTTTGTTACCTCCTCCTTTGTTTTTCCCCTACCATTACTTGCCTTCCTACCTCCCCAACTCCTCCCTCTGCCCCCGCCCCCAAAGTTGTAAAACTCATTTTCAATATTTTCAACACAGTATCTTGTATATCTCATTGCTACCTGTACCCATATTTCAGCATTTTGTTATTTCCCTTCTCCTACCCAAATTAGAAAACTGCATATACAAGATGCAGGGCACCAGAATCAAATACAGTGAAAACGGGTTATTCCATGGGGGAGGAACATACAAAAGAAACAAAAAAAAAATCACGTGGTACATTATACGTCCATTAAAAAAAAAAAAGCAAGAAAGATAAAACCTCTTGTGTTCCTATCTTGGGGTTCATTTTGCTTACCATCACTTTATATGGTCATATGTACATAGCTTTTGACCTTTTTGCTTGTCCTAGACATACACTGGTTGTTGTAAATAAGGGAAACCATGGGACCTATGTTTTTTTGGTCCTGGTTTACTTCACTTAATACAATTTTTTCCAAGTCTTTTCATTTCCTAACAAATGGTTAGGAAATGATTAGCTCCATGACTGGGGCTTGTACTCTGGGCCTGGGTGCTGTCCCTCAGCTCTTCAGCTCAAGGCTAGTTCTCTACCACTTGAGCCACAGCACCACTACCTAATAATGTTTCTTTCAACTGAGGCTATTCAAAGCCTTATCAGTTTGACATATCACAGAATATGTATTCCAAGTGCTCAAAGACCCCAAGCCATTAGTGGCTCCCATATTGGCTATCACAGGGGCAAAGCAGAGCTTTGCAAACTATTGAAGTTGAACTTCCCATAAGAACTGGTAATATTTATGTGGGAAAGAGTGAAAGCATAGTCAAAGCATACACAACTACTCTGGGGACTCAAATGCCCTGCTTCTGCTTTATTACCCTGAGTGCTGAGTTGCTACACAATAAACTCCTCCAAACACAGTAGCTAAGAGGCCTTGGTCTATAGATAGAAGTGAATCTCAATATTTTCAAGCTGTGGACTCATTCATATCCCTTACTATAAAATAATTGTACTGTTATTACCAATTCATTTAATCATTTATGATAGTTTGTACACCTGTATTTATGCATATGTAAAAAATGATATTTGTAGGTTTAGCTTTGTTTTATTCAGTGGTCTACATTTTCTCTGTTCCAATAGACCATTTGCCACCAAGAAAGAACTTAAGCAGATCCTATATATTTTCCGATGAGTTTAGGCAGCAATATTCAATAGCAAACATATTTACATTTCCCATTAGGAAGTGTATAGGGATGATTTTGATTGTCACATTTAAGAAAGGGGTGCTATTGTCATATTGTTTGATAAGAGACTGGAGAAAACAGAGATAAAATAAAAGACCATCCACAACAGCCTGCACAAAATAGCCTTCTACAACAAAAAAATTTGTCTACCCTTTATCAGGAGTTGTGCTTGTTTAAAGCAAAATAAGGTCCTGTGGTCTTTTTTTTTTTTTTTTGGTCGGTCGTTGGGCTTGAACTCAGAGCTTGGGTGCTGTCCTGGCGCGCTTCAGCTCAAGGCGAGAGCTCTACTGCTTGAGCCACAGTGCCACTTCCATTTTTCTAGTGCTTTATTGTAGATAAGAGTTTCACAGACTTTCCTGCCCAGGCTGGCTTTGAACCACGATCCTCAGATCTCAGCCTCCTGAGTAGCTAGGATTACAGGTGCCCGGCTTCCTGTGGGCTTTTTAAGTAAGATGCATCATCTCAATTAAATATAGCACCTAGTCATATGTTTCAGTCAAAACTTTCTGATTTTTAAAAAAGATGATAAATATATGTAAATTGAAGAGAATAGAATTTGAATTTACTTTAATGCAAAGAACTTCACCCTTCTCACAGCTAGCGGGCAGGATGGTCTTCTGCCTTCCCTAACCATACATAGTATCTTATCTCCTTATCTTGAAAATTAAAGTTTACTCAATTTGCTTTGTTTTCCAAGGGATGCAAAACTACCCTTAACCAATTCTGAAGTTTTCTCACTCTCTAAACAAGGCAAATTTTGAAAAGTAAACCTATTTTTTTAATGGTACTACTGGGCATCAATTGCTCATGCCTATTATCAGAGTTAGGAGACTGATCTGAGTACCTAACTTTGAAGTCAGCCCCAGCTGATAAATCCAAGAGACACATATCTCCAATTAACCAGCAAAAATCCAGAAATGGAGATGTGGGTTAAGTGGTAGAGAGCCAGCCTTCTGCAAAAAAAAAGCTGGCAAGAGCATGAAGCCTTGAGTTCAAGATCCAATAGGGGCATCAAAAATAAATTTTAAAAAGGAAAACTAGCTAATAAATTATTTCAAATCGCCAGCTCTTCCAACAGTTAAAACACGTATAATTATGACCTGGGTAATATCTATTTCTTGTCTTACAGACAAAATAAATTACTATATGTAGTTATTAAAATACTTTGCATGTGGTTAGATTCTATAGTTAATAAATAAGACTTTATGTTTTATATTCATCATGTAATTCACAGCTTTTATTGTACAACCTTTGCAGTAGTCAACATTCAACAAATTTTTATACAAGAATGAACTTGACACATACATGACTTTGAAAATAAACCATAGGAAACTGAAGATAAGGGACTAATAAAGACAGGAGAAAATGAAGCAAACTTGTATTTCAAACTTTCTCCAAGAATTTATGGTCACAATTTATCAATAAACAGCACCAGAAACACTTCTTCAGGAAAAAAAATCATCTTTTGTTAACACGGAAAATAAAAGACTGACAAAATTATTTGTGCAAGCAGGACCATCAAACATGCATGTAATAGTTATGGATGGTATATAGCATAAGTTGAAATTAAGGCTAAATCCTACCCCCACGTCCTTCTTTTAGATTAATTTTTCTTTACTCAGACCATAATTTTGTGTTTAGATATGGGAAGGAGAGATTAACTAGATAAATGTTATTATTTTAAATAAAAGGGAATGAAAGTGAAATAAATTATGAATATATAGAGCTAACTCCATTCTTAGAATTTTTGCAATGTTTTGCAGTCAGACTAATACTTTCATATGGGCAAATCTTATATACATGTCTCATCTACACAGATGGGCCTAAGCTATTAATTCAAGTAGTTGTTCTATAACTACTGTTTTCTATTTACATTTGCATAATGTAATAATCATAAAGAGAAATTTACTGAAAGTCTCTGACTTATTTTTAATCTCCAGTGTTCAGACTGCATCACAGTGCTTCTGATACCAGCGACAAAAACAGAGTTAAAAGCAGATTAAAGAAGTTTATTACCCGAAGACCTTCCCTGAAAACGCTGCAAGAAAAAGGACTCATTAAAGGTACAGAACATTTTATTCAGTACTGTAACTGTGATAAGTGAATGAGGCTGTCTCCATATCAAATGGTAGGATATTTTATCCATTTCATGTTGTTTATTAAATTTACTGATCTACAACAGAGGAAAATAGACTCATCTAGAAAAAAAATGAACCTTGAAAAATAGAGATGGCCTCAAATTTCGGAACTCCAAGAATCTTGAATTTTGGACCAAGAGCGCAGAATTGATACCCATGCAGCTGGCCTTTTAGAATAACCACATGCTCCATCCCTAAACATACTAGTTTATACCTGATCTCACACCCTACTCATTAGCAATAGCCCTTTTCATTCTTATATATGACCTGATTTGGATTATGTTTCCTGCTTGTTCACATCATAGTCTAAACTACTGCTAAGTAGATAGTCAAAGGCAAACTCGTTTCAGGAGAACATATACATAGATATGGACATCTGGAGGGTTAGAAGCTTTGTCTAAAATGAAGGGAGGAGATACTTTTACTAAATATATACATACATATATATAGTATACATACATATGTGTGTGATGAAAGATATATGGAAGAGAAATTCCTGAACATCCTAGCCAATAGAAGAGAAAATATGCTTCATGACATTATGAGTTGGAATTCATATCATGATTCTAACATTCACTGGGAGATCAAGTAAATGACATTGAACAAATCAGGGATCTCTCTGAGCCTCAGCTTTCTCATTTGTATAAATGAGGATACTTAGACATAACATGAAAAGGGCATTTAACCCTTTACAGGGTTAACTTCATAGAACAACATACTAGAACTTTCCATTTTATCTTAGAACTCATTGTTTGATTGTTAAAGAACTCGTTAAGATTGTTATTTTGTTAAAAGGTTCAGTTGTCAGTTACTTGCCATTTTAAGACATATAAAAACTAATGTAGTCCAAATAATACTAAAATTACATAAAGTTGATGTTTTTCGTGGCTGTGGCAAATGAGTCCTTTAAATACAGTGGCAGATTTGGCTGCAATCAAAATAGTAAATATTGAGTAAACTTCAGAATTGCCTTAGAATTGGTGTCAGAAAGCAGCAGAGCAACTAGACACCTAACACAGATTCTATACAATGTGCAGAACCACTGAACACACTTTGGTGCCTGCCTTTCCTACCTCAGAGCTATGTTTAATCCTCACTATAGCTGACCAATGAGTCAGTATTCATTAGTAGCGCTATGGAAAATTTATGTGAAATTCTGATTTGATAAGCTTCCATTGTTGTCTTCAGTAGAATTTTTGTTTCCAAATACAGATCAAGTTATGCAAATATAGTCACTTCTTGGGTTTGTTTCAATTTTAACTATGAACCTTTCTGAAGGCTTTCACTGACTTTTATTTTCAATGGAATAAAAGGCAGTAATCCAACTTTTTAAAGAATCTAGCCAGTACATTAGTCTGATTTCTTATTATAGTTAAGGCAAAGGATTAGGGAAAAAATATAGTCATTATTTTTAGTGTTAAGAAATACCACATAAAATAATGATTATGTGTTAATAAATTACTTACATAAAATTAAATTAATGGCTAACTGGTTAATTTCTCCAAGCAAAATCACTCAAAGCTTTCAAAGTAAAGAAGTATTTAGAATAGGGTATAAAGGTCTTAATCTGCAGTACATTTGGCAAAAAAAAAATAAAAAGGATCAAATTCCTTAAACTCTGACCTCTGTGTCAGACACAAGGCCCACATTGCAGAGCCCTACTTCATAGTTTGGTTCTAATGATTGTGTCTCTTGAGACCTAAGAATGACTCTGCAGGGCCATTACCCCTCTGCAAAGTGCTTATTCTTTTGTACACTGTTACCACCAAAGGTTGAAGGGACGGAGCTCTGAATTCAACTAGCCTTCATGGAGCATCACAATGCTAGCAGGAAATTCAATGCTTTGAGGACTTTGGAGCAACTATCTGCGACATGTCCACAAAGCCCCATATGTGAAAAGAATTGCTTGATATCACACAGTCTCAATTAAATAACAAAGCCTCTCTTCAAAACCTATTTTTGCTAGGCACTGGAGGCACATGCCTGTAATCCTTGCTACACAGGAAGTTGAGATATGAGGATCACAGTTCAAAGCCAGCCCTGGTAGAAAAATCCATGAAACTCTTATATCCAATAATCAGCAAAAAAAAAAAAAAAAAAAAAAAACAGCAGTGGAGGGGTGGCTCAAGTGGCAGAGCACTATCCTTAAGTGAAAAAGCAAAGTAAGGGTTCAAGGCCCTGAGTTGAAACCTCAGTTCTTGCACAAAGATGAAAATCTACTTATCTACTTTTGGAGTCATGGAGAACTGGCCAAATGTGATGGCACTGGTGAGACTCTAGATCTGGAAATAGTCCATTGATGAGGCTTCCATTAAATTCGTTAAATTGCAAGTATATACAAATATATGAACTGAAATATGATAAATTCAAGGAATAATTCAAACAGTGTAATTCCTTAGAAAAAGTAAAAGTTCAACAAAATAAAAACCAGGAAGCAGATATTTGAACAGTGTGGGGGAGGGGGGCTGGGAAGGTGGCTCAGTGGTAGAGTGCTTGCCTTGCATGCATGATGCCTTGGGTTCGATTCCTCAGCACCACATAAACAGAAAAAACTGGAAGTAGTGCTGTGGCTCAAGTGGTAGAGTGCTAGCCTTAAGCTGAAGAGCTGAGGGATAGCGCCCAGGCTTCAAGCCCCAGGACCAACAAAAAGAAGAAGAAGAAGAAGAAGAAGAAGAAGGAAGGAAGGAAGGAGGAGAGAGAGAGAGAGAGAGAGAGGAAGGAAGGAAGGAAGGAAGGAAGAAAGGAAGGAAGGAAGGAAGGAAGGAAGGAAGGAAGGAAGGAAGGAAGGAAATCTGAATAAGAAATCAGGTACTTGAAAGGGGTGGGAAAGAGGAAAGGAGTAGACCAATGAAGAGAAGGATCAAACGCAGTCAATCATTTAATGTGTATTCTACAAAATTAAGACAAGTGAGGGAAAGGGAAGGAGTGGTGGGGCGGGATGGATGGCAATGTTAAAAAGGGTGACATTGATCAAGAGGTATTATAGTCATGAACTACTTTGTTAAATGGCAACTCCTTTGTACAACTACTTAAAGATAAAAAAAGAAAAGGAAATAAATAATAAAGTGACATGTGAGAAGGGTACATGGGATGCAGTCATTTGGGATGCAGCAGGTAATTCGGGATGATTGCTCAATAGGAAAAACTATTAATAACTTGGAGGAGTTTAGCAATCCTTGCAGCTTTGCCGAAAGCAATGAGTTCTAAAGAGCTCTCCAAGTGTATTCACATTGCCAAGGGCTGACAAATATTTTCAAATAGATGAGTTTATTACATTGAACATCTCATTGGAAAAAAGTTTAAATCAATGTAATTTGTAAATTATCATCAAGAGAGATTTTTTAAGGTGATAAGTTTGTTTGTACATTTGTACATAACTTCTACTTAAGTTTCAAAATAATAGCTCTGTAATTTCAGCCAGATTATACAAGCTTTCAAATAATAGCACTGACATCCAAGAACAAGAACGACTTTGAAACACAGTTTTTAAAAAGATAACAAATGAATAGTGCTTATTTTTTTAATTTAAGAGCTACTAATATTTTCTATATCAAAATAAGAGAAAGATTTTAAAAATATTTTTATCTCTATTACTTATCTAGCAATTAGCTAGACAGCATCCATAAGAACTGAAAATACTGTGTTATATTTTTCACATTATAATGTCAAGAGTTGAAAATTCAATGAAATACCTCAGGAATGTATAAAAAGTGTTGTTTTCAGCCTCACCTTAGCTTTGCTCCCTAGGAGTGCCACTTTAAATGGATTGTATTTACAGTTTTTCTAGAAGTAGGCTCATTTGTTATCGCAGATGCAGACTGGTCTATCAAAACTTCCCTTATCAATGCCTTCTTCACCTTCAGTATTATGATCTCTTGATTTTTCTTAGGCAACACATTATATTTCTGCTGTAATGGATGCCCATTTGACACAGTAACACTAATCCTCATTTAGCTGGCTCTTCTCCTTTCCAAACAAACAGTCAAAAATTGTTGGTCTTAATGCCCTCCATCCTCTCTCTCTCACTCTCTCTCCCTTTCTCTCTCTTTCTCACTCTTGCTCTCCCTTTCTTTCCTTTCCTTTCCTTTCTTCCCCTCCTTTACTTTCCTCCTTTCTACCCTCCCTTATTTTTTCTTTCACTCCCTTCTTCCTTTCCTTCGTCTCCCTTCCACTCTAGCACCTTCCTTCTCTTCCTAAATTTCTAACTTCTAACTTCATTCTTTTCTTCTGAGATTTGAATTTGGGGCTCTGCTCTTGCTAAGCAGGCATCACCATGTTCAACTCATATATTCTGAAGTCTTCAATCTTGCCCTTCAATTAGATAAGTTTCTGGTCGCTTTACCCTGTGATTTTCTTTATCATTCTTCTGGGTTGTACTTGCAGTCTTTGAATCCCTTGGCTTTTCTTTCAGGATATAATCCCTTTTGTTATTAGATAACAGGATTCATTATCTCCTTTCAAAATCAAGAGACATTAAATATCTAAAACTATTCCTTTAATGTGGTCACACAATTAGCTAATAGTTTAGTTGGGTATTAAATTCCATTGCCTCTAGAAAACTGTTGTATGCTCCAAACTTAGGAATATTAACTTCTCATGAAAGTAATACCTGAATATTGAATATTTTTATTTTGAAATTTCATAATAAATATAATGTACATATTGACAGTTTTGAAAATATATTCTGTTTAGCACTTAATGATTACCCTTCAGTTCTGGAATTTACGTCTCTGTTAGTATATTTATTTGCTTCCAACACGTGTGCACTGTTTCCTCAGTGAAATCTTTAGTATGAGAATATTAAGTCATCAGGATAGGTTGTTTTATTCTATCTTAATTTTCCTCTCAATCTGAAAGAAATATAGTTTTTCTCGCAATTTTTTATTAATTTGTTTCAACATAGTAATTTTACTTTCAATTTTTACATTTCTTTCTTTTGCTGAATTTTCATATCTAATCCTCTTATACACAAGAGAAAAAACTTCTTTATTCATTCTACTTCCACACCTTATAGTAAGAGTGATATTAATATTAAGCAAATGCTCATTCACTGAATAGGTAGAAGTGTGTGTGTGTGTGTGTGTGTGTGTGTGTGTGTGTGTGTGTGTGTATGTCTGTATGTGTGCATGTGTGTTTGAGAGAGAGAGACTGTGTATGTGTATGTTAACTGTCTGAGGACACAAAATAGAATTTATTATTGTTCTAGATTTTTAAGTTTCTAATTTTCTGAGTTTCTCCTTTTCTTGTCTAAATCATCCATTTCATTTTAGGTCCTTTGCTTCCATTTATTTGTCTCATTCTATTTCTACCAAATTAATGACTTTGCTCAAATAACTGCTGGCAATGATTGCCCATTCTTCATAAAGAATGGTCCCACATGGGCCAGCTGGAGCTCTGGATTCTCTGGTAGAGCTTGTCAATTAGATGATTTTGCTTTAGAGTAATCTTTTAAGGCTCCCACACCTGCCTTAAATATCGCATATTTCCAATGGACATAGAATACTTCTTTATAATCTCAATAAGAGGAATTAATAGCTATGATGATAGAACAGATCTCAATTCCTTTTTACAATTATGAAAATTGAGGAGAAAAGCAATTAGTATATTTGAAAGGGTAGCAGTTTTCCAACTGTTAGTGTTAACAATGAGTTCTACCACTTACTAACTGTATAACTTAGTATGTGGTTTTCAACTTTCTCCTCTAAGAAATTTGTATTATAAAGTTTAAATTAAATAATATATGGAAAAAAATCACAACACTCAGTTTGTCTTAGCCATTTTATAACTGCTTCCTTCCATTAATTTTTCTTTATTTTCCTCATTTTTTTATCTTTCCCTCTTTCCCACTTTCTTAATCTTCTTTTCTCCCTAACTCACTTCCTTCCTTTACCCTTCTAACCTTAATTTTTCTATTCTTTCTTTAGGTCACTGATGACATTATGACCAAGATGGTTCTAGTAAACCATTCTCCACAAGTATTCATTTAAAATTTGAGGAAATAGTTTAGGCAAGTGTCTACTAAAGGCAACAGTATTGCACTTAATTTCAGAAAAGTATCTGGAGAATTTGGGGTTGACCTATATTTACCTGTTTGGTAATTTTTATCATATAATTTTTTGTACTTAAGTTGACATGTGCTCATTTTTTTTCTTACTACACTCACTTCATAGTGTCATTTAACTGCAATATCATTTAAGTAATTATCCACAGAGACACAAATAATATTTTAGGTTTCTGTCAAAGAAAATAATGTCTTTGAAAAATTATGGTACTTCTGTAGAATATGGCAATTCCATCAAAGTAAAAATATATATGCCATTCAAATAGCAGATACGCATTATCAGCCCTAAGATGTATAATCAGTCATGTTTATGAATAGAAAAACATTAAGAGGAGTGTATTTTAAAATAAATTTTTAGAACTGATGTATGACAGCATAAACTTAACACCACAGTGTTAAGTTCACATGTGTGTGGTGTGTGTGTGTGTGTGTGTGTGTGTGTGTGTGTGTGTGTGAGCAACACCGCAATATAGCTTTGAATAGAGACCTGCTCCAGCTCTTCCTCTTTATCAGTGTTAGTCTGAGAATAAATGTATTTGAATTTATATACCAGGGCACGGGCCTATCATTGCTTAGGCTTGAAATACTCTCACAACTTCCACAATGTGCACTAATGTGCTTAAAATATCTTGTAAATCTTCTTTCCTTTAAACTTCTTTATGGTTCATAATTGAACTGTGATCCTTATGTGTGAGCTATGTCATGATTTAATATTAGCCAAAATTAATAGTCAACCTTAAGCTTCTTTATCTTGGCCTACAAGCTTCCTGGTTGCTTTGCATTAACAGTTTCAAGGCAGTTTCTGTTATTTAAAGGCCCTTGGGAGCAAATGTGTTGGTAATAGAGTACCGCATAGTTAGTTTTGATTCAATAATAAATTATAGGTCACCATGAAAGATGGAAAAATGTTGGGGAAATGTACACCTATGTAGCAGGTTAAGCCTATGCATTTTAAAAGCCTGTTTTTCAAGAAGGATATGATACAGGTCCTATTCGATATTAAAAGCAGATTAACTGTGGAGTAATGAAAGAAAATGAAGTCTAGAAATGGAGTTTGTTAGATAATAGGGTAAAAACATAAGCTGATACAATAAATAAGTCTGTGGTTCAATTTTTTTCTTATGGAACTAGTCTTTTATATAGATGTTGAGTAACATGTAATATTATTTGAGATGAAGGCTTAAATATATTGCCAATCTCCCATATTCATGAGTTCTATGTCTGTGGATGTCACATAGATTGAAAGTATTAGACAACCCCATTCTAGTTCCTGCCCTGGAAGAAGTGCTTGGTTGTTTTGGTTTTTTTTTACATGCTTAACCCATTGCCCATAACTTTGTCCTAGTCTTCAGGGTCATTTAAATTTTGGTACAAATTGCAAATATTGTATTTGAGTCTTCCAGTTTGAGTGCTATCAGGTTGCTATATAAAACAAGAAGAAATATGATGAGTATGGTGGTTTATACCTGTAAATCTCAGCTACTTGGAAGGTAGAGATAGGATTAAGGTTCAGGTACAAGTTAGCAAGATCCCATCTCAATAACAGGAGATTATAGGAAGATATCAGGAGCCCCAGATGGGCAGATGTGTAGAAAAAAGGAGCGTGGTCAGCATAAGGCTTTATCTGGAAAACAACTAAAGCAAATAACTAAATAATAAGTAAATAAATAAATGGAGGAGGTTTGAGATATCATTTAAGTTGTACATCCCTTGCCTAGAAAACTTGAGATACTTGGTTCAATAACCCAATAACTGCAGAGAAGTAGTAAGAGGAAAAGGATGAAGGAGAAGAGAGGAAGAAAAGGAATAAAAACATGTGTACCAGTATAAAAGCAGTAGCAGAGTGATGTTTAGTTTCATCATGTAAATCTGTGTCATGATTTAGGTCTACTTTGTGCACTAACTCTTAATACCCTGTGTGTGTGTGTGTGTGCGTGTATGTGTACATTTTAGAAAAGATGCAACACTTTTTCTAATCCCAACATCGGACAAACTAAGGTGACTAATTCTCACTAACCTGTGCCCTGGACTAATTGCAAGTGAACACAAGTCACAATGTGACTTTATCGTCTCATGTTAGAAGGTTGTTGTTCTCTGGAGAAGTTATATATGGCCATTTCAATCTTCTGAACACATCCCAAATCTTTCCTCTGTGAAGCCACCTGAAGAGAAGGGAAGATACAGGGCTTGTCAGTGTACTGAAGAACCTCCTTCTTTAAAGGTTAGCATTTATTATTGATACCCTGCTGCTCTCCAGCAGGTGTTCTCCTCCTGTGGCATTCCCTCCTGACTCCTAAAGCCAGCTTGCAGGCAGCAGAAGGTTCTTCAGCTTAGTTCTTGTTAGCTCTTCGGGGTGTCTGTTGTCCCTAAGAACAGTACACAGAGCCAGTGCTGAATATTGGCTTCTTCTTTCATGATTTTATAAATCTACTCTTCATCTGCAGTGCTAGCTGGTGATATCATTTTATGATGAGACAAATCATTCAGAGAGATTAAATGAGAATTTTATTCTGATTCTGGATACTGAAACACACAAATGTTTCATATACACTTGGACAAGTTGAATTTTCCATTCTTTTCAAGAAAATAGGTCCTACTCCTTCCTTATTTGTAGTAGGAGTTGGATTTAAGAGTCCACATTATATGTGTGTGTGAAAAGATTTTATATATATATCTATATATCTATAGATATATAGATATATATATCAGAGCTCTAGTAGCCAATGTCTCAGCAGGGACCCCATTCAGCAGATGTGCTAAACTGCTACAAGCAAGGAAATATTAATATCAACATTTCATTTTGATGTGTCTTAAGATTAAGAAACTGTTCTTTTGTGTCTTTTAGCATCATTGACAGTTTGGCCTACAAATCTTTTCCCTTAATACTCATATCTATTGTTTATAAATGTTTCATAAATTTCCAAGACAAAAATAAAGGATTTATATCAAATTATTATGATCCCAATTTTTGTTCAATATACAATAGTTCATTTTTACCTTATCCTACTTGATAATAAAAAATGAACATCAAGCTTCAAGCTTAGTGGTAGTACATGCTTGTGACCTCACCTCTTCAAAAGACAGAAGATTCCTTGAGCCCAGGTGTTCAAGACTAGCTTGAGAAACAAGCCACTAAAGTGACTGAGGATGAAGAAGGAGAGGAAAAAGGTGAGGAGGAGGGGGAGGAGGAGCAGCAGGAGTAGGAGGAAAAGGAGAAGGAGGGGGAGGAGGAGGAAGGGGAGGAAGAGGAGGAGGGGGAGAAAATGGAGGGGGGAGGAGAAGGAGAAGGAAAAGGAGGAGGAGGAGAAGGAGGAGGAGGGGAAGGAGGAAGAAGGGGAGGAAATGGAGGAGGAGGAGGAGGAGGAGCAGGAGGAGGAGCAGGAGGAGGAGGAGGAGGAGAAAAAGGAAAGTATGTGTGTATGTATAAGATTGGATGGATAAAAGATCATAGATGACACAAAGACAGACAGACAGACAGACAGACAGACAGACAGACAGACAGACAGATAGATAGATAGATAGATAGATAACTTCTAGTTCATGTAAAATTATTAGTAGTAAAACTACTCCAAATTAGAAAAAAAGGTGTTTTATATTTTTGTCTGTGGAAAATAAGCAAGGTTTGTATAATCACAGTTGATTGTCCACGTTAGGCAACTTGCATTGTGGAGAAGTGTATCTCTCAGCTTTTCTTTGAAATTGACTATGGTGCTCTAAGTGTGTTTTATCAAAGCATTTTCTGAGGCAACAGATCTGAAAACATAAACTTTATGTAGCATTGCTCCTCCTTAGATACTTTCCTTTAATATGCCCTTTCTTTTTGAAGATAAAATAAAAGTACATAAAAGAGTTCTGGGAATAGGCAGCAATATGTCATAAACACCCTTCACTCCCCCTCCCCCAGGGCTCCCTCTCCCAAAATTTGGAAATGATTTGATTGAAGTGATGACGGCCTTGATCTTGTTTGAATACTTCTGCTTCCTCATTGTCCTCTTCTCTCTCTGGGAGGCAACAGCCCTGTCTCAGAGTCACCCCTGGGAGGGAAAGAGGTATTTCTAGCAACCATAGTTTCCAAACACAAAATTGAGACACATGGCCTGACAGTGACATAATATTTGAAGTCGGGATTGTGCTCAATGATCCAGAACATATGGTTGAAAGAGTTTTCTTATAAAAGCCACCATTTAAACTTTCTAGAATCTTATTCACAAAAGACTCATTCTCTCATATCTTTCTTCTCATTGAAAAAAAAAAATGTCATCTACAGATTACAAAAGTGACCAGCTTTCTCTCCAATGTGATTCTTTGCTAGCTGGAGAGTTACCCCACTGACAAAACTGAATGCACAGCTATGGAGGAGGAGATACAAAGCAGACTGCCAAATATGTTATGAATATATTGCTCTTCTTAAAAATGCTAGTTGGTTTTTCATACTGGGGTATTGACTAACTGTCTGTGTTTGATGTATGCTTTACCAGCCTGATGTCGACTTATGGTTAGAGCTTAACTTGTTAGTTCTGCTTTTGCAGCCAATTCAGAATAACTACAGATGCCTCGAGATATTAAAATTGACTGCTCAAATGGACTCAGTGTGGGAGTTTCATTGGTTTTAAATTGATAACAGCTGAAAGAGTGAATGATTAAAGTGTACATGGGCATAGGACACAGCTCTTTCAGAACTCTTCTAAACAGACTCCACTAGTGTGGGAATATTTTCCCCTTTCTTTTTCTATTATAGTTGTTTCTAAGCTATTTCAGTTTTTTTTTAAAAAAAAAAAAAAGTTAAATTGTGCAGAAATATTCAGGAGCTTAGGGAAGAATAATTCCTGAGAACTTGAGATAAATTCTGATGAAGTGAAGTTCTAATCTGTAGGGAACATTTAAAGTTAAGTAGCATTCCATAAGGTGGTAATTGTGTCAATTTCCCAGGCATTTGAGTTAAATAAGCTGTATAGGAAGCATAAACTGTCATAATAGAAGGGTTGGCGTGTCGTGTACATCTCTTTCCTCAACTCATAAAAACCGAAGTTCCAAAGTGCCTTATCACAGATAAGTGAAACAAAGCTCCTTCTTTCTTTTCCTCATTCCCCTGGGAACAGTTATTATTGTTTTCATTATTTAAAAAGATGTTCTGAATACTTGCTTTGCACACAGGATAAAGAACACAAAAGAGGAATAAGGAAACTTTTCTCTTCCTCCTCAAATCAGCTAGACCTTATACAATAACAGGTTTTATGTAAATGTCCTTTCATTGTTAATATTAACTTAGGGGAAAGGCACAGTAAGGAAAATAATTTAGAAAAAATTTCAAGTTTAGTTTTTTTAAGTAACTGTTTATGATTCGTGCCTTCATATTTCTTCAAGAACTCAGGACCTTTGCTATATAATGCTATGACCTACCCCTGCTGTATTTTCAAATGTCTCTAGTATTTTACCTTTGACATTCCATTATTAAGATTAGAATCATATTATAAAGCTGTTAGCTTTGATCTACAGCATAATTAAATTGGATTTGATGAGAAATATATACCCATTTAACATACTCATTTTTTAGTAAAAGGAAAATTTTATCTTCATTAGTATATGCCAAAATATGCAGCAATTATTGACACAGTGTTAAATATAATTACTGGAATAAAACTTATTTTTAACAATAACATCAGTGAAATAGTATGACATATGTTCAAATATGTAAAAAAATCAAATTATAAGGAATTCTTTAATTGTAAAACAGTGCAGGGCTGGGAAAGTGGCTCAGTGGTAGAGTGCTTGCCTTGCATACATGAGGCCCTGGGTTTGGTTCCTCAGCATCACATAAGCAAAAAAGAAAAAAGCTGGAAGTGGCGCTGTGGCTCAAGTGGTAGAGCTGAGGGACAGCACTCAGGCCCAGAGTTCAGGCCCCACAGCCGGACCCCCCCCAAAAAAATAAATAAAATAAAATATATTGAGTCTTTAAAAAAATTTAGAAACTTGAATGCTGCTATATCAAAAGTTTTAAATTGAGTTTCCAAAGTTTGTGATGAAAAGCTGTGATTACTATGTGAACACACTGAGAAAGTTGAAGAGAAAAAGAAAATGGTGAGGAATGCAAAGAGTAAGTGGTTAAACAATAAAGTTTTAGATTAGACATTCAAAAAAAACAGTGCATTGTTAATATGCTGGTCCCTGTTTACAAGGAAATTCATTTTGTATTTGCTGTTTGAAATTTATTACCATATTACAACCTGTAGAACTGGACCAACTCTTAAAACTGAAATACACTGAACCCTCAAATCATGCTTTTGTTGTGATAATCCGTGCATGTAGTCATCCCAGACTGGCATTGGCATAGTATGTACAGCCCGTAGAGATGTCAAGCAAACATGAGAGATCTCTTTCAACAATTGTTGACTTCCAATTCTTTAAAGACTATCTTATTTACCATTATCAGAGAGGACAGAAAATTTAGAGATGTCATCTAAGTTAAGCACAGGGGAGGGAGGTCCATTAATTTGAATATATCACTTGTCACCTGTCTCTTTGAATTTAAAACTCAAATTCATACAAGCAGAATAAAAGATGGAGCTGGAGGAGACCTGGCCTCTGTTTACCTTACAGTGAATGAATTCATCACACAGCTAAAGACCAAGCATTAAGAATAGCAAAATACTGGAAGTGGTGCTGTGGCTCAAGCGGTAGAGAGCTTGCCTTGAGCTGAAGAGTGCAAGGACAGAGCCCAAGCCCAGAGTTCAAGCCCCACGACCTACAAAAAAAAAAAAAAAGAATAGCAAAATACTAATGTTTGCAACTTTCATGGATCCGCATTTCAAATGCTCTGAGGCCTTGGGCCAGTTACAAATTTTCTATCTTTAAAAAAAAATCAATTAGCATGAAAACCTATTGAATATTATATAAAGAATTTGACAGGACCTTATTTAATGATTTTTAGAAACAATTAAACATGTCAAAGAAGGGGTGAAAGCCTATTTTGGTTATGAATCTCTTCACATAATTATCAGTTAAAGAAGTCAGAAACATTTTAGAAAGACAAATAAGGTTAGGCCCTTACTTCATTGAAAATTGAATTCCCAATGATGTCAAATGCTTCAGATTTTCTAATACAAGGTTCACATATTTACATAGGGATTTGCACATATACCTCTTTCTAATCTGTATATATTAGGAAAATCATTTATTATATAAAAACAAATAGTCATAAAGAAAAATAATACTGGCTGGAAATACACATAAACATCAGAGGAGATATGTAAATAAAGTTAGATTCAAGTCAAGATGCCACAGTGGTGTGAAAACAGTACTGCAAATGGTAGTATGTAAGATGGGAACTGACTAGGTTTGTCTATAGACCAGGACTGCAACAGATGTAACTTTATCATTGTCATTCAGAAGAGAGAGATGGAGAAAGAGGTAGTTAGCTGTGGGAAAACAGTTATTCACTCAAGCAACACATGATGATTCACTGGAGGATGTATGGGGCATACATGGGCTATGGTATCTGAGGTACTGTGGGGATGTTAATAAACATTTTGGAGTGAAGTCTGAATAAAAAGCACTCTCCTGTAAGCCAAAGATACAACTGTTTCTACAATCAAAAATTATAGTTTGACCCTCATCAAAAGCTAAAATGGAGCCTGTATCTACGCAGTCTTCATGTCATAGCTGTGGAGGACACATAGCTTCTTCAGGGGGACGGTCTAAGCCAAACGTTAGCATTTTAACCAGATTTGATTCCCATACTTAAATAACATCTTTGAAAATTACAACTCATTCTTGAGAAAAGAGATATTTGAGCACAAAAACCTATCCTTAGTTCTACATGATGTCTAAGTATATTAAACACTTTAAAAAATTAAGCACATGAATATTTTTCTTGTGTACTTAAGATTATTGGGGGAAGGGAAGCCCAAAGCTGATGGCTGAAGACAGGAGATGCCAACAACTCCTTCAGTAATTATTTCTGGAGATGTGTTCTTTTAATGTAGAAAAATAGCAGAATATCACATCAAGATAATTCTATTTTAAAGTAGATTTTAAGCCTAATTTTGGCCATAATACATGTTTTAAGGGTGATGCAATTCTCTGTCTGGACACTTTACAAATAATACCTGTGGGATAATTGACCTATAAATATCAATTAGGGTAATGAATAATAATTACTTATTCTTATATTCTAATCCTAATCCTACTCTTACCATTGCATGTTGTTTATTCTCCTGATTGCAGAATATATATTCTGAAAAACGCAAACAGAAATTTTGTGGCATGTTTTTGTGATGTTACACATTTGTACAACATTTTGACCATTTTATGTGTCCAGAACTATGATTATTCCTCAATGATGAGGGTGGAGAAATGTGCTTACACTTTTTTTTTCTTTTTCTTTCTCTTCTTTTTCTTTTGTCTTTTCTTTGCTTTTTCTTTCTTTCTTTGTTTTGTGCCCGTCCAAGGGCATGAGCTCTAGGCTGGTGGTGTATCCCTGAACTTTTTTTTTTTAATCAAAGCTAGCACCTTCTCACGTAAGCTACAAATTCACTTCTGGCTTTTTTGGTAGTTAATTAGAGTAAGATCTCAAGGACTTTCCTGTCAATGTTGGCTTTGAACTGCGACTCTCAGATCTCAACCTCTTGAGTAGCTAGGATCACAGACATAAGCCAGTGATTCCTGGCCTGTTTCTTTAGGCTTTAGTTTTGATGGATATTCATGTTGCCTGTTGGCATATATTCTTAAAACCACTGTGCTAGAAGAAGCAAAATTACATAAAGCAGAGAGGCAGTAAAGAAGATAAATGTACAAATATCATGGTGTAATCTTTCAAATGTCAGATGCTTTGAGGAGTATTCAGGTCACAAATCTGGAGATATTACAAGTGAAAATGTAGAAAAGATTAATGTTTCTTTTATTCTATAGTCTTCAGACTGAGTCTTGAATTAAAGGATTTGGACTATGAAGACAAAAATGGCCAAGACAGTTGGGGCACACATTTATAGGAAAACCAAATGGATAAAAGGCTGAGAGCATGATGATCAAAAGGCCCCATAGAAGGTGTTTCATAGAGTTCTAAGCTAATGAATTTGTAGGTGGGGGGGGGGGGAAGCATTTTGTAGATAACTTGTTATTAATTGAATATTCATTATTATTTTTATTTGCCAAATACCAACTTAGAAGTTACCATGTGCCAAAAATAGCTGAATATTGAAATCACAAAAATATGTGATTTCATTCTTCACTCTAGCACTTCTTAGTAGGAACTATTTTACATCAAGAATATTATATGCATACCCAGAAAACTTGGCACTATTAGAAGACTGATGAAAAGATATTTTAGAATCTTATATTACAAAATTGTTGCTGTCACCTAATTTTACTAAATTCTTATGTAACCCAAATTGTAAAAGTTCCAGCAGTGTGTATATGGATGAAATAATTCTACCCGTTAGACACAAATATCACAAGACATGTTTGCCTTCTGTGTAATCACAGCTCACTGTTTCCATCTCTAGTGTCTCCCTAGGTCTTTCTGGAAGTGGCTGGTGTATGTTTTACATCATGAGACCTATCTTCTGTCTTACTAGCTTCTCCTGTGTTTCATCCTCCTTTATACACCACTGTCCACTCATTACCTAAAGAAGTCACCTCAGCACAGCTGTGTAGCCAACACCCTCTGGGCACCCACTGGACCCTAGAATTCCTATCTATAGAACATTCTATTTGAAATTGAGGATTTTCCAGTCTATCTGGTTCCACAAGGGCTCCTAGAACAGTTCTGTCTCTAGAGAAAACAGGAACATTTCTGTTTGCCCACCTCATCTGCATGTACATCAGGCTGCAAACCTTGCATTCTTTTATATCCAAATCTATTTCCTCTCATCCTTTGGATGGGGCTGGAGTACAGATAGCATTCTCCATCTCTCAGTGCTCCCATTGACCCAACATGCTTTTCAGCTGACTGTCATTCACCTACTGCCAACTCTTACATGAAGACATCTAGGGTGATGAATATCGCTCTGCTAACTTCGTACACAGGCCCAACTAAGGTGCTCCTTTCTTACTTCTTTTTCTTTTTTTATGTAATGTGCATTACATACACTTACTGAATTTGCTCTTTTTTTTCTTTAAGACATACTTCCTTCCTATAGGTGGTCCCATTGGTTGCAAAAGAAATATGGCTGAAAAGAATCGAAGGAACTCAGAAATATGCAACAGAGAGCCACAACTCACACTGTGATACCTCTTCCTAAGTTCTGTGGAAAACTTCAGGGAAGGATAGTGTGTGTAAGAATTTGTTTTGCACATAGTCACTTCTTGCAGTAGGAACTGAAAAATGAGAAACATTTGAGTGGAAGCCCAAAAAGGACAAAATATTTTCAGAAAAGTGTGTATCATAGCCTACAAATTTGGGCTCACAATCCATTCTCTCCAGTTACATTCCTGGAGATGTTTCTCAATGACTAACACACTACATTGCTCAGAACAGACTACAGGGCATGGGCATTCCTAAGCAGAACTTGCTCCATACCTCCATAGAGTGGCCTACTCCACAGAACTACATGATTCACCAGCTCTCAATATGGTTTATTATGAAATCCTTTACCTGCCTCAAAGCACTTTTCATCAAAGCCTCTTTTTAAGCTGAAGCTTAGGAGTGAAGAATGCCTTTAACAGAATCCTGAAATAGCTTTTAACCCGAGGCAGAGAGAGAAAGTGCTTTTAACCTAAAGTGCTTTCCTCTTAGGTACTTGAGCGTGTACCTAGCACTCAACATTAGTGGCTTGGAGAACACCCTTAAGACTTAAATGAAAAAGACTCTATTATAGATATCCCAACCTGTTATATTAATATATTACGAGTAATATTTGAAATCATTAAGCAGTTTTACTCCAACTAAATTTGAGTCTTTTCATATTGAACCATGCATTCATGCAAATAAATTGAAGTCTTACCACCTGGGATTCTAACAAATCTATGCTGCTATTAGATAGAGAAAAATGCAGTCTCTCTTCCTAGATTTTGCTTAAATCTGGAATGAGTTAAAATTTCAGCACTTTCCCCTCCCACAAAGACTCTTTGAACTCTCAACAATCACTGAATGACATTTTCATCTCTACTCCCTAATGATAAATTAAATCATTTAGAATTGGTTCACTCAATTACCTGAATAAATTTTATGTATCAGATTTTCTTCTCATATCTGTCACTCAAACACAAATAAAATAATTGATCTCACAGTAGTGTTAACCCTTCAATAAAGAATGTCCTCCTAGGCTTGGAAGGTGGCCCAGTGGTAGAGTGCTTGCCTTGAATCCCTGAGGCCCTGGGTTCGATTCCTCAGCACCACATAAGCAAAAAGAATAAAAGCCGGAAGTGGCGCTGTGGCTCAAGTGGTAGAGTGCTAGCCTTGAGCTGAAGAGCTGAGGGACAGTACCCGGGCCCAGAGTTCAGGACCCACGACCAGAGCCAAAAAAACAAAGAATGTCCTCCTTAGTTTTGTAAATGGTAACATAATTTGTAAAAGGTTTAGCTTCAACTTAATTACACAAAGTTATGTGATTGAATGAATGGATTCTATTAAAAGGTAGGAAGAGTCCACAAATACGGGAGACACTAGCAAGTCTGATGTAGTTGGAATTTTCAAAGCATGCTTCGCTCCTTTGCTTGTTCCCTCCATATTTCTGAGAAGGAAAACATGAAATGAAGAGCAAGAATTGTCAAGTTACATGGAAAATAGGCAGTCTTCACTAAATGAAATTAGCCACACTAATCATCTAAAATACACCTAAAGCAAAACCGGGCACAAGTAACTCAAGCCCGTTTTCTTAGCTACTCAGGAGGCTGAGACCTGAGGATCACAGTTTCAAGCCAGCCTGGGCAGAAAAGTCCCCATGAGACTCTTCAATAAACTACTCACAAAAGCTGGAAGTAGCACTATGGCTCAAGTAGTAGAGCATTAGTGTTGAGTACAAAGAGGCTCAGGGACAGTGCCCAGGCCCTGAGTTCAAGCTCCAGGACTGGCAGAACAAAATAAATAAAACTACCCTAAAATATACAAAAGTAAACTGAACTACATGAATTTCTCTCAGTCATATGATTATGCTACCATCTTTAGCTACAAATCATTTTAATATTTTTATTATTTTCTCTTATTCATTTTGAATGTCTCATTCACTGATTCATGTATTTTAAAAGACCAGAAGGCACACAGTATACTAAACACTTACTTGTAAATATAAGAAAAAGAAGTAGGACATCTGGTCCTACTATGGAAAGTTTAATTAACCTTGAATATTCTTTTCTCACTTTCTCTACTGAGAAAACTGCTACTCAATTTGTTTCTCTTTCAGATTAGAATTACCAATGCCATGCGGCTATCATGGTCTTCTTTTTAGTCACCTCTGCCTTCTCTTTATAATAACTTCATATTTTAATAACATTTTTCTGGACAGTGAGGGTGTACAATATATCAGAGACCATCTTGTTTTTTTCTTGTAATTCCTAGAAAGTTAATCCCTAGAAATAGATATAACCACATATGAAAACTTTCAGTGATCTTAGGAGAGTGGTTTATTTACAGTTTCTCATCCCTTCATGTTAAAACTCAATACTGTCATCACTTCATTTGGAGATCCTATTCTTTACCCCAACCCCCATCTTTTTCCTTTTTTTTTTCTGTTTTTGTTCTTGTCTCACACTATTGGATCATATTCAAACATTCTGGGGCTGAAGTATTTCAGTCGTGTGGCTTCAAATTCCATCTATAAGTTGATGCTCTCCAAAACTTAAAACGTCAGCCTCACACCCCAGACTTGCATGTTTAAATGTCTATTTGATAGCGCCTTAAGTGCTCAGTAGACATCTCAAATTTATCCAGAACAACCCTTGGTTCCCCTGCTCCCACGTGTTCTCTATTTCAGGAAATACCACAGCCATGTGCCAGCTGGAGTCACCCTGCACTCTATCTCTGTCTCTTCCACTTCCATCAGCAAATCCTGCCTAAAAATATAGTTTAAATTAAACCACATTTAGTCACTTCCATTATTACGATTCTTATTCAAGTACCCTGAATTCTCTGTAGAGTGTTTCGCCAGCTCCCTGACTGGCCTCTCTGCTTCTCTGCTAGTTCTTCTTAAAGTCAGTCTCCACACAGCAACTCGGGTGGGAGAGGGGGATAATTTAAAGATATAAATTGCATCAACACTTTGCTGTGCAATAATCTTCAATTACTTAGAATAAAGTCACTTTAAAATCTATGTTCAGCATTCTCCTACAATCTATAAGTTTCTACCTGTTTTGATCCCTAGGCTACCTTTTCAAATTCATCATTGGCTTTTATTCAAATACCATTGCCTCAGATATGTCTTTCTGGTAATACTACCAAGCAGTCTGCCTTGCTTTATTTTTCCATAGAACTTACTACCATCTGACTTTATGTTTTTATTGTGTGTTCATGTGTTTGTGTGTTTTACATATACAGTATAAACTCTACAAAGACAGAGTGTTTTTTCCACTACTCTCTCCCCAGTAGACATTGAAAAATATTCTTGGATGAAGACATTGGATGAATGAAGACAGAAATGCATGAAAAATCCACTTGTTCAAACCATTTTCTTCACTGGTATGATTCTGTGTGCATGAGCATATACATGTGCATTTACGCATGTTTAGTAATGTATAGAGAGAGACAGAAAGAGAGAGAGGGTCTACACTGGGTAAAAAGGAGGTAAAAGTACAAGATAAAGTTGCTAACTGAAGTAGATAAATCGGGAAAGTTTTCATACTCATTTTCCCATTTAGGTTAATATGTTCTTCATTTAAGACAAAAAATTTCCTTCTGGCTGATATACTTACCCACATGCCTATTTCACCAGTCAGAACAAAATTGATCTGAAGTCCAATTGCATGATGGTTTGGGAACTGAACAGAAAGAGCCAAAGGATATATTACAGAAGGACATCAAGTGTGGAAACGAGAAAGGCAGAAATAAAAAGCCTGAAGAGAGAAGAGAGAGAAAAGCATAGAAAGAACAACTTAGCTGAAGTATCTAGGTCTCTGTCCCTGAAACACATTTTGGACTGCTTTTGTCAGGGGATGCTATTACCCCTGAAGCCAACTATCCATCTTTGATGGGAGCTGCAGACACTCAGCCTACTCTTGTGTGGAGATCTTCTTCACAGAGTCCAGACGAATCTCCTCCAGACCTGTCTTTCTGTATACAAGTGCCATTATGTGCTATAGATTTTAGGACCATATGTTTTGATGAAAAATATAAATAAACACATGGTAGAAAACCTTATACAAAAGTGCACATATTTTGTAAATCCTATTTATTTACATTCCTATCTACTTAAAAGTTAAAATGATTAAAATTTTCCCTGTCCTTTCCTCTTGTGGGGAAAAAATAGTCACAAGTAAACAAGGAAATGAGGGAGATTTTCTTATATTGGAGGTCAGAGGATCAGCACAGAATCAGCCAGTTTTGTATAGCTATATACCATAAAGTAGTAGCTTATATTTACATTCAAAACTCTGAAGCATCATAAGATAATGTAGTACCTCCTGAAGCACTTACTATATATTAAAGTCTATACTATTTTGTCATTAAGCATGTTTTATATTTTAATTCAGAAATCAGCTATCCAGTAAGCTATAGCATTAAACTCAATCATCCATTTCTCCAGCAAAATTCAGTAAAGTTTTGTGACAAGTCTATCTTGAGTTCGTATTGTGACTATATTAAGAAAAAGGAAGTGACAAGAGGTGAAGATGGAGGAACTGGAGAAAAAAAACAAAGGATAAGAAAAGCAGCACCACTCTGATATGCAATCTGAAAATTTTGATCTAGAATCCTAGATAAATGCTGTTTATAGTTCAAGATTTTAGGATGATTCCATCTAAAGTACTGAACTTCCTCATATTACAAATATAGTTGTCATCTGTCTATGTCCACTGCTTCTCTCCTGTAGCAAAGCACTGGAAAATGATCCACCATGTGTGTGCCACTTTGGTGAAAGAATTTTCCAAGGGAATGTTGTCTGTTAAGGATATCAGTGAGGGCTGTATCCCCTGCCCCTTAACCCATTTTGTGTAACAGTCAATGGAGCCCCTTCAATGAAGTTCAAGTCTTGAACAATTGGTGACTAGAGATGGTGTCCTCATGTTGGTAATGGAAATAAAGTTAATACCCTGGTCCCAACTGTGTGAGTTATAGGACATGTGCTGTTTTTCCTGCTTCCTATTTCATAACTTTCCTGAGCATCTTGATGGCTAATCATCTCCAAAACTGGTGTCCAGCTTCTAGTTAATTTATTGAGTTCCTCCCTACCTCTACCCCTCAAGTATTATTCAGATAAAATATGCCTTAGCTTAATGTGACCACCGTGTTAGGTGTTTTTCTGTTGCTTGTAGCCAGAAACCTTAACCAATAGACCTTACAACTAAGGCCAGTGTCTGTTTTGTTTCTGTAACTGAACGATCCACTTGGCTGTTATTTTTTCCTGTCTTCACCTATATTTCTCATATAGGTGTCTTCCTTGGTACTTTGTGCTTCTTTTTGCAAGATTCCTGCAGTAGCTGCAATGCCCTCTCTCTTAAAAGTAGAATAACATCATTTTGAAAAGCATGTAGAGACTGTCTCCTGTGTAAATGATGATAACACTGTCACATTATTTGAACATTTAACTGTCTCTATTGAGTAGTTCTCCTAATAGTTTTGATTCATTTGGAATCTAACTGACAGAGATCCCATTACTGCCTGTTCTTTTCATAATTTGTCAAAAGTATACAGCAGTGACGAGGGGAAATGAAGCTAATTTGTAATCTGAGAGACTTAACCTGGTTGTGCTGATGAACTAACTAAACTGGTCAAAGTTTGAGAGCTTAAAAAGGAAACACCACCTCCTCAAGCTAAACTTGAATTCATTATATAAACAACATGATTTATAAGTGCAGTCGTGTGCAAGATCTATTTATTTTTCTCACCAAAAGATGCTTTCAAAGAAAAATTGCAGAAAATGGATTTTCTCCAACCAATGTGTTGCCTGCCACCCCTGGTACAAGTGCTGAAATGGGAGGACGAAGATATAATGATCGTGTTTGCCAAGGCCATAGGCGTTTGCGGAGGATCCCAAAAATATTGGCACCTCCAGCAAGAGGTATTTTCTAAATTAAAAAAAAATAAGCTGTTAAGAGAGGAAGAAAAGATTACCAGTGAGCCCACAGATGGGAATGTAGGTGGGGAGTTAGGAGCTCAGGCTACTGGAAATGCTTTCTTTTATAGAATACCATAAGGAAGAATATAATGGAAATAATCTTAACTTTGTTTGTTCCTGGTGACAGACATAGGGGTGGAGGGGCAAAGCTAGTGAATTGATGTTGCCCAATTAAACAGAATATTATCTCTCTCCTTCTCTGTTGTCTACAACATTTAAAGGTAGATGTTCCAAACAGAATGGTTCAAAACATTCCAGTAGTGTAATGCTCCTCCTTGTGTGTCAAACTTCAGATTGTATAAGTTTGTACATGGGCTGCAATCCTGCAATTGAAATTAAATTTGGCAATGTCAATTTAACTAACTCTCTATGATTTCCTTTCTTTGGAGAACAGTGTGTGTGTGTGTGTGTGTGAACTCAGGGCCTGAGCACTGGTCATGACCTTTTTTGCTCAAGACTAGCATTATACTACTTGTGCCACAGCTCCACGTCTAGCTTTTTGTTAGGTAACGGGAGACAAGAATCTCTGATGCCCCAGATTGCATCAGACTGTGATCTTCAGATCTCAGCCTCCTGAGTAGCTAGGATTACAGTCATAAACTGGTGCAGACAAATGGATAGCATGTTCATTATCATCTCCTCTAAGCTCTTGTTTACTAAAGATTCTTTATGATGAAATTGATGACATCTGTACAAACTGCAAACATAGGCATGAAATTCATTTGATTATTCAGTTGAAAATACAAAGGGATAAGGATAGCTTTAGGCATGACTAGATCTAGAAGCACAAAATGACTTCAAATCTTTCTCAGTTTTTTCACTCATTGGCTTTTCTCTCCAGTATACCTTCCCAGCGGTGGCAGCATCTGTCCTACAAAGCTGGATTATTTCTTCAAACTTTAAAGACTCCTATAGAAACAGGGCTTTTCATTCCTAGAAGCACCAGAGGAAAGCTTCAGGCTTATTAGATAAGAGATAATTGGGTATCATATTCAACTCTGAATAAATTTCTATGACTAGCTAAATGCAGTGTGCGTTCATCCTTGAAGTAAGAGGTGGTGAGGACATTATTACCCAAAATAAATGACAATAAAATGAGAAAGATGCCATCTACCAAAGAAATTCTCACAAGACAAAAGGGAAATAGATACAATGCCAGAAAATTAGGCTATATCTACCATTGTCTTCCTAGGCAGTACCATCTGGAACAATGGATGCCACTGTACTAGTTCATCAATCCTAGCCCATTCATTCTCATTGTAATCTTTCTCTAAACCTTATTGCCATTGCTACATCCACATTCTAGTCAAATTAATGATTTCAATGAAGAAAACATGACTTCCAAGTGTTCAGTTGAAAAGGGTGGGTAGGGAACTCTTGGTACATTATGATATAGGAAGGCCAAGTTACATGGCAAGTATGTAGTGTCTGAAGTTGTCCATTAGAAAGTCGGGAGCCAGGATGCCTCTGTCCTATTATTTTCTCTTTGGTACTTTTCTACTTTCTGGTGCTTTTCACCTTCTATATCCCCACAGCAGTTTCTTAATATCATATCATCTTGGGTAAGCTGCTTTGGGCTCTAGGTGTTAGAATACCTAATTCAGTAGATGAATAGATCAAGAAAATGTGGTATATATACACAATGGAATTCTATACCTCCAGAAAGAATGACATTGCCCCATTTGTTAGGAAATGGAAAGACTTGGAAAAAATTATATTAAGTGAAATAAGCCAGGCCCAAAGAAACATAGGTCCCATGGTTTCCCTTATTTGCAATAACTAGTATATGTCTGAGACAAGCAGAAACAGTCAGATAAGTTGATGTTAGGCGAAATGAACGCCAAGATAAGGACTCAAATGGTTTTTCTTTCTTTGTAATGTTTCTAACATATTTATAAAATGATTTCTTTGTTGCTTTGTATGTCCCTCCCCCACAGTATAACCCCTGCTTTTACTGTATTTGATGCTGGTATAATTTGGGGAGCAGAAGGGGAAAAAACATTGTTTAAATAGAGATACAGGTTGACCCATTGCAATATTGAGATACAAGACACTATGTCAAAAAACAAACTTTACAATCTAGGCGGGAGTGGGGGGGTCGGGAAAAGGGAATGTCGCTGTGGAGATATGAGGGAAGGGATGGTAGGGGGAAAACAAAAGAGGAGGCAACAATGTTTGATAAGAAATGTACTCATTACCTTGCTCATGTGATTGTAACGCCTCTGTACAGTACTTTCATAATAAAAAAACTTATTTTTAAAAAAGAATTCAAATAAAAGCCACTATCTCTAAAAAAATTACCTAATTAAAAATCTAAATATAACAAGAAATTTAAAAAACTGTATTGGGGTTGAAATGTTGTATTACATCAGATTCTCACATTTTTTTATCTTGTGGCAACAAGATTGCTGCAATAACTCCAAGTATCACATCACTCCAAGGTGATGTTCAAAGTGTGGACAATAAGAAGAAAGGACTTCCTTCTATAGTCTTCTATAGTCTTCCAAGGAACAAAATATCCTTTACATTCTTCTCCCATATCTCTGGCCATACTATCTAATCATCTAGAGCTGCAAACAAGGTAAAAGTCAGAAATAATTTTTAGGTTCTTTCTTTTAAGTAAATTCTTAAAATAGGAAAAAAAAGAGCTGGTACTGCTTTTATTTTGTTTGTGCTGGTCCTGGGCTTGGGCTTGAATTCAAGTCTGGGCTCTAAACTTCTTTTGCTCAAATCCAGTGCTCTTCCACTTGAGCCACACACTTCAGTTCTGGTTTTTTTTTTGTTTTTTTTTTTTTTTGGTAGTTTAATGAAGATAAGAGTCTCACAGACTTCCTGCATGAGCTATCTTTGAATCATAGTCCTAAGATATCAGCCACCTGAGTAATTAGGATTGCAGACATGAGTTCATGGTGCTGACAACTGGATAAAACTTTTTACTAAGGATGTCTAGGGATGGCTTATTAATAGGAAATTGATTATACAAACATATTTTCAAAGAACTTAGCCTGTTTGAAAAGCACATAAAAGGAACTTTATAATACAATCTTTATCTCCTAATAAAGTTTAATCATGAATTAGAGATACTAGTATACTGGGTACTGCTGACATACATCTGTAATCCTTTTTACTGAGGAGGCTGAGATCTGAACATCACAATTCAGAGACGGCTCAGGCAAAGAAGTCTATGAGACTCTGATCTCCAATTTGCCACCAAAAAGCTAGAAGGAGAAGTGGTAGAGTGCTAGCTTTGAGCAAACAAAGCTTAGGAACAGTACCCAAGCCCTGAAGACCAGCAAAAAACAATCAATTAGGCCAGCTACCAGTGGCTCATGCATATAATCCTAGCTACTCAGGAAGCTGAGATTTGAGGATTGAAGTTCAAAGACATCCTAGGCAGGAAAGTCCATGAGACTCTGATCTCTAATAAATCACTAGAAAACCAGAAGTGTCTTTGTAGCCCAAAGTGGTAGTAATCTTGAGTAAAATAACCTTGAGTAAAGTAACCTTGAGTAAAAGAGCTCAAGGATAGAACCTAGGACCTGCATTCAAGCCCCATGACAAAAATAAAAATAAAAATTTAGAAATAAATAAATAATTAGGTATTGGTTTTTCTTTGAATGTAGCACCTCTCTCTTTGTATCTTTCTTCCCCTTATAGATGCATTATCTCCTTCATCTTTCCAAAATATCATTGCCTCCTTTTAAGTCCCAATTAACCCTGAGTGTTTGGTTCTTCTTTGAGAAGTCTATGCTGGGTGCTCAACACTGTTCTGATAGCCCACCCTGTGTAAGTATAGTACATCCATGCTTCCCAGGTACAGCATATTTCCTCAATAAAAAAATCTTGCCTGTTTACTTACTTGCTGCTCCGACAAGCAAGTTTTAGTGGTTAGAGATTGAAAATCAGCTCTTATAGTACAAGTGCCTGGCAATTCTGTAATTATATTATATTATAGAATAAGCACTCAGGATTTCTTTCACAAATAACTGAACAAATTAAAGCGGTAATAACCTAGAATTCCTTTTATCTCTTTGTATACTACCTGTAAATAAGAAGGGAAAACAAAACAAAACTCTTTTCTCAATTTAATATTCGGTCCATTAAGGAATCCACTTTTCTTGACCATCCTCTAACTTCCATCATACAATCTCTCTCTCTCTCTGTGTCTCTGTGTCTCTCTCATCTGTCTGTCTGTCTCTCTCTTCTGCTCTTTCACATAGACACAAACACACTGTACAGAAGCAAAGACAGACACTACACCTGAACTGAATGGACTGAAATGTATCAGTGTATCACATTTGCATTAAAGGGCACCATCTTTAGCATTTGGTACCTTTTTTTTTTTTTTTTCTGTCAGTCATGGTGCTTGAACTCTGAGCCTGGGCCTGTTACTCAGCTCTTCTGCTCAAGGCTAGCACTCTACTACTTGAGCAGCAGTGCCACTTCTGGTTTTCTGGTGGTTTATTGGAGATAGGAGTCTCACAGACTTTCCTGCCAGAGCTGGCTTTGAAGCTCAATCCTCAGATCTCAGGCTCCTGAGGATTATGGATGTGAGCCACCGGCACCAGGCATTCAGTACTTTTTATGATACCTACTAAATCCTAGTGAGTGTATTTGTTGATTTCCTCTATTAGTCCCTACAATATTAGTGAAATCTTGATAGTTTTCCTACAACTTAAAATGCTCAACTCAAAGGTAGTCAATAACAAATGTATTTTTTTGTTTTTGTTTTTGTTTTTGTCTGTCGTGGGGCTTGAATTCTGGGCCTGGGCGCTGTCCCTGCGCTCTTCAGCTCAAGGCAAGAGCTCTACCGCTTGAGCCACAGCACCACTTCCAGTTTTCTAGTGCTTTATTGGAGATAACAGTGTCGAGGAGTTTCCTGCCCAGGCAGGATTTGAACCATGGTCCTCAAATCTCAGCCTCCTGAGTAGCTAGGATTACAGGCGTGAGCCACCAACGCCCGGCTACTTTATGTAATTCTATATTATGGTTACTGATTGGAACAAACCTTTATTACTTGGTCAAATGTTTAGCAGTAAGACCCACAGATATGCTGCATATTGGTCCATTATATTGCTTTGTTTTTTATCTTTCTATATCTTGCATAAAAAATACACATTTCCACATTGGAGTGCATTACTAAATAGCCTTAATTGCTTTCTTTAATTTTAAGTTGGTACAAATTTATAACTTTTCTTAAGAAATGCATAGTATGGTCTTATTTGTGATCATTTGGGTAAATGCCCAAAAGTGGGATTGCTGGGTCATAGGGGAGCTCTATGTAGAGTCTTTTGAGGAACCTCCATACTGCTTTCCAAAGTGGTTGAACAAGTTTACACTCCCACCAACAATGCAGTAGGATTTCCTTCTGTCCACATCCCCTCCAGCATCTGTTGTTATTAGAGTTCTTGATTATAGCCATTCTAACTGGAGTGAGGTGGAATCTCAATGTTATTTTGATTTGCATTTCTTTTATGGCTAGAAAGGTTGAGCATTTCTTCATATGTCTATTGTTCATTCTTATTTCCTCTTCAGAGAAGTTTCTCTTTAAGTCTTTCACCCACTTATTTATTGGGCAGTTGTTTCTTTGAGGATTGTTTATTGCAGAATTATTTGCCATAGCTAAGATATGGAACCAACCCAGATGCCCCTCAGTAGATGAATGGATCAAGAAAATGTGATATATACATGTATGTGTGTGTGTGTGTGTGTGTGTGTGTGTGTGTGTGTGTGTGTATGAATTCTATGCCTCCATCAGAAAGAATGACATCGCCCCATTTGTTAGGAAATGGAAAGACTTGGAAAAAATTTTATTAAGTGAAGTAAGCCAGGCCCAAAGAAACATAAGTCCTCTGATTTCCCTTATTTGCAGTAACTGGTATATGTCTGGGACAAGCAGAAAAGGTCAAAAGCTATGTACATATGACTAGATAAGATGATGTTAAGTGAAATGAACCCCAAGATTAGGTACACAGTGTTTTTTTTCTTTCTTACTATTGTTCCTAATGTACCACGTGATTTTTTTGTTTCTTTGTATATTCCCTCCCCCATGGTATAACCCCTTTTTTCACTGTATTTGATGTAGGTGCCCTGCATCTTGTATATACACTTCTCTAACTTGGGGAGGGAAAAGGAAAAAACAAAATACTTAAATAGGGATACAGGTTGACCCATTGTAACAATTGGATGTACAAAACACTATGTTGAAAAATGAACTTTACAATTTAGATGGGGAGGGGAAAGGGGGGAGTACAGTTATGGAGGTGGGAAGGAAGGGATGGTAGGGGCAAAACAAAGGAGGAGGCAACAATGCCTGGTAGAAAATATACTCATTACCTTGCTCATGTAACTGTAACCCCTCTGTACAGTATTTTTACAATAAAAAATGTATTTAAAAAAGAAATGCATAAAAATCCTGAGTTCCATAATATTGCAATTTAAGACCTCCATTATTAAAATATATCATTCAACATTCTATTATACTATTATTTCTTAGTTACTTCCACCAACAATACTGTTATTCAACAAACACTTACTTAACCCCAGCATATACCAAATGTTGTCTAAATACTGAGGAGCTGATCATTAGAAATAACTGATATGGTTCTTACTATTGTGGATTTTATATTCTAAGCTGTAAACATGCCTGGCTGATAATAGTAGATAGGGATAAGTGCTCTAAGAAAACTAAGGCAGAGACAGTGGTACAGAAAGTAGTGTTAAGTGGCACCAGTGGGTAGAAAAGGTTAAAATTACATAATGCCATTCAATCAAAGCCCTGAAGGCAATAGTGGTTGATGCAGAAAAAAATCACAGTGCAGAGTCCTTGCGGCAGACACGTTTGGCAAGGTTGAGAAGCAATAGTGTGGACAGGAAGGTACACAATGAAGTTAATTTTTGAGGGCATAACAGGTAAAAGAACGTAATTACAGTGACCTTGCCACATGTTATTTTCATTCTTAGTAATAACAAACATTAAAACTATTTTGTTAAGTTGTAAAAATGGATGATGGTGATGGCTAAATGATTTTATGAATGGTCTTAATACTATGAAACTATAGACCTGAAGATGGGTATAATGGTGAGTTTTATGTTACTCATATTTTACCATAAATTAAAAATATCTCTGTGTCCCAGAATAGATACTAAGTACTGGTGTTTAGAATGTACAGTAAAGATTCAGACAATCCAAATCTACTAAGAAAACAACACTGATTTTTTTTCCTTACTGTGATAAAATTCTTGAAAAATCAAGTACAGGAGGAAAGATTTTTTTGGTTCATAGTTTCAGAGGTTTCACTTCAAGGTCAGCTGGATCCATTGTTTTGGACCTGAGTCAAGTCAATAATGGGTGGTGGAAGTGTGTGACTGAGTAGCTGGATGATTCTTAAACCAAAGAAAGAATAGAGAGACTGGAATTGGCCAAGGACAAGATATATCCTCCAAAAGCAGGCCCACAGAGATCTCCTTCCTCTAACCACATCCAAATTCTTGTTTCTACCCACCTCTTATAATGCAATCAAATTATAAATCCATTTATGGATTAATCCACTGATTAGATCTAGTCCCTCATAATCCAAGCCCCTCCCAACAATACTATCACCTGGGGATGAAGACTTCAACATAGGAGCTTTCAGGGGACATTTCCAATCCAAATTACAATTATAATTTAGTATATATTTATAGAATTTTATATATCCTATATATTACATATAGTTTTATATATAATACATATTGCATATATTCATATATGTAGGTCTCATATATAGTATATATTTGTAGTTACATACATAAATATATGTCATATAATGTGTTTATAATATACATATATTTATGTATATGTATATGTTATATATTATTATATATACATATGTATATTATATATATAATTGCAAATATAAACTGCAAACTAACATCAATCATGTTCCCAAAGAGAAAGCAGAAAGCACTAGGTTATGAATCTCACAGTATGTGTTCTTGGAAACATTAGTGCAGAGAGCTCTCAGAAATAGAAAGGGATTGTTCAAAGTATTTCAAGGACTAATGCACCTCCAGCAACTCACAGAAATTCACTGATGAATTGGCATATGCAGAGATCTAAAATAAAAAGCTTTAAATTGCTTAAATACACATTTTGATATCTGTTTAATTTTTTTGATACAAGGTCGCAAAACCATTTTGATCGCAGACATCTTCTGCCTCACCTCTGAACATCCTGAGGATCTAGTGTTCCAACAAAGCTATGTCACTGAAAAGGAAAAACTGAGTCAGGAAAGCAAGAGTTTGTGGGGAAAGTGTGACCTGAGTTGAGCCCTGAGGGAAAGGTCATTCTTAGAACTAGAGAAGTAGTTATTGCAAATAAGAGAAACCATGGGACCTATGTTTCTTTGGGCCTGGCTTACTTCACTTAATATAATTTTTTCCAAGTCTTTCCATTTCCTAACAAATGAGGCAATGTCATTCTTTCTGATGGAGGCATAGAATTCCATTGTGTACATATGCCACATTTTCTTGATCCGTTTATCTACTGAGGGACGTCTGGCTTGGTTCTATATCTTAGCTATGGTAAATAATGCTGCTATTTTCAATAACTAGTATATATCTGAGACAAACAGAAAAGGTCAGATAAGATGATGTTAAACAAAATGAACTACAAGATAAGGACATAAGTGCTTTTTTCTTTCTTGCTATTGTTTCTAACATATTTATAAGGTGATTTTTTTGTTGTTGTTGCTTTGTATGTCCCTCCCCCCTGGTATAACCCCTGTTTTCACTGTATTTGATGTTGGTATAATTTGGGGAGCGGAAGGGAAAAAACAAAATGTTTAAGTAGGGATACAGGTGGTTCCATTGCAACAATGAGATGTACTATGTCGAAAAATGAACTTTACAACTTTGGCCAAAGTGGGGGGAAGTGTAGTCGTGGAAATGGGAGGGCAGGGATGGTAGGAAAAAACAAAGGAAGAGGCAACAATGCTTGATAAGAAATGTACTCATTACCTTGCTCATGTGATTGTAACCCTTCTGTATGGTATTTTCACAATAAAAAATCTTATTTAAAATAAAAAAGAACTAGAGAAGTAGAAGGAAGCCAGAGTGCTAAACCACTCCTTTCAGAGTACCTGTCCTGTGATTTGCATTTCCAAATACCATTGAGCTACAGAATAAATGTCCTAAAATACTGATAAAATAATCATCTTGGAAATCACAAAAATCCATCTTCTGGAAATATTCAGATCAAGAACATTAAGATCAGTTATTTTGGAGAAGTTACCTGAATTCTTATTCGTTAGTTTATAAACAAGAATTTCTAGACAAAAGGTCTAGATTGATGGCTCAGACATCCCAGCTTAATCAACCAAAGGGTGTTAACTTTCTTACTCTGGTACCAGAATCCTGATACATAAAGAAAGGACGTGTGGTCTTTGTATGTCTGCCACAGAAGCTTTTTGCTTTTTTAAAGCAAAAAAGTGAATTCCTATGCAAAATGAAGATTTCAGCATGCACAAGATATGGAATCAGAATCAAATTAAAGAACAACGCAAGCTTGGATTTTAATGAAGCCTCATCTTTGTTTCTTTTGCAGATCAAATTTTTGGCTCTCATCTGCACACAGTGTGTGAACGTGAACATTCCACAGTTCCACGGTTTGTAAAGCAATGCATTGAAGCTGTCGAAAAAAGAGGTGAGTAACTGAATATGCAGCAGTTCCCTTCATTCCTTCATCCTCCAAACAACCAGCACTTGAGTTCATTGAGCCTCTTGATTTGTCTGGAAACCCACGCAATTACAACTTGACTTTTGGTTAATCAGTTAAGAGGATCAGATTTCTTATTAAGTTCAGTTTGTTTTTACAATAGGGACATTAGTAATTCTCACTAGCGTTCTTTTTTTCTTAATATTTTGTCTGTCTGACATACTGTTGATTCAATTGCAAACTCCTTGTTTCCAAGCCAATGATAAAACATTCATAAAATATCAGCGCTCACAGTGTTAGAACCCCCCTAACATTCATGCTGGAAGACGTTGTGCCAAAACAATTTTTGGTAAGCCCCCAACATTATCTAAGAAAAGCAAATAGCATTTCAACTTGCAGAGGCACCCCATCTTCCACGTTTCTATTCAGTGCAGAATGCAGCTAGCTAGTTTTCCTGGAACAATTAACAGATGCACCTCCAATGTTGAAATGACCTTTGATTTCTCTTGTTCAACATTGTTTTTCATCTGAAATTATTTCATCTTACTGAAGAGAACAAAATAAAACCCAATTGACTCATCATTTCTGTGCTCATCTATCTGTGGGATGTTTTTTTCTTTCACACTATGACTTCACTCATTCAAGGTCATTTTTCCTGGAAGATATATATTACTAGATGCAGAATCTTAAAGAATGTATTATATAAAAATGTGAGGCTTCATCACCATCTGTTACAAGTTTACAACATATTCCCAGGATCTTGGGGCGTATATATCATGTGAAAGATAGAGGTGTTTTCAGAAAAAGAGAATTAGTGAACCTTTTCTCATTTCTGGCTTCTAGTCTCTTGAAACAATAGAACCAAAGGGGAAACAATCTTTACCAAGTAATCTGCTAGGAAAAGGCCATTTTAATTCTCTCAGTGTTACCTGCTTTATTATAAAAGCATAATAAAAATGGTCCGCAATTTCCAACTCCTGGAAATTCATACTTTAATTATACTGAAAGGACAGCTTTGGGATCTGATCATTCCCAGATCAGTAGAGAATGAGAGAATTAACAAGAGGAGAAAAAGTGGGTGGGGAAGGTGGATAAAGACAGTAGTTTGGGGAAAAGCACATTCTCACATCGGAGAGTGAAAGGGAGAGTACTGAGAAAGGGTAGGAAACAGTACATGCAGAATAAACATGAGGAGAGGTGTCTGGGAGAAAGGAAGTCAATTGGAATTTAGAGAGAAATATATTTTTATTGTCTGTTGCAATTTCATTTAATTTTGCAAGTACATATTTTAGGTATAACTATTATTTAATAAATACTTGAAGCTAAAATGGGTCACTGAGAATTACAGTGTTATTATTTTCAATAGTTAAATTTTCATCATTTCCAAGATATTTTTACTGATGATGTGAGCACTATTACATTAGATCAAATATCCAAATAGGACATTGGGGGAAGCTGCAGGTAATAAGATGCATGCACATACAAGGAAGAGCTCTATGCCTCTTGATTTATGAATCTACCCTTCACAAAAATAAAACAGCCTGTTTGATGCAGTCTTTCAGTGTGCAGACAGTATAATATTGTAAAGTAGAAAATGTCTATGAATAGAAATTGTATCTTTTGTTCACGTCATTTTGCTGCGATTTTTAATAAAAGTGAGATGATATTTCTGCTGACAAGAGCAATTGTATATAGCTCTAAATTTCATTGTCCCAATGTTTGCTTTTAAAATGAATTTGTAGATCCAGCACTAAACAGGCACTAATCACACATACAATTATTAAAATAATGCCTGAGCATTTTAATGAAACACAGAGGCATCATACTGCCACAAAGCAACAGACAACTCAAAGCACTTTGTCAGCTTCAGGGAACTCTCTGGAAATGTTCAGTAAAAACTAGGAAGCACAAGATAAATGTCTCACATCATTGTAAGATTTAAAGTGTGTACTTTTGATTATATTTTTCTATGATCATCTTGTTGGATTAATATTCTTACATTTATACGCCACTTCTATTTACTCAAAGTGTTGTTTTTACTAAATTCTGGCATACAGCACCTCAGGACAGAAATAATTTATGTGAATCTCAGTCCAATGTTTATGCAAGCTTCTGATGACATTTTATGCAGGAGTTGGTATTAGGAAGTAGCATATAAAGGTGCCAACTCTCTCAGCAGGGCTAGGACTCAGCAAATCTACAGCCCCTCTTCTAATGGCCAGATCCTCTTCCAGCCAAGATACTCAACTACAGAATAATGAAAAATTCTTATGGACCTGATATGGAAAAGGAACATTTAGTGAAAACTGTGTGTTTAATTCTCATAGTCTTGGGGAAATAGCCTCAGAGTTCAGTACAGCAGCACACTGACACTTGTCTTTAGAAGAAGAGGAAGAAGGAGGAGAAGAAGAAGGAGAATAATAATAAGAAGAAGAAGAAGAGGAGGAGGAGGAGGAGGAGGAGGAGGAGGAGGAGGAGGAAGAGGAAAAACAGGAAGAAAAGGAAGATTTAGTCCTTTCCTCTCTTTTCTCTTGAGATTATTTTCTCTTTAAAAATCTCAACTATAAACTCTAGGTGTATTTATAAGTGTTACTTACATGCTAGACTTAAAAATGAAGTGTTATAAGGAAGACAGATAACTCCATTCATTCATTCATTCATCCATTCATTTTACTACTTGCAATATAACAGAACGAAACTTTTCATACTTTATTCTCCCCAGGAAAATTCTTCTCAGTACTTGGCATGATATGCATTCTGTATTTACTTTTAGTAAAGTAATGTTAGTTAGCTTTTAAAATTTGTACCTTTTAGATATGCTTAGAAGAAAATCCAATAGTAAGACAATGTAAAACAATTTGGGGAAAAAAACTTATTCTGCATATATCTTTACCTAAACTTGGTTCTCTTTTTCCTCTGAACACCGGAGTACTCTCCTCTTCACCAACTGTAGTCATCTCTGTGGTTTCAGACATTTGAAAGATGGAGTGTTAAAGAATGTGGCTGTCTTTATAGCTCACCTTGGTGGTTCCTTCAGCCTTGCTTTACTGCAGAATGATAAGCTATCATAACTGACCAGTGGGGGAAAAAATCTCAATTTAAGTGTTTCCTTACAAAAAATGCTTTGGGAAATACATTCAGCAAATATTTCATTCATATCTTTGCTAAAATGACAAAAATTATGAAATCATTTGTCACTCTGTGTGTGTGCACAAGTGTGTGAGTGCACGTGTGTGCGTGCATGTGTGTGTGTGTGTGTGTGTGTGTGTGTGTGTGTGTGTGTGTGTGTGTACTGGGAATTGAACTCATGGCCTCACTTTCACTTGGCTCTTTTGTGCTCAAGGCTGATATTATCCCATTTGATCTGTACCCCATGAATTTTTGCTGGTTACTTGGAGGTAAAAATGTCCTGAGTTTCTTGCCTGTACTGGCCTTGATCCTGTTATAAGATCTCAGCTTCTGAGTAGATCTGTTTACAGGTGTGAACCACCAGCACCCAGCTGATACTTCTTTAAAGATTGGGATAACAAACATGTAGAGGAATGTACTGTAACATATTGGTGGTAATACAGGTATAAGAAGTGAGAACTCAATTTTCTATTTCTTCTTAGAACACATTATATACTTTATAATGAAAATACATGTCTATAAAAATTGCTTACTTAAAAGTGATCTCAGTCATGTCTGATATAGACAAAGGCCTTAGAAAATGGATTGGATATATTAAATTTTATATAAATTTAATTTAATTATATGTTCTGTATTTTTAATTTAATATTTATATATTGTCTAAACTGGTGTACTAAGTAGTCAACTCCCAAGTCATAATTCCTTCTATGCAATGTATATAAAGGATTAACTCTCTTTTGTGAAGACCTAGTATTGAAAAGAAGCTTACATTGATATGTGACACATTGTAAGCACTGAATATTGGTTAAATGAAGATATAGATGCCAACAATATGTTGCATTTAGGCCACAAGTAGCTATTGAGTACTTACTGTGTGCTGTTCTTCCCGCCACCAACTGAGAATATAGAGAAATAGCCATTAAACAGATACACTTGAATATGAGTATATGTTAGAGTAAACAGTGATACGTGCTCTGAGAGAAAAGAATAGATGCTACAAGATCTAATACCACCATAATTATGAAAAGCAGCCAGGGAGCAGTGACTCGTGCCTGTAATCTTCGATAATTAGGAGGCTAAGAATGGGAGGAAAGATCATAGTTTAAGATTAGCCTGAGCAGAAAAATTGGTGAGACTCCGCAACCCATAACCAAACAGTCACATAAGCTGGTCATCCCAGCCTATGGGAGATGCCTAAATTGGGAAGATCACAGTTCCAGGACAGACTGGGCAGAAAAATCCACAAGACTCCATTTCCACTGAGGGTAACAAGATGCTATAATCCCAACAACATCTGGAAGCCTAAAGGAGGCAGATCAAAGCTCAAGATCATATCTGAATGGGAAAAGAGACCCTATCTTCAAATAAGAAGCCAGAAAATAGGGTTATATGTATGGTTAAAGGGATAGGGGGCCAGCCTAGCAACATGAGCCATAAGTTGAAACCCTAATACTGCCCAAAAAAAAGAGCAAGAAAGATAATAAACTTTGAAAAGTAAATATACATGTCCATTTTAACCTCAGTACAACAACAGTACAATATGAAGAAAAACTTTGTCTTTTTTGTGTGAGATGCACTAAAAGGCACTTCATAAATAAGAAGCAGCACTTTCTCTCAATCAGTATCAAACATGTACCTAACTGAAGACTTGTTGAATAAAGCAACAGAGTTAACCAAATGAATGAGCATAAATCTACCTTAAACATATTTTTACACCTAATAATATTTGTTTATAAGTAAATGTAACAGTTTTAACAAATTAATATAATTTAGATTGGCTTTCAAGATTTTCAGTTCTGCTTAATATGCTTCCAAACTATTTAGCAACTGTCTGTGATTTCTAGAGGTATGTGGCACAACAATTTGATCATACTTAACTGTAACTGAAGTACACATTCAAAAACAGTTAAGATGGCAAAATTTACATTACATGCCATGTACCACAAATCTTTAAAGCAATATGGTGACTTCCAGGTTTAAGCTTGCTTGCAATGTGTCTCAGCAAATGCTAATCAACAAGCAGTTTGTCCTCTCTGGCTTTTTTCTGAACCACAGAAAGACTATGACAGGAATGATACACAAAGTTACATATTTGACTTAATGCCTGAAAGCCACCCTGGGATCTATAACCTTGCTTAAGGATTTAAGAAAGACCTTTAGTCTACGTCTGAGAAGGTCCTTAGCCTCAAAAACTTTATCTCGCAACTTGACTTCATAGCAGCTGTTATATTTTTTTTTTGCTGTCGTTTGTTTGACAGGATCCAGTTATAGGTTCCGATGTCTGTTTAAAGAAACAAGGAGGCTGTTGGCTTTAAAATTCCCTCATTGCTTGTGTGATCAGCATTTTCCCAGGCTTTTCTACATACTTTGCCAAGCAAAGGGACTGACCTTTTGTAGCAAACACTTTTTCATTTCAAAATGCTCACTTTGATTTTTGTCCCATTTTCTACTCATTCCAAACTGTTTACAACCCACTAAAAATGACTGTGAATTATATGTTTGTGTAATGGATTCCTTTTGTGGTCTCAGTGGAATGTTTACTTTGAACAATTAGTTATCTCTGGGTAGATTATAGCAACTTGGAAAAAAAAGAATGGCTAAAATTATTCTTTTACCTTAATTGGTTTGGGGGGGGGGGATTTCTCTACTATTACATGAAATTTAAGATAATGTCACATTACCAAGCTCAGGACATTATAAGTGAAATCTGTATTTCATGAATATTTATTTGGACATGTTTGTTTCTATCACAAAAATAGTTATACCTTTCATCACCAATATCTTTATTTAATTCAGAAAACTTCATAACATGGACCGTATTAAAGTAGACAAGTATTTGTTCTATATGTGTTGATTTACAAGCTCAGTGAGGCATGCTCACGTGTGTATTTCTTATACAAATAACAAGCATGATTATAATAGAGCAATATTGCTGAGACATATGAAGTTTGTTGTTATAAAGTTTTCCTGGTGCTCTGTTTGTGAACAACTGTGCCTCTCGAAATACTACTGAGTGCTTTCTTGCAAACATAAAACTTTACATTGCCATTTCCTGCTGCCTTAGAACCCAGAGCCCTAAAGTGCCGATCATACTGCTTTCTGTACACAAGCTGTGATCCCAGTGCTGCTGGTTTTATACACTGCTCATTCTTTCCCACTTTGGGATAATCTATTATAGTTGGATGCAAGCACATATTAAACACTGATACTTCCATGAAGAATGTGCAATTTGTACTGTTTAGTTTCTGATGAGATTTTTGAAAACTTTTATGATTCTATCTTGTTCCAGAGAGACTTCTGCTTGCTAGTTTTATAAGCAGTGAGTGAAAAAAAAAGGAACAAAAACAAAACAAACTGATAAAAATTACATGCTTAAAAAATCAAGAATACAAGATAAGCACTTTTTCTTTTTCCCAAGGGAATATTTGTGGACTGAACCAAATGTTTCTGAGGGCAGTGACCTACTTTTTTTAATACTTGCTTTGCATGCCTAGAGCTAGGCATCTACATGCATTTACAGTGGAGATGATCCTCAAAGAAGCTCCATGAGAGTTTACTGAAAATGAACTTAGTTTTTCTTTCTGAGTTAAAATTAAGACCAGTTTAGTGCTGTTGGTGTTTTGTGTTTTGTTTTATTTTAATGCAGCCACAAAGACAGCCACCTTCCTGACAGCAGTAGTGTTGTGTAGGGTCCAAGTTGGAATTGGCTCTTTTGGGTAGTCATGCTGGGGCCTCTGTGTCTGTAAGAAAGCCACATTCAGGGCTAGAGGGGAAGACAAAATCAAAAAAGAGTAAACAGGAAACAGCCAGCAAGAGTACAAAAAGAAAAACCAGGAAAAGACAACCAACAGAAATCAGAGATGACAAGGTAGAAAGACGGGGAGAAGCTGAGTTTTTCAGTTAAGAAAACAAATGAGAACAAAAAGACATGCGTGTGAGGTCTGTAATGAAGAGAAGACAAACTAGGAAACAAGCTGCCATCTTGGCCATAGTTGCCTGATACTTGCTTCTTCTTTCAATGAGTGAGAGTCACATTACTCCATGGGCAGCATGCACTGACCACAAATTGTACATACAGAAATGTTTTGTATTGTTTCACTGATTAATGATATTTGATGCAGTTTATCTATATCTAGCAATATACACAACAGTCTTTTAAAATAATTACACAAGGGCTGGAAAGGTGGCTCAATGGTAGAGTGCTTGCTTTGCATGCCTGAGGCCCTGGGTTCGATTCCTCAGCACCACATAAGCAAAAAGAAAAAAGCCAGAAGTGGTGCTGTGGCTCAAGAGGTAGAGCGCTAGCCTTGAGCTGAAGAGCTGAGGGACAGTGCCCAGGCCCAGAGTTCAGGCCCCACAACTGGACCAAAAAAATAAAATAAAATAATTACACAAAGAGAGCTTAAATACAACGAAAGTTCACCTAGGAGTAAATGTGCAGTTCAACCACCATCTAACAGACAGCAATGTGGATCTAGTCAAATTAGTCAGGGGATGACCCCACACTTACAATCCCTAACGCATACAAATAAATAATATCTTTTCTCAGAAAAGCCTAAGCCTAGTTTTCAACTTCCCTTGGAGTCTGTTGATCTGAAACCAATGTCAAGACCCTAGGCAATTAACTTCTTATTGTAAATGTAGAATTAAAATGATATTAACACGTCAACATATCAAGATACAATACTCTAAAATATCCTATGGTGGTTGTCATTAACAAGATGGGAGTTCTGGGTTTGAGAGTTTTTCATTAAAAGGTCTTATACTATTCAGAAGTTAATAATTCAACCATTAAAAATAATCTTGTCTGAAAGTTGGCAGGATGATTTAGTCTGAAAACAAATGTTTACAAAATTTGAAGAAAAAATTACATGTATTTGGAAAGCTTTCAGGTTTTCAAAAAGGCAAGAGCAAAATGAATAATAAAAATTTAAAAAGCACTAAAAAATAGTTCAAATATTTATTGCCTTGAGAGTCAAATGTGGACTTTCAGTTTTTCAAAAATGGGTTTATCTTTGTTACATACTGTGAGCTATTTATTAAAAATAAAAAATCATCATAACTTCCACCTTATTGTCACTCAGTTCTGAGACAGAATAGTTTTAGTTAGTGGCAGAACAAGACTCTACTTGTTACTTTTGGATAAACATTTCCTTAAAACATAAAAATTAATAATTAAGGAGTCTTTGGTTATCTCAGGAAGCTAAATTAGCCTGAAACTACAATATATTCATTTTGGTCCATTGTAAATAATGTTCCTTTTAAACATATCCAAAGAACAATGGCATTTTTCAGGGAATTTTTACTTTCAAATGAAGAATCCAACTTAAGCATTGATCTTTAATAATATCATATATATTTGTATATATAGACTGAGAGAATAAGTTGTATTTTGTATATAGAGGAAAACAGACTAAAAGACATACACTTGTAGACTAAGAAATATATGTATACAGATAGTAGATACATAGATACATAGATATCAGAAGAAATACAGATTCTAGATAAAATAGCTATAATAGCTTGCACTGAACATAACATCTTACCCTGTACAGAGTACTGGATAGTAATTTATCTGTTTCCTGAAAGATTCAGATCTTAGAAGTTTCTCTAAATTCTTTGGAGGTTATCTTAGAGTGCAACAGGTTATTGCGTTAAGAATGTTTTTCTCGAGTTAAAAATAATCTTTTTCTACTTTTATCTAATTTTTCCTGATTTTATACTTTTCAAACCATGTTCTATTTTCAGGTCACAAAACAAATAATCAGATAGAAAAACACAAAAGTCAAGGCATTTTGAGAAGAAAAACTTTGCAAACCCAAAACAGATCTTAAATGATAAACCTGGAAGAACTTTTGAGTTTATAGAAGGCTATCAGTCCACTGTGTAATAGTTCACTCTTAAAAAAAAAAAAAGGAAGAAAGAAAGAAACATGCTGTGTTTTAGCGTGATAAAATAACTTACAGAAGAAAATTTAGATTACCTACAATACATAGCTTCCCCCACCCCCTCCTCAAGTATGAGTGAACTCTTCACACAGTGGCTGATAATGAAGGATTCTTTATAACTTGTGAATAAATAGACATGTAATGTTCTACATTGCTTCAATCATCATTGGAAAGTCTCTGGCTAGTGACTCACTTATACAATGCTGGAAACTATAAAAAAAGAAACGTGGTTAAGAGTTATTAGATAAAAGGAGCTTCATGATACTCAGAGAAATTTGTATTTTGATCATTTAAACAAGGCTACTCGTGGTGAGAATACGTTAAATTGTTCAATAAGGTACTATCTTTCCATCAATACCCAGCTATGCTAAACAATTGAAGTTAGGTTTCCTTAAAGATTTTATTTTCATCAATTTTTGGATATTCCATTTAAGTTAACCATCCAAGCAGCTACTAGCATATCCATTCTCTACTCATTTTCATCAGAGGAAGTCATATCCCATTAGGCATTGTTTCAACACCAATAGCCTGCTGTTTTTAATCAAGTAATTGAATGGTAACTATGACTTATAATTGATGTGCCTGCGAATGGTCAGGCACAGGCTCAGTTCCCATAACCACACTGAAAGTTGAGCTTACAGCATTTTCTTTTTATTTGGAGTTAGAATACCATGTTAGTGTTGTTCAGTATTAGTTTACTTCCTTATGAGTATCTCACCTTCTTGAATCAGTTTTTGTTTTCTATGTGCCTCTCAGGAAGTATTTATTTGATGACAATGTTTTTGTGTTAAAAGAGTATGTCAAAGAATTTGCAGTAAGAAATACATGATCAATAGAGAAGCATGTCAATTTAAGCTAATGAAGACAGGATATCAATACCCTGAGTTCTGGCATGAATATTGATTTCATTTTCTCCAAATTTACTTGATGGAGGACAAAAGTTGAACTGCTGGTGCTATCAAAAGCTCTATAAAGTCTTTTACTATACCTATGTCATTAGAATTGCACCATTATTGTTTTTGTTTTTGTTACTTTAATGATTCTTCTTTTGCAACATTTTACATTTTTGACCATTGGGGTTAACCTGAATTTATCAGCCTCCTACAGAGCAGCGATGACCCAAAAGGCAATATTGTAATCACTAAAGTGAGCAGTATTTTTTCTTTCCTTTTTTATCTTTAGAATGGGTATTTGCCCATGCATTTGAAGTTGTACACTTTAACAGTGGGACTTCTTGCTTTACCTAGCTATTGAAACCAATAAAAAAATGTTTATTTTCTCTGGTTTCACTTCTTGATGTTGCCACCTCATGCTACTCAGTCTGTCAGAGTGATCTCAGTCATACCTAAAACTTCCATGTTTCCTTCAGTCATCCACAAACTACAGTGTTTACATATGTGAATACCTCCTCACATTGCTTTTTCCATTTAGACCTCCTGTCTAGGATCTACTCTTCTGGAATTTCTTCTCTGTCCCCCAAAATTGTACTTTTTCAAGCTAAAGTCATCAGTATCCATCATGTTCTTCCTTACTTCTTAGCATGTTCATAGATACCACAGCCTATTTTCTCCTTTCCCTAGAAAGAAACATATTGAACTTCTTAGCTTTTTTTTCTGTCTCTCATTGCAGGCAACATTCTTTACCAATCTTATCATCTCTGCTTTCTTATTGTATCTTGAAAGTGATTCTTCACCTGCCGTGGCTCTGACTAGGACACCATAATTTTATTGAGACAAATCTCATTATGAGACATTGCCTTTGTTCCTACCCTTGTGTGTGTGTGTGTGTGTGTGTGTGTGTGTGTGTGTGTGTGTGTGTGTGTGTGTGTGTTTTCCTATTCTTCCAATGCTGTCAAAACTCTCCCTCATAAACACGGAGTTTCTTCTTAGAACCCTTTAATAGTACTTCTTCCTTATCAGAATAAACAGAGCTTCACACTGATTATTCCCACTAAAAAATGTAAGCACATGGCCCATGTGAAGTGTCTGCAGAAATTGCTTCTACCAGGAATGTCAATTACAAGGTTTCCAAAGGCCTTTATTCCTTCCATGTGCTCTTTCTTCACTTTAGAAATCTCATCACAATTGTACACTTAGCACATCTTTACAAATAGTATGAAAGCCACCTCTCTTTCTTGAAAGAAAATTCTCTAATTTGCTCTAACCCCCTCCCCTCCCCCAACACATAATGATCTGAATAACTGCCTTCTTAGTGTGTTATGACAGCTTTGCTTTCCCTACCACACTCTCTATTTCCTGGGATTGAAATGGATGCTTTTCTTGTCATTCCTCCAGCTAGAATGTAGGCCTTGACTCTAGCAAAGATGTCTACTTTATCTCTGTCTTCACAGAGATGTGGCAGGGGATGGATGCATGATGAATGAAGAGATAGTTCATATCATTCAAGATTTCTGCTTATCATTTACCTATAAAGATGGATTTATAGGTAAATGATAACCAGAAGAGTCATTGACTGAAGAGTCATTAAACTGCTGGAAGACACAGTTAAATATCTCTTTAAACATATGCAACCATATTATCCAGAAGTTAGGGAAATCATATTAAAAGTGAGAATAAGGTATTCTTTTTAATTTCTTTTGCAATGTCACATGATATGTATCTATACTTATATGGTAAACTGTACTAGCAATAATTGTAATAGGATGGGGCAAATTCTAATGTTCGATGCAGGTGTCATCTTTAATAGGAAGAAGCCAGTCTCTCAGCAATGTGTGTTAAATTGTTTCATAAACCTAAGGGATTTAAGTAACCAAAGCTAACATGATAGTTTTTAGCATACTAATGTCATAAGAATAGCACCATCATCTTTCTGGTTCAAAAAATTATGCATAAATTGTGCCTTCTTCCCGGTAAGTTTGTATATAATTTTCTCATTATCGCCCCCTAGCTCTCTTTCACCATTGCCACTTTCCAGGCATCTACCATCCTCAGAATAACCATGTTTCTGATTATCTTTTCCCAAATGTATTAGCTTGCATTATTCAAGGCTGAATCTCATTTTATTATTTCCTGCTCAAATTTCTAAACTCCTTAAGTCCATTTGTATGATTCTTTTGTCCTCACAGATGTCCACAGTTCCTCCCAATTTAGTATCATCAGCAAATTTAATTAATGCTCTGTTTACCTCTTCTTCTAATGAAACCAGTCCCTTGCTTCATTTCATCATACAAAGTAAAAATCTATTGGCAATAAAACAGTTTGAAGAAATGTTCTCTCATGGTAGAAGGGGAAGCTCAGGATACAGCAAAGAACCATGCAGCAAGAAGTGGACAGAGCAATGCGGTGGTAAGCTAGTTTGCTAATGGCCTCAAGCAAAATCTTCCTTATAGAGACCACACTTTGGCACATTGCCTGGGGTGATATCGGTGTACATGCAAGTGGTTTTATGTGTATTTGTGTGTGTTCTCTATTCTAACTTTATTACCCTAAACTTTTTTTCCTAGAAAGATAGACACATAGACACATAGATACATAGATACTTGAAAAACATGCTTAAAAATAGATAGTAGCCAGGTGCCAGTGGATCACCCCTGTAATCCTAACTACTTAGGAGGCTGAGATGTGAAGATTGTGGTTTAAAGCCAGCCCAGGCAGGAAAGTCCATGAGACCCTTATCTCTAATTAATCAGAAAAATTTGGACATGACGCTGTGGCTCAAGGGGTAGAGTGCTAGCCTTAGTAAATGAAGATCAAACCCCAGGACCAGTGCTCAATAGGAAGTGTACTCATTACCTTGCTCATGTAACTGTAACCCCTCTGTACAGTATTTTTGCAATAAAAAATGTACAAAAAAACCTCTAGATAGTAATGCAATTATTTATACAATAAAATATAAGTAAAGCAGTATTTGGTAATATTTAAGCAATTACATGTTTGAATATGCATAGGCTCTTGATTCTTGTCAGTGAGCTCTATCTACCATACATTGTAATCTAAATTTTTATCTTAGTTTTAAACCTGACCCTTAGAAGCAAATCAAATTTTTTATAAATAGAAGATTTGCAAGATAGAGATTTTCATTCAGTTGTGTCCAGCTGGCAAGCTAAAATGAAAGAATATTTTAATCTCTAGACTTAATCGATTAGAAAATACAGGTTGATTGAAAAAAATAACTTACCTGTTAATGCTAGAATAAGGACACTCCTGTTCAAAGAATTATATCGTTATTCTTTGAAGATGTGGTCAAATAGATACAAGTTAATTTATGTAAGTAAAGTAAAGATGGAGTTTATTAAGCTCCCAGGATGTGCCAGACATAATGTTAGTTCTTTCCAACATATGTGCCAACTAAGCCTACATTAATTATCACCCAATACTCCATAGTCTGTATTTCCATCTCCAGAAGTGTCTTGTCTTCTATGCGTCATATAGAGAGACAGTCTTCAGAATGTGGATGGATTGTATAAATCCATCAACTCAAGTGAGAGAAAATAGTTTCAAACTTATGCTTTCAATAGGACAAGCAGATGGCAGGCCAATATTTCTATTGTCTATCCTGAAGACAATGCACGTTTGAGGTGCTGAAATGAAGGCTGAAATACACTTCATATATAACACAAGGCCAGCAAAGATGTCATCACTGAAGGATAGCATTCACAAAACAGTGAGGAGGAATATTGTTAAGTACTCACAACCTCACATTGTTTTTCTAGTGAGAAAAGTCTGATGCATAATACATTCTTATGAGAGAATTTTCTCAGATGCCAAGACTTTACAGGCATAACTTCCATAAGCTTTAATGGGAGTTTCCTGCCAGCACCTGTTATAGTATAAAGTTCTTACTTTTCACACATAATCCAAGACTGACTTGGATCACTGTCTTGGAAAAACTAATATAGTGAAACCTTCTTATAATGTTTCCTCACGTATAATGTTCATCTTTTAATCCTTGCCCTGATATATGTATGTCCATGTTTTCAATTCAAATTCCTTTCCCACCAGAAAGGCTTCTTTTTACAAGAATTTTTTAATGGATGGAGGATGCCTTCCCAGGTGAACTAGTGAAAATGCTACATAAGGAAAAAGTTAGTAAGATAGAAACTTTATTAACACTAAAAATGAGCTCTTCTAGGTTAAAATAGTGTGTAGATTGACCATGTATTTCTGAGAATCCAACAGAAAAAAATAGAGCTTCATGCCCAAAAAGCAACAACCAGTGACTCTGAAACAGGATCACAAGTTAATATAATAAATCTTAATCATATTTTCTCCATGTAGTTATAGATTCAAATATGGTGATGTTTAACAACTAAATAATACTTCATTTAAAGACAAAGGATTAATCATCAGTATTTTTCAGATAAAATTATAGAATAATATATATATAATGATTAGAATAAATTAATTCCATATACTTAATTTAAATCAAATACTCTGTTATCAAAAATGTAGACAAGCCACAATTCAGACAGGATTTAAGTGAATTTTCTAAGGGAGGCACAAAAATACAAGTTTACAAACAACCATTTTATTTTGTGAAGTGTTTGAAGTGTCACGTTCTCTTAAGAACATAACCTGTCTGCTATATTTTGTTATACTATATTCCAGCATTATTGAATATCATGTCTTGTTTGACAGGATGATGGGCAGTGGTGGGGGGATACTTTTACTTCTTGGACATTGTTAAATAATGAATTTTTAGTTCTATTTTTAGAAAAACATGATGTTGGCAGGTAACACGCTTAAAGTTGGAGAGAGTATGAAAACTTGAAACCATGAGAAAACAATTGAGAACATGTCAGTGAAATTTTCAGTGGGGCAAAACTGGATTTGAACAAAGACACACATTAGCCTTCATTTTTGTTTTACATTTATAGAGTTACATTATTCCATGATGTTTCTTTGCACCTCTGTCTGACCTCTAATAAACTCCTGCTAGCAAACCTGTCTTGGGAAAAACATTTGTACCTCTTTTTGAAGTTTAGACACCTTTGTCACTTATTGGAACACTAATTGAATGTAACTGCTTTAAAATGGTCCAGTAAATTAGCAAACAAAAAAAAGAAGAGGGGGAAGAGGCTTCTGTCTCCTATGACAATATTTCCACACATTGGAGAAGAAAGGGTTTTATTGTGTTGTGTTGCTTTGCTTTAGTTTCCTTTGCTTGATAAAGCAAAGAAAGGGGGAAGGAAGTCACATTGTTACTTCTAAAAGCATGCTATGTTCCCCAGCTTAGTATCCTCCTCCTCTCCAATTTTACTTTTAGTGTACTTTGCTCTTCACTCAGGTGAAAGGTCACTCTTTTCTTTTGATACTCAGGCCAATGAATTAGTAGAAATGCATTTGGTCCTGGGTATAATAGCCTTTCATTAGGATTTGTTTTAAAACTTGAAAGCAGATTAGAAATCTAGGACTTCATGAGTTTTTCAATGTCCAGGCTCATGTGTCTCTAGTTCAGACAAATGAGTTGCTGGGGAAGACTTAAGGTCATTAGAGAGAGATGTCAGATGGATCCAGTGATCGTTCACAGACAGCTACACATACAGTATGCACAAAAGAGTGAAAGGAGTGGGAAAAGTCATGAAGTCAGGGACTGTGGTGCAGTGCCTGACGAAAGAGAAGAGAAAGGCATGGCTGTCAGAAATCTCATGATTCCAAGGAGGAAAGGTATTTCTCTATATGCCATTTAAATCTATAAAACAAAGGCCTACAAAGGCTGAAGGACTTCAATATAAGCAGTACAGTACCTGAAAGGAAAGTCATTATACAAATTGTCCTTGAAGAAAGATTATTTTTCATAATTTCCTTATGATTGAAAAATATTATGATGACAAGAATAAATCATGTTTAAAAATTAATTTCATTTAGTCAACCTGAAAAATGTCCCTCTCTTTTCTTGAATCCATAAGTACAAAAGGAAGAATTATTTCCCCTGTATATTAGCATATCTAAAACTAGAAGAAATCTAAGCAGGGTGAGCATTTGGATCATGTTACCTAGTCCTTTAAATCCAACATGATGCACCGACTTTCTTCTTTTGTTCCTGCCCATCATTTATTGCTTGTGTTCCTGTCCCATCCTTTATTGCCCTAACTCCTTTTCCTCCATCGTTTCATATCTCACATTCTTCTGAAGTTAAGTCTTGTATGTTTGTTCTTTTTGGTTAATGTCAGCTCTTAAGAAAGGTTGTAGCAGATTAGCTTACATTAAAGTTCACATGATTACTGATATTTGATGAGCAATCTCTCCATGTGTGTCAAGACAAGGTAATAAGATTCTAATTGCAGAATTTTAGGCACAAGCAAAACTGTGTGAAGATGTATTTTAAAACAATTATCTCTCTACATTTCTGAAAAATATATCTAAAACATAGACTCCATTATTAATCTTAAGACTTAAGTGGAGGACCAAAGGCATAAAATCTAGACTTTCAGTCTGATAGTCTTTCATTTCTACTTTCTAATAGCACTTCAAGAATCAGCTACTGGGACTGATTGTGGAATTTTTTATGTTTTTTATTGTAAAAATAGTGTACAGAGGGATTACAGTTATATGAGTAAGGTAATAAGTACATTTCCTATCGAGCATTGTTACCTCCTCCTTTGTTTTCCCCCTACCATGATTGTGGATTTTTGAAATATAATTCTGAAAACTCAAACATTCTAGCCCTTGGGGAAATGGAAAAGTGAGGATATTCTTTCTTTATATTTCACATAAAGGAATACATAAATTTTATTTGTAATTTAGGTTCTCACCATTTAGAAAATCAATATATATCAGGAGGTACTCCATAAATAGTATATTAATGAACAACAACATATGTAAAGCATCATAGTTTGATATACCATTTTTCATAATAATACATTCAATCGGAATAATAGAAGCTAAATATTCATAATTATATATACATATATTATATATATGTATATGTACACATATTTCAGTAAGACTTTCAATGTAGGTCTATGTGTCAAAATCACCCAGAAGCAGGAAATCTGGTTTGTATTAGACCAGTGCTAGATGAGTTTTAAATAAGGAAGCAATTGGTATTGGAATTCCCTTCTTTTAAGTCAACAAGTAGTGCTTTAAGTAAAACTAAACGGTATATATAATACTTTGCTAGATAGCTTACAACTCTAATCTTGTCAAGATTGAAGCTAAGAAGATAAGTTTCTCCTAGACCACTAAAAGGAACCTCCAGTAATCTTTCGACCAATATTATAATGACAGAAATTAAGAAAGGCAACCTCAAGTACGATCCTTTGGCTTTTAACTGTATTTTTTTTGGTATGAGACCTAAGATTGTGCATAGCAATACTATTAATTATTGAGGGAGAATCAGAGATTCTAAGTAGGGAAACAACCATATCTTTTCAATTCTAAACCATATTTTTTTGCATACTTGGGCAAAATGATTCTAATAATAACATAGTTCATAAAGGCACTTAAAACTGGAAACTTCTTCTGTGTGCCCCCAAAGATTTTGAACCTGATTTCATAACTTAAACTATGTTCTAGCTAAATTAAAGATATGAAATATTAAAGCATATGGAGTAGATTTATGATACTTTCCAAGTATTTTTCAATTCAGCCTGTGAGAATACAATTCCAATGTAAGTTTCAAAACTAAGAAGCATAAACTGTGGCATAATATTTTAGCAGTAAATACTACTGTTATTTGTTCATAAGATTAATACATGTATATATGAAGAGGTATGAAAAAGGGATATATTTTAAAATATTTGAGAATACATAAAATATTTTTTTCTTTTTTTTGTCAGTTGTGGGTCTTGAACTCTGTAGTTCAAGCCAAGTGCTCTACCACTTGAGCCACAACACCACTTCCGGTTTTCTGGTGGTTAATTGGAGATAAGAGTCTCATGGAACTTTATGTCTGGGCTGGCTTTGAACCTCAATCCTCAGATATCAGCCTCCTGATTAGCTAGGATTACAGGTGTGAGCCACCTGCGACCAGCTAGTAAAATAATTTTTAAAAACATGTTTATAATCACACTGCACAGATAATCACTGCTAGCATATCAGTGCATATTATATGTTGCATATATGTGTATAAGACTATTCTCCATCCAAGACTGCATGTTTATTACTTTGTCTTCAATGACTTACATTCCATTGATAGGTAGTTTTTAATCAATATTTATCAAATCATGCAGAGAGTAGTTTTGTGAACTGAAGGGATAGCTATCCAATATAAAAATTTATCTTGCCTTTGATTGTCACAATTTAACATAGATCTCTATACCACATAAGAAGGAATATGCCCATTTTCGTATATCTGTTTAGCAGAAGTATTAATAATTCCCACTGAGAAGTATCTTGTGTTCTCAAAATGGAAATGGTGAACTTACTTATATTTCCTGAAACCAGAAAGCTTAGACTTTCCAACTTCATCCAGGATTGAGATTAGGATCCTCTCCATCTTTGGGAAAGTGTCTGTTGATAACAGAATTTCTCAAAATTTGCAGAGAACACCAAAAATTTGAAAATAACCATCTTGTCTGTGTTTAAACAGAATATTGATGCTGTTGATGTGCCTGGACAAGTTTGTAGAAATATCCTGCCTTTGTGCATGCAATTTGCTTTACTAACCCACAAGAGAGTATCGAAGAGCCCTCTTTTACCTGAGTGCTTAGCAGAGGCAGCCATGAAAACCTCCAGGAAGTGGCTAGCCAAAGGGTCTGAATTACAACCACCTCCCCAAAGAAGATCAAAAGTTATGCTCCACCAACACAGAGACACTGAGAAATGGTTGAATGTGTTCTAAATTAAACTGCCTTGGTGGTGAGCGGAGATCTGCCAAAATCTTTCAATTAATCACTTTTACCTTCAGGGCAGAGTGAGGCCTGAGAGTATTTCAATAGGTTTTTATTGGAACAGGGTTATTTCAGATATTAAACTATGTTGCACAAAGTAAAAATAATGTTATTTTTAAGTTGCTACTCTTGTTAAATAAAAGTTGGCAAGTATTCCTGAGGTCTGTATTGTGTCTGAGTATTTGTGTATGTGTGTGGCTTTTTCTTGTACCATAAGCTTCATTGATTGATTGAGAGAGAGAGAGAGGAAAATAGCAATTAATTTAGGTAAGAAATATACTCACATAATCATTTTCATTAATAATGTGCTACACATAATAGAAGAAATGTTCTAAGTGTATAATTCTGTGTAACACAATTGAGGTTTCTTTTCCTACATCTTCAGCAGTAAGTTAATTAGAATCACCTGCATTTCCTTGGGTGGACACCAAATGGATTGCAAACAAAAACAGATTAAAATAGCTGCTGGAGCTCATGGCATACAGATGACAAGATTCACAAAAATTACAGCAAGGCACTGAAAATGTACACTTTTCAAACAATTTTAAAGGAAATTTACCTCTTGCGACTTCTTTGTAAAAAGCTGCTTGTAAGTGTTTTGCTGAAAGGCTAGAATGGCTTTGTTTCTGATCCCTTGATGAGTGAAAGAAATGTTTAAGAAAGATCACTTTACAGAGGATTCAGGCTGAAATGTGATTACTGTGATTCAAGCCAAGCCAAAAATTACAGTTCAGAATGAAAGAGGAGGGACGTGGTTTGGGAATCCATTTTCCCACATTCCTGAATCTCAATCATCCCAGCCAATGTTAAAAAAAAAAAAACAGCCCAATGGAAAACAATGAGGTCACGTTGTTTAGATGTTTAAAGGAAAATAGAAGTGGAGAAATTGAAAAGAACGGCAATGAATATATGAATTTTAAATCAATATCTATTTCAAGTATGATAGAATCAAAGGCTAGACTTTATATAACTTTTATGACTTCATAACTAAAGGAGCCTGGTTTTTCTTCTTGTTTATATTGTTAAGACTTTTATTGCATGTGTTTAACTTATGAAAGAGTCTGTTGCTAAAATTTTTAAGAGGAAAAAATGTGTGCAGTCACAGAATGCAGATTAGTCCCTCCCACATTCTCAACTTCCCCTTTAAGAATGGCCTCTCTACAAGCTGATTTTCCCTCCATGAACTTACTGGGCCTTTACTACCGTGTAGACTTCAGGTTATATTGGTATGTTTGCTTGAAAACTATCAGATGATTGTAGTGGGCTAAAATAGAGTCTTTATTCTTGTAACTCCTATTTTTTTTTCACTAAGCAAGTCCCAATACCAAAAGAATGATTTATTTACATCAGCAAAATCACAGCATAACAGAGGATTTGAAACAAAGAACTCTGAGAAAGCTATGAGCTGAAATAAATGCAACTTCCGACTTTCAATATCTTCCAGCTATGTGATAACTTAATAATTATTTCTTTATGATAACCAGTCATCAGTCAATATTTAAGATTTTTATTTAAAATAAAATATAAGAGAATTATCAAAGATTATTATAAGAATCCTGTTTACCACTTTCCAAAGTCCTTTCATTTAGTCATGTTTGGTCTTCTATCAGTCCATAGAATGAACTCTCGTTGTCAATCTTAGGGTTTTTGGGGATCTTCTTACTTTGAGAGGTGTTCATAATGATCCTTTTTAAATTTGGTATACATCTAGAAAGCCTACTTAGGCCAACCATCCTATATGACTCAAATTTGTCATTACTTTAGACAGATGAGTAAGAAACAGTGTATAAGAAATGAGTTGCCACACATTGGATTTCACCTTTATCCTTTAGCTTTATGCAGATATAAAATTGAGCATACAAGTGGCTTCAATCTATATTATACTATCCACATTGGAACATTATTTTCCCCATATCCTTTCCCTGATTCACCTACCGTTTGGTAACCTATGACTTAAAAGGCCTGTTTTTTAAAGGCAGTTGGCTCAGTAGTCTATCTAAGTTAGATATAAGTCAAATTAAATATGTTATAAGCAAAACAAGATTAGGAGGCATAATAAATGAAAAACCAAGAATATACTTTTTATATACTGCAATTAACATTTCTGAACTTTAATAATATGGATAAATATCTCTAATTATGAGAAAATGAGAGAGATAATATGGCAAGAACTAACTATAAATAACAGGGAAAATATTATCAAAATTATCATACTGTGGAATGACAGTGCCTTGTACATTGAGCAGAAATGGCTCTTATTTTCTGAGTAACATTTAAAGGATTCTTTGAGATTTTCTTCTATAAATAGAATGTCCAATAGCGCATATGAAAAGAATTAGAAAAAAGGGAAATATAGAAGTCAATGTAAATAGTTTCTTAAATGTTTTTCAACTATATCTCTATATAAGAATCCCTAGTAATATAAACAATATGACTGGGACACTTAATGATTTTATTTTTTAATATTAACAAATTGAACTAAGATTACAATGGGAGGTAGAGGAAAGCATTTGATAAGGATCCTACGACCAGTCCTTGAAAAAAACATTCTTCATCATTTAAGTTTCTGTGTTTGATGTGACTTGTTCATTAGTCTAATGTGGGTTTCCTTTGTTTTGTGTGTTTTAATTTTTGTATTTAATTTAAAGCTAAAATGTATTTATCTCTAAGACATTGATTATAATGAGTACAAACTAATGGCTTATTCATCAGTATCATAGGCTCTTAGCCATTCCAAAAGAAAAAAAACACACATTTTTCTTATTAACTTTTTTTTTTGTCCACTCTAGGCCTGGGCACTGTCCCTCAGCTCTTTAGCTCAAGGATAGTGTTCTGCCACTTGAGCCACAGCACCACTTCCGGTTTCCTAGTGGTTAATTGGACATAAGAGTCTTACAAAATGTTCCTTGCCAGGGCTGGCTTTGAATGGCGATCCTCAGATCTCAGCCAGCTGAGTAGATAGGATTACAGGTGTGAACCACTGGCACTCAGCTTAACTTCTTTTCAATCTTATTTTATTTTAAATTTAGCAAGAAATACCCATTCTTTCCATAGCTTAAAAAGACAAAATTTCTTTTCCACATGAATTTCCTATAATTACCTGGTAGATGAAAAACTCATTCATTCAGAGATGACAAGTACAGAATGGACCAAGGAAATTTGTACAATGATTTCAACCCAATCAAACAAGTAAACCAAATTAACAAAACAAAAATGAAACATAACTATTTTCTTACAATATGGAGAGAAAAAGACAAACGTCTTACAATAACAGTCTCTATGAAAGAAGAACTCACTGCAGAGATACAAAAAGATATGATAAAAATGACATAAAAGAGGAAAAAATGAAAGCAACGTGTTCAAGAGAGAAATCAAAGAGAAAAATAGTAATAAAGCTAACTGTTAAAATCATAAATTACAATAGTATAAATATAGAAAAGAACAGAAATGAGAAAAAATAAGAGAATGCAGGAATACACTGAAAGTCATCCATGAGTTAGCACAACAGCCTCATATTTAAAATCTTCATATGACTCCATATTTTAATATGCATAATTTAACCCATCATCATTTATATCCAGCCACCAATAAAAAAAATTCTTGGCAAAAGGTTGCCAACAATCTAATGAACTTTTGTTTCCAGTATTAAAAACTCTATCATTATGGAAAAATAATTCAGGCCTCCCACTGAAGTTAGCAGACTGAGAAAATAAGAAAATATATCTGATTTTCATTTCTCAATGAATTTCCAAGAAAATAATAAAAAAGATATGTTTTTAAAGAAAGGAAAAAAGAATGATGCTGACAAAAGAAAAGGTGTCATCAGCAAACCAGAAATAGAAATTCCAGGAAGACAAAGAGCAGATGGGATCAAACAAATAGAGAAATTAAAGCTGAAAAAAAAACACCATTCCCAGACACCATAATTAGTCACAATTCTTTCCAGGGATGTCTAGAGAATATTTTCTCTTGGAGTCAACAATTACAAAGAAGAAAAATCATCAAGAGACAGTAAATAAAGTAATTCATTAAATAATAGTATCTAACTGCTGGGAGGGTTGGGTCCTAGGCCTTTTATTCTGCACCTTGATTCTGCACATAAGCCTTTGGTCAAGTTATATCAGATGAGGAGGGAAGTTGCTCATATCTAAATGGAAGACAGTAGAGAATAAGTTATCTTGGCTTTCCTACAATAGGAGTTTTGCCTAGGAGCAAATAACTGAAGTATTCCATGGGCCCTTTAGTTTGGTAGCTGACAGAATCCCTTTCCCACTGTTTATTCACCATTCACACAACTTAGAAGAAACCCTCATTCAGCCTTCTTATTTAAGATCTAAACCGACTGAGAAAAAAAGATCTGTATAGATACGGGTTGAGAGTCTTACATCCAAATTGCTTGGATCTTAATTGCTTGGAAGTGTTTCAGAAGTCAGATTTTTAAACTTGAAATATTTGCATGTATATATATATATATATATATATAATGAGATATCTGGGAAAAAGATCAAGATCTAGATATAAAACTCATTTATGTTTATGTTGTATACACATCATCTGAAGGTAGTTTCATACAATGTTGTCCATAGTTTAGAGTATGAGACAAATTTTAATCATAAAATTTTCCACTTGGGGTGTCATATTGTCACTCAAAAATGTTTTAGATTTTGGAGAATTTGATATTTCAGCTCTTCAGATTATGGATGCTCCAAACATACAGAAATATCTATATTCTATTTCATTTTATCTTTCAACCACAAGTTTAATCTGATATTAAACATCTCTATGAAATTACTAAGGAAAAGTTCTTTTCCTAAAGAAATTCCATATACAAAGAAGAGATACAATAAATTCAAGCATATATTGAACACTATAATTAACTTTTCTATTTGGTAAGATCCAGATGCAGAACATTTCTGGGTGAACTTTTACTGATAGTTTTATGTTTTTATTATTGCTATTTTAGCCAGTATTGGGGCTGGTCGTTCAAGGCTGGTACTCTACCACTTGAATCATATCTACCCATTTGGCTTTTTGCTGGTTAATCAGCAACAGAGTCAATCCTCAGATCTTAGCCTCCTCTTTGCTAGGATTATAGGCATGAGCCACCAGAGTGCCTCAGTACTGCTCATGTAAGTTTTTAAAGATTTACAAATTTATCTCTGGTAAAAATCAGGTTCCTGTGGAGCATTTATGATTCTCAATTTAAAAAAAATACTCTTGCTTGATCATCAGAATTATATGAACTCTTATTTTGGTAGAAATCATTCTTAAGAAAGTGTATGACTATTGAAGGGTTGTCATCTCATGGGGAATTAGTAATAGTTAAATAATACCACCACACAGTTACAGAACAAATGCTAACTATTAACACAGAGTATAGATTAGAATTTTAAATTATATTTTATGTTTCCAATCTAGATTTAAAGTATGTGAACAGATTCATTAACAATGAATCTTTGGAAATACTTCAGAGGAGAAGGAATAGTTCTAAATTGTACGAAGACCTCTCCTGATTTTAGTTCAGAAACCATGTAGGAATTTGGAAGGACAAATAAAGAAAGAAATGCTTAACAAATTAGGCTTCCTAATGCTTGATGGTTCTTGTCAGGGAAAAAGCCAGATGTGCAAAGTACTAGGAGAATGATTCTTCTTGGAGTAGTTCTGGCCTCCTAGAAATTAGGAAGCACCATAAATCTCAGGACAGGGACTGTTGTGCAAAATTCCCAGCCCTTATCTGCAGACTCAAGAGATTCAGATGCACTTTGTTATGGGTCAGGAAAACAAGTAGGCTTTCTGGATACATCTAGCCTGGCTCAAATTCCACATCTCCATGGTGTGTCCATCAGTCTGACTACCAAGAATACTACCTAATCCAGTTTGCAGCTACTTTCATCAAGCTCATCTATACTGTCAAAAGAAAAAAAACTGTCCATATTTTGGCAGTCAACTCTGAGCAGTACTGGTCTCTAAGATTTCTTTTTGGGAAGTGTCTGAGATTTATGGTGGGAATTACTTATGACAGCTGCATTCTTTCCACTGGGCTTAGACGATTTGGTCCAAAAACTCCTAATTGTGTGTCGATCCCTGTCTAAATTTCTTGAGAAGAGAAAGGGGGAAGGACTTTCAAAAATTGCCCATGATTTCTGCCAATGGTAAATACTATCTTGCAACCAAAGAAAGTCAGCTGATAATGAATAAATAAATGATATTTCAGTTAATATGGATTCCCTTTGAGGGCTTTTTGTGACTTTTGTAAATACCAATCTGATTTTCAAAACTGTACAATGACTTAGTTTCATAATGTTACTGAAGTATTTTTAGCTTAGCAGGAACATTTTTTGTCAGTGTCCACAGTCATGTTATTTTCTGGAAAGAGGTAACTCTCAAAGTAATTTGTCTCCAAACTTTACCAAAGCATAATGTGGGTACCTTGAAGACATTGCTCATTTAAAATAATCATACCAAGTCTAATTATATTTCCAAAATAAGTAGTTTCCAATCCAAAAGGATAATGTGGTCATGAAAAGGATGTCCAAATCCATCAATTTACATTGGTTTGGTTTGGCATAATTTTCAAAGTTCTTGGAGTAAGAAGAGGATGACATGTGAATAATTATAACTTGGATATTCCCTAGGCTTTGAGATTGCTATTCTATGAACAATCAAGCAAATATCTAGTCATCTTCAAATCTACACCTATATAACTTCTTTTTTTATACCTATATAACTTCTAATTGCTAAATTTCACTGATAAATTCCAGATATTTTGAAAAATATAGTACCCGACTTTCTAATATGTACTTTGCCATTTTTCTACTATAGTTGTATAATTTAAAAGGTATGATAGCAGGAGAGGAGTCATTTGAAGCAGGAGCCACTTCTGTCAGAGATTATTATCATCCACAAGATGTATGGTGTTGATATCTCTGAATTTGAAGCTGCTGGAAGTTGTGTCAAGTTAGATTCATATTGCATCTGAAATGCTTTACTTTACTCCTCTTACTTTCTGGTTTCTATCTAAAGCCACAAAACAGTTTCTCAGCTGTGACTCAGTTCTGCAACCGCAGTGGTAGCACAGATCTGAATTACCCACCCTCTCCCCATCACCAGCACCCCCTTCTTTTATCCCAAAAGAAACTAGGTTATTAATTTAGGATGAGACAACTTTTTTTTTGCTAACAGTATAGTGCTTTCCAATGGCTCATATGTAACATGTCCAGAGTCATGTACAACTGTTCCAAATGTTTTTGATTATTAAGCTTTTAAAAAATTTTCTAAAACAAATTCAAAAAAGACCAAGAGAAATTCTTTTGTTGTAACTTTAAATGTCTGTAAGAGAAAAAGAAAGGTTTTAGATAATAGGGAATTTAAGTTTGCAAATTGAAATCAGTTTGCATCCCAAGACAACATATACATTTCATTGGCATTTGAAGTCAGAGTCACAGATTTAGGATAAAAATTCATTGTTGTCATAGCACATTTAAAACAATATGAACATTAAAATGAGATTAAAGAAAAGTCTTGATCTGCAGTAAAATTCTAGTGGCATTTAATAGTTTCATATATCATTGACCTCTAATAGCAAACAAAAAACTAATTTAAAAAGGAAACACAATTAACTTTCTGATTTTTATTAGACATCAATTGACTTTTCCTCTTGCATGATTATCTTAAATGTGACTAATTGAGCTGATTATGTATATATATACATATATATATATATTAGGATCTCTCATTTGGAAAACATAGACATTCGTGTTTTATTGATATTTCCCTTTTCTTATTCCTTTACTCTAGATTCCTTCAAAGTAATTGCTAACCTAGAAGGAAAAAGTCTGGGCAATTTTCAATTGGTCAAAGTTCTCATTGGCAGACAAGGTGACATTATTCACCACAAATGGTCAACATTTGACCATGCCTCTCTGTAATTCCTTCTTTGTAGCTCCCAAATTGCTACCATGAACTTTTTTCTGTTGACAGTACAGGACCTCCCAAAATGACTTTAGAGAATTCCAAAACAGTTTCTTAGTGTTCTATGTACAGAAAAATTGAAGGAGAAACTTTGAGAAGATGCACTTACTTAAATGATAAGTTTTAATATTTTATACATACATATATTACATTATTTAAAATCTTACAGGTTAAAGTAAAATACCAAGCATTATATAATAAAAAGCAAGGAAAAATTGCTTTTAAATTATTCATAAATTAATCTTTTAACATTCTGTGCTTATGTGCATAAAATTAAGACCAACTGGAAACAATACTAAAATTAGAAACCAGATAATAGAATTTTTTTAATTAAGATGACATTCACATTTAAGCTATCAAGTGCACACTATACTTTAAAATGAACAAACAAATTGAAGTCCTTGTAGGTTAATGGAGCTATTTTGTACATCAGAAAAAAAGAATTTTTTTTAAAAATTTATTGTTAAGATGTTGTGCGGAGGGGTTACAGTTGCATGAGTAAGGCAATGAGTACATTACTTGTCGATCATTGTTACTCCTTCCCTTCCTTGTTGTTGTCCCACTATCCCTTCCCTCCCCACCTCCCACACTCCTATTCCCCCTTTGCCCCGCCCTTCGCTGTCTGTAGTTGTAAAGTTTATTTCCAATATACTATCCTGTGGGTATCTTTGTTGCAATGGGTCATCCTGTGAGGGAAAAAAAAGAACTTTTTATATTTATAAATATCTGTGTGTTGCTATTACCACTTATGAATCCCTCACAATCTATATTTCTCAGAATGGTTAGAGTGTCAGTAATTTATTGTTAGATCATTCTAGAACCACTAAAGTCACATCAATGAATACACTTGCAAACAGTGAATTCTGTGTTACTTCTATTCTCCCAAGTTACTCCATTATTTATTATGTAGAAGAGTAAAAACAGCAGTGAATTATTACCCTAAAATAACATAAATACCAGTGGTCTAAGTTACATTATTCTACTGTAACCGATTGACAAAATTTTGTTAATTAGAATAGCAGAAATATTCCTAATTTAAAGTATGTAGGGCTGAGGCTATGGCTCTACTGGAAGAATACTTACATAGCATGAGGCTTGAGTTCAACCCCAGTACCAGAGATGGGAAAGAAATAAAAGAACTCATTTCATTTCAATAAAGAGCTTCATAAAACCTTTATTTGTTATATGGTAACAGTAATTTCTTCCAATTTATTAACATTTACTATTGATAATTACAACAATTAACAATGATGTTGCTGCACACCCCCTAGATGACTAGTACATTGGTTGAGAATCTCATCAGGCCTGTCCTCAGATAGCCTAGAGACATCAAAGAATATATACTCCTGCTATTAAGATTATAATATTATATTTCTGAGAGACAATACTAATGCTTAAATGAGCATTTCTCTTTACATTTTCTTGTTTCTCAATTGTCCTGTTTCTTAATTGATCATTAAAATAACTAGATACTATAAATAGATTGTGTCAAAAAGGAGTCATGGATTATACAAATTCATTGACAGGATCAGTTAAATCCCACAAAAGTTTTTAAATTATCTAAAAGTAATATTACCATTTGGTAAGGATTTTATTTATTTCCTACAAAATGGAGCATATTATCAATATTACTTTTGAAATTGCCAAAGTGGTTTTATCTTTGGGATAGAGTTTCATTATGCAGTTTCAAATCATCAGATCAGTAAATGTTACATTACAGTGATCACAGGAGAAACAGAGTAGGATGGCAGGGAATGAGTGGAGAGAAAAAAAGGGGAGGAGGAGAAAAAGGAACAGAGAAGAGTGAGAAGGAAGGAAATGACAGAGAAAAGAAGTGAAGAAAGCACAAAGAAAACAGTGAAGGAAAAGAAAATAACTCACAAATACCTTGACTTATTTTATCTTTTAGAAAAGGAGCAATAATTGTCAGGCACTGGTGTTTCACACCTACAATCCTACCTATTCAGGAAGCTGAGATCTAAGGACTGAGGTTCAAAGCCAGCCTAGTTAAGAAAGTCCATATGATCCTTAACACCAATTAGCCACCAAAAAGCCAAAAAGTAGAGCTGTGGTTCAAATGGTAGAGTGCTAGTCTTGAGCAAAAAACTCTCAAGGACAGTATCCAGACCATCAGTTGAAGACCCAGGACTGGCACAAAAACAAAATGAAGGAAGAAAGGGAAGGGAGAAGGGAAAGAAAGAGGAAGGTAGGGAAGGAGGGAGGGAGGGTAAGGAAAAAAATATAAAGAGCAATAATATACATATACCAATTGTAATTTTTCCCCAGTTTGATCCCTATGTTTCCCTGGGAACAAATCTTAAATATGTTATATAGTACCATGCTACCCATAGCTTATTTTATGATTCAACTAGTTTCAAATTTATTCATAGTTAATACTCAGTGAACTTTTTCATTCGTTTTTTGGAATTAAAATTTTGAAGGTTTCTTAGTTTAGGTCATAGAAATTGGATTTCTCTGTAAAGAAAAGATATTCACTGGTAACTTCTTCCTTCCACATTTACATTTTTACTTTTTACCATCTCAGCTCTTATCTGAACTATTATAAAATATGTACCTTTGTTTTCAGGCCTAGATGTTGATGGAATATATCGAGTTAGTGGCAATCTGGCAACAATACAGAAGTTAAGATTTATTGTTAACCAAGGTAAGTGATTTCCTTAATTCTTTTTTTTTTTAATTAGTTAACATCTATCTCTAAAAACACTACAAGTTGTATGCTGGGTGAACTACGAAAGTAATGATAAATCTTTGCAGGGAAAAAGTTGAAGAAATTAAGAAATTATCACTAGAGAAGTAAAAAATAACCAGTTTAGTTGGAGATGAAAAGAGAAAGGGAAACTCATAGTATAGATAAAATAAATAATGAGTAGAAAGTATATTGCATACTTTAAATGAAAGAAAATAATAAGGAAATTAAAGAAAGAAAAGCAACTCAAGTTTGAAAAAATACTAGTTTATTATGGTCACTTAATGAGTGAAATAAAATGAATGAATAAGTATAATCAAAGTCACAGATGTCAGAAAATATCTATTGGCTACAAAAAGATTTACAAATTAAGGCATTAATATGATTTTAAACAGCTATAAATTCAAACAATGGCAAACATCGGAAGCACACCAATAGAAGTTTAGATGTGAAGAAACAGAATGCTTCATTCATTTAAGGCAGAAATGCAAACTGGAATAGTTATTTTGAAGATATTTTGACAATTTTCTCTGAAACTAATCACTTTCATCATATGATCCAGCATTCACACAACTTGCTATTTCCCTCACAAGTGATATGTTTTAACAACACAAAAATCTGCACACCAAATATCATGGCAATTTTATTCATAATTGATAAAACATAGACTTGTCTAGCATTCACCAGATTCTATACTCAGGCCCACCATTATTAGCACTACAACAGAAATTTGAAGATCACAAAATATCCTTTAAATGTATATTGTTGAATGAAAGGAGTCAGTGTGAAAAGACCACATAAGATAAACCACACAGCATTCTAGAAAAGGACATCTATAGAAAGAGAAAATAACTAATAATAGCAATGAATTGAGGAAGAGTGGGAAGATGAATAGATGAACACAGATTTTGAAGGCAATCTAACAATTTTGTGTTATATGGCATTCATGGATACATGCTTTTATATATTTGTCAACACCCATGAAATAAGTAACACAAAGAGTGAACTTTAGTATAAATTATGGATGTTAGTTAATAATAATGTGCAACAAAGTTATCCCATAAATTCAAGGTGTTAATACTAGAAGACACTATTAGAAGGGTGATAGCATATATAGTAACTTTTGTACTTTGTATTCAATTTTTCTGTAAACCTGAAACTACCCATCAAAAGTATATTCATTACGGGAGACAATCCCAGCCCTTACCAGTAATCACAATTATTTGGGAGGAAGTAAGAAGATATAGTGGTCTGAAGCCAACCTGGTCAAAAGCAAGAGATTCTATCTAAAAATACTTCTATAGTACAAAACGCTGAGGTGTGTCGAAATTGGAAGAAAGCATGATTCCCTCAGTTCAAACTTCAGTACTGAAAATAAAGGTATATTAATTTAAAAGTAGAATTAAGAAATGAAAAATGAGAAGGCCTAGAATTATCATAAGGTATTATTATAGACAATTCATAATGAGGTAGACATCAGACATTGTATTTGTATCCTTAGCATCTTATTTGACCCTCTATAATGCCTTTGTTTATTTCCCAGAAAGAACAGTAGTGGAAGAATGGTTTGGAAACATTTGTGAGAAAGCATATATAGTATTTCCTTGGTAGTGTGACAGGTCCATGTAAGTTTTCCTTACAAACAAAACTAGTCTTCAAAGTTGGACACCGGTGGCTCACGACTAGAATCCTAGCTAGTCGTGGTTCAAAGTCAGCCAGGGCAGCAAAGTCTGTGAGACTCTTATCTCCAATTAACCACCAGGAACCCAGAAGTAGAGGGGGGGGGGGGGTCTTCAGAAGCTCATAATCTGGTTTCTGGCCTAAATTCTAGTGAGTGCATGATTCTCTGAACTGCCTTCATAATGCTTCTCCCTCCCACCCTCCACCCGCCCCCACCTCCACGCGCCCTGTGGGGCTTGAACTCTGGGCCTGGGCATTGTTCCTCAGTTCTTCAACTCAAGGCTAGCACTCTACCACTTGAGCCGCGGCAACACTTCCAGGATTTTTTTTGGTGGTTTATTGGAGATAAGAGTTTTATAGACTTTCCTACCCAGGTAGGCTTTTAACAGCGATCCTCAGATCTCAGTTTCCTGAGTACCTCCATGAGCCACCAGCACACAGCACATAATGCATTCTTTTTAAGAAAGTGTTGGACATTGAACTTGGGGCTTTGCAAGTGCTCTAACACCAAACTGTATCATCAGGCCTTTCATAACACATTCTGAAGTTCTTCACTCATGTTTTCATACTACTTTATTTCATAATTCTTTTGCAAATGCTTTCCATTTACTTTCATTATTTTGCTATCTTTTCTGTCTTACTCTACATATACAAGCTTCTGACTAGATGATTTCTTTGTATTCTTCTAGCCTAAAACCATAAGTCATTTCCTTCCAGAAGCCTCCAGTCTGGTTTCTTCTTTATGATCAGATTACACTGAAGAGTTGAATTTAATTAGCATGTTCATATCTAACATCTAAAATTCCATCTATTATAGACCTGTAGGTTCAATTCCATCTCTTAGGAAGATTATAAGCAAATATACTCAGTAATTTTTTCAGAGACATTATAATTTGAGCCTTAGTATAAAAAAGCACGTTATTGATCGAAATTTGTATTTCTTTAAAATGTTATAACATAAACTACACATACATTTTTTTCCCATTAACTAGTACTAGTTTGGAGGTCTCTCCTTTGGGAAGTTCTTAACACTAATTGATACTTGTTGAAATGTGTGTGTGTGTGTGTGTGTGTGTGTGTGTGTAAGTAGATGTGTTAAAATTGATGAACATTAAGCTCTACCTCAGTCAATTCAATTCAAGTCAAATCACTCTGATAAGAGTTAAATACAGCTCTTTTGGCCAGTTGCCCCACAATTCTTGTTTCTGAGAATCTCTGTAGCTGAGAATGTGTAAAAGCTATACTTGTTAGCAAATCTGACCTTTTGTCTTTCAGAATTTCTTTGCTTCCTGGGAAAAACACAGAGCTAAAAATTATTTCATTGATTCATGTTGGTCCCTTTAGACTTGACCAGAGAGTCCTTTCTGTGGGTAAAAATTAGATACAACAGCTCCAGCCTCATTTTCATTCCTGTATGTAACCAGCTAAAATCATTCTTGCAATACATTTCATACTGAAACCATATCCTGATAAGGATTCTAGGCAGCTGGGCAACACATTTCTTCTACAAAGAAGAAATCTCAAAACAGAAGCCATCCTAGAAACAAACATTAGATGCATTTCCTGCTTTAAAAAAAGTATGCTCAGCATTTTAAAAAGACAGAAAGAAAATATGAAATCTGTCCATCTTGTATTTGCAATCCAAACTTCTGCATCCTCTGAGACTATGTTCTGCTCATGTTTCCATAAAAGTTGACAATGTAAAGCTGGACAGAGGCCTGCGTTGGTATCTGATAGCACAAAATTGTCAGTAAACTGTCTTCCTGTTTTATAGCACTGTGAGATTACAACACATTCAATACAAATTATGCTACATTAGGACTCTTGATACTGGTCATTTTATCCAAGTTGTGTTGTTCAGTATTTAAATTAAATGTATATATCAATCTCTTTCAAAATTTACTATTGAATAGATTTTTGGAGGATTGGTTTCTTAACCTTATTACTATCACCATACCTTTCCCTACCATACCAGGGCTCTAACATTGGAACTTAACGAAGAAGACTATCATGTCTTGGAACAAAGAGGGTGCACACAGTTGTGTGTGTGTGTGTGTGTGTGTGTGTGTGTGTGTGTGTGTTTGTATATAAATGATGATGCAGTCATAATCCCATAAAAAGCATAAAGTGGTATGCAAATATAATGCATACAATTTTGTAGTCTAAGTTAGAACATAAATGAGTTTAACATCTCCTACTTATATTGACACCTTTTATCTCCTCCATGTTCACCTTACACGATGTTTCTTTTTAAAGAGGCTCTATATATACATATTTAAATGAGTAAGCTGTACCCAGTATTAGACTTGAAAAATGAAAAATGATTATAAAGATTTTTCAAGAACAGTTGAATTGCAATTTATGTGTTTCACTAACTTTCTTGAATGCTATAATCATCAGCAATTCTAAATACACCAGTTGAATGATTCAATTTGTTTTGGTATTCTGCTTGACTCACTAAATCAGAAGGAATTAGATACCCTTATTATACTTCCAGATCAGATGACATACAAGTTGAATTCAAAAGGATCACTTTTGGAAAGCTATTCCTAATTAAAACTAGTAATAATGATAATAATAATTATTATTATAGAAACAACTAGCATTTTCACAATTTAATATGTGCCACTATATTAATGGCCTTACATATATAATTCAACTTAATCCTTTCTTCTGCTTTGTAGTATAGGTGCAATTATTATGGCCATTTTTAAAATGAGGAAAGTTTTGAGACATGAGGAGATAGATTGGGAGGATTATGGTTCAAGCCATCTGAGCAAAGAAGTTCATAGGACCTTCTTCTACCATTACCTGGCAAGGTGATTCACACCCTCCAGCTATAGCAGAAAAAGCAAATAGGAAAATTGTGTTCCAAGTATATGTGCAAGCAGGGAACAAGACCCTATATCAGAAACAACCAAAGGAGGAGGGGAAAAGGCTGAGAGGCATAGCTCAAGAAGTGGGACACCTGCCTAGCAAGCATGGAGCTCTGATTACAAAGCTCATTACTGCCAAAATAAAATAGAATGAAGAAGCAAGTCTCACATGTTAAATGTTGTCCACCTAGGACGCAAGTAATGTGGTTAGTAGTAGGCTTCAGGTCTTTCTGATTCAGAACTTATGATGTGCAAAACACTGAAATGATTCTGCAAGTCCCATTCATGAATTCTGGATTGCATGCATATAAAGGCAGATCTGAACCTCTGCATGCAACACACAGTTGTTTGTAACTTTCTGTTTCCATCTTGCTTCTCAATGTTGGTAAGTGATAAGTACTACCATTGGAAGTTGCTTCAAAGGAAGAGCTTCTTGGGAAAATGCCAAACATCACAGTTATGAAGAAGCCTAGCACTGCCATTTTTCTGTAGGGCTTTATATATCTATGTTTGGACCAAGAAACTACTTTAACACAGTATTCTGTTTCAGCCTTGAGGAAAGGCATTGAGAATTCTTGATTTACTGGGCGATTGGTGCATTAGTGTGCGGGGCTCTGCCTTGTTTGTTGAGTTTGGTGACAGCTCTCAGTGACATTTTGCTGATGCAATTCTTCTGCTCTATGCATATATTCCCCCCAAAGAAAACTGATCCATGACCTTAGATGTCAACCTGTCATCAGCCTGTGTCATTGTGGTGATTTTTCAGAATGATCTGTAACCTCTTGGTGGTTTTCTAGCATGGGTACTTTTTTCCAAAGGACAGACTTGAGCATGGAGGATGATGCATAACTGTCTTGAGAACTTTTGACAGTGGGTCTTAGAAATCTGAATCTGAATTCCCTTTTTCCCCATATCAACACTTGGTTTCAGCTGCCATCTAGGCTTATTGCCCAAACTCCAAATTCAGTTCAGACACTCTGTGGTATTCTTAGACATCCTCTTTTACCCTTAAAGTGAAAGAGAGAGAGAGAGAGAGAGAGAGTTTGGCATCCTTTTTAGAAATACCAGTTATGAAGAGTCCCAAACCCATGAGCCAACAGGAAAACAATGAAGCGCCGTGGGAAGAACTGGCTGGGTCTTTTCCAGCCTGGTGTTTGTTAGTACACAGTCACGGACATTTTCTGTAGTACTTGCTTGAAGTTGGAGAAAATTACTTACCAGTGTTTTACATAGACAGTAATAAAATGTTTTTTAAAAAAAACTTCTTAGTGACCCCCTCCTTCACTTTTTAAAACCAGTAGGGATGGGGAAATTTATCAACTATCTTTTGGTCAAGACACTTGCGGGGGGTGTGGAGGCTGTCACTTGCCTGTGTGAATGTTTGTGGTTTTAAGTCTAAAAGGATTTTTACACCTTTGTACTCTGCCTACCTTTATCCATAGAGAGCTTATTGGCCTAATATTAGATGTGGCTTAAAGAGGTGGATTTGCTTATTTTGAATAAGCTAAGAATAAAGTCCACTGAAAACAAACCACTAGAAAAACAATCTTGTGATAAACTACTTCTATATGAATTTGTCCTTAAAGCAATGTGTTAACTTAGTAGCTATCCCTGAGCTTTTCATATTATTTGCGGTTTCACAATTCAATAAAAGTAAAGCAAAGTGAGAAGGAATGTGAACAACTGGGGGTTTCATCACGAAATAGGCAATTGGATAAAACAGAAAAAAAAAAGGATTTGGAAAAGAATTTCAAGATTTCTAGTTCTAGTCTTATAAAAGACCTCTTGTATCATTATTTCTTTGTTGCTTTGTATGTCCCTCCCCCACAGTGTAACCCCCGCTTTCACTATATTTGATGTCAGTATAACATGTGGAGGAGATGGGGACAAACAAGTCGTTTAAGGATTCAGGTGGACCTGTTGCAACAATGAGAAGTACAAAATGTCATGTCAAAACCAGCTTTACAATGTCGGTGGGGGGGGGGGGGGGAGGGGGGGTATGATTGGGTGGGAGGGAGGGGGGAGGCTGGGAAGGGAGGTGAAGGGTAAACAAAGGAGGAGGCTGCAATGCTTGGTAAGAAATGTATGCATTATCCTGCCCATGTAATTGTAACCCCTCTGTACAGTATGTTCTCAAATAAAATAAAATAAAATTAAAAAAAAAAAAAAGACCTCTTGTATCAAGTCCATTCATTTTTCTATTGAGTTTATATTGCTCTCTTATTATTTTTTAAATGAGTATTTCCTTAAGCCTACCTCAATCTCACCAACTACCATAGCAACAACTAAATAAACTGTGTTATTTGCTTTATTCCATTCTTCAGGGCAGATTTTTTTCTATTGGTAAGTCAAAGCTTTGATATTGTACCTTTTTAGCTTCCATGTGACAAGATTATCTTTTAACAATGATTTATTTTCCCATTAATGCTGACAAGACCACTTGATCATACAAAGGACAGACTCTGACCATCTTTCCAGGCTTTGGAGACTTTCTTAGACCTAACTTTTCAGATACATTGAGTCATAGAGCTCAAAGTCTATTGATGGTAAGCTCTGTGCATTTTCTAGCTACTTATAGTATGTATTGTCATTAACAAAGAATCTTAAACACAGAGTTCAAGACAGTGAGCATTTCACATTCATACATTCCTATATGGCTTCTAGTTTTTGCATTATATCATGTATTCCAAAAGCAAGTCTATGAGTCCTTTCAGTTTCTAAGGTACAAAATTTCTGGCTACTCCTTTTAGAGAAAAATCTCACCATGCTTTTGTTGTGAATTATATTTTATAACCCATTGCAAAATATGTGATAAGGATCTGAATTAATGTTATAGCTGAAAGAATTAAAGGCATAGACTGCCATGTAGGGAAAGAATACCAATAAAGAAACAAGGATCTTTCTCCTTACCATAATTCTGATCTTTTTTTTATTAGTTTAAGAGTTTATTTCACCTCCTTGACACTCAGAATTTCACTTTCCAAAATAGGAATAATAAGAAAAATATCAGGATTTTAAGTACTAAATCAGTCTAGTGATAATTATGATTTGCTTTAATTAGGATGTCAACAAAATATATTAAATAAGACCAATTTTACTTTGTTTTCATAGTAATAACTCAATTTACTACTAACATTTAATAGACAAGTATTGTTATTTTTTTGTTTTGTGCTGGTACTCGGTACTGTCCTTGAGCTTTGATTCTCAAGGCTAGCATTTGACCAGTTGAGCCAGAGCTCCACTTTTGGCTTTGGGGTAGTTTATTGAAAATAAAAGTCTCATGGACTTTCCTACACAAGCTGGCTTCAAACCAGACTCTTTAGATCTTAGCTTCCTTTTTAGCTACAATTACAAGCAAGAGCTACCAGCATCAGGCTCAACAATTATTTTTGTCTTATACATGACTAAGTTTTCTTTGATGATAAGGTTTGTTTGTCTAGAAGAAATATCAACCAAATGTAGGAAACTTTGGAGACTTCATCCTGTAATGAAGATTTAGCCCATTACTTATTAAAATTCATGGAATTCCTGGATTGCAAGACAAAAAAGAGAAACAATTTTCTCTTATTGATATGTTTTTATTGGAGAGGATGATTAAAATATACTGAAAGTTTAGATCATATAGAGGAGGTGTATGTGTGTGTGTGTGTGTGTGTGTGTGTGTGTGGCCTTGAACTCAAGGCCTGTACACTGTCTGTAAGCTTTGATGCTCAAAGTTAGTAACCTACCACTAGGCCATGGTTCCACTTCTGGGTTTTTTTGTGGTTAATTGAGATGAGAGTAAAACAAACATTCCTGCTCAGGCTGGCTTCCATCCATGATTGTCAAATCTAAGCCTCCTGAGTAGCTAGGATTATAGGTATGAGCCACTAGTAACTGGCTATTATGTAGATTTTTTTAGTTTTTTTTCCCTGTAGATTTAGTCATTTTATCTAGAAATTAAATCATTTGCAGTTATATAGCTGCCAATCTCAAAGAAAATGCCACAAGATATTAATAAAATTCCATTATCATCACAACAAATCATCCCCATCACCACCAAATTAACAAAAAGTTATTAAAATCTTACTGGGAAATACAGCAAACTTTCTTTGCATCACAGTATAGGCTTCTGATACTAAATGTATATCAGAATTGCAGTGTTTTTCCAGTGCTAGTTACAAATATCAGTGCCAACTTAGCTGCTTACCACAATAAAAATTTAACATCTGAGGGATTGTTAACAGCTCTGAGTACAGCTGAAAAGCTACAATTCAGATGTTCTCCAAGAGATGCTTGTCATTTCACCTGGAAACAAATTCACACAGTTTTTATTGTTGTTGCTGTTGTTGTTGTTGTTTTGTCAGTTGTAGGGCTTGATCCCAGAGCCTGGGCACTGTCCCTAAGCTCGTTGACTCAAGGGTAGTGCTCTACCACTTCAAGACAAAGCTCCACTACTGGTTTTCTGGTATTTAATTGGAGATAAGAACTTCATGGCCTTTCTTTTTTTTTTTTTTTTAATTTTATTTTTTATTTTATTTGAGAACATACTGTACAGAGAGGTTACAATTACATGGGCAGGATAATGCATACATTTCTTACCAAGCATTGCAGCCTCCTCCTTTGTTTACCCTTCACCTCCCTTCCCACCCTCCCCCCTCCCCCCCACCCAATCATACCCTCCCTCCCCTCCCCACTCCGACATTGTAAAGCTGGTTTTGACATGACATTTTGTACTTCTCATTGTTGCAACAGGTCCACCTGAATCCTTAAAGGACTTGTTTGTCCCCATCTCCTCCACATGTTATACTGACATCAAATATAGTGAAAGCAGGGGTTACACTGTGGGGGAGGGACATACAAAGCAACAAAGAAATAATCTTATGAATTCATTAGAAACACATGCATGAAAGAAACAAAAACATTAAAATACATATTTGAGGGTTCGTTTTCCTAACATCACATTCTCTGACTTTTTCCGCTTGACTCATACCTATACTAGATATTGCAAATAAGGGAAACAATGGGACCTATGTTTCTTTGGGCCTGGCTTACTTCACTTAATATAATTTTTTCCAAGCCTTTCCATTTCCTAACAAATGGGGAAATGTCATTCTTTCTGATAGAGGCATAGAATTCCATTGTGTATATATACCACATTTTCTTGATCCATTCATCTACTGAGGGGCATCTGGGTTGATTCCATATCTTGGCTATGGTAAATAATGCTGCAATAAACATAGTTGTGCTGGTAGCTTTAGTGTGGTCTTTTTTGTAAACATTAGGGTAAATGCCCAAAAGTGGGATTGCTGGGTCATAGGGGAGTTCTATGTGAAGTCTTTTGAGGAACCTCCATACTGCTTTCCAAAGTGGTTGAACAAGTTTACATTCCCACCAACAATGAAGTAAGGTTCCTTTCTGTCCACATCCCCTCCAGCATCTGTTGTTGTTAGAGTTCTTGATTTGTGCTGTTCTAACTGGAGTGAGGTGATATCTCAATGTTGTTTTGATTTGCATTTCTTTTATGGCTAGGGATGTTGAACATTTCTTCATGTGTCTATTGGCCATCCTTCTTTCTTCTTCAGAGAAGCTTCTCTTTAAGTCTTTCGCCCACTTACTTATTGGGCAGTTGTTTCTTTGAGGATTTGTTGTTGGGTGGTTTAATTTTTTGAGTTCCAAGTATATTTTAGATATGAGACCCTTGTCCGTTGTATGGCTAGTAAAGATCTTCTCCCAATCCGTGGGCTTTCTATTGATCTTGCTAGCTATGTCATTTGCCCTGCAGAAGCTCTGCAACCTTATGCAATCCCATTTGTCCAACCTTTCTTTGATTTGTTGTGTTTCCGGGTCTCTATTCAGAAAATTTCAGCCTGAGCCAATGAGACCCAGGGTTTCTCCTATTCCATCCTGTAATGTTTTCAGAGTGTCTGCTTTGACTCCAAGGTCTTTGATCCATTTGGAGTTGATTCTGGTGCAGGGTGATATATAAGGATGTAGCTTTAGTATTCTACATGTAGTTAACCAGTTTTGCCAGCACCATTTACTGAAGAGGCTGTCTATCTTGCATTCTATTGTTTTAGCTCCCTTATCGAAGATTAGATGGCTATAGGTCTGTAGGTTCATTTCTGGGTTTTCAATTCTATTCCATTGGTCCTGAGGTCTGTTCTTATGCCAATACCAAGCTGTTTTGATTACTATGGCTTTATAGTAGAGTTTGAAATTTGGTATTGATATTCCTCCAGCAGTGTTCTTTCCGTTGAGGAGCGTTTTTGCTATTCGGGGTCTTTTATTGTTCCATATGAATTTTTGGATTGCCTCTTCTATTTCCTTGAAGAATGAGGGTGGAATTTTGATAGGTATTGTGTTGAATTTGTAGATAGCCTTGGGAAGTATTGCCATTTTCACGATGCTAATCTTTCCAATCCAGGAGCATGGGAGGTTTTGCCATTTTTTAAGTTCTGCATTGATTTCCTTTTTCAAGATTTTAAAGTTTTCATCATAGAGGTCCTTCACTTCTTTAGTTAAGTTAATTCCTAGGTATTTTATTTTTTGTGGGGCTATTACAAATGGAGTTGCTTTCCTAATTTCAGCCACACTTTTCTCATTGTGGGCATACAGAAAAGCCATTGATTTTTGGGGGTTAATTTTATAACCTGCTACTTTGCCAAAGTTTTGAATCAGCTTGAGTAATTTGGGAGTGGAGTCTATGGGATTCTTTAAATATAAGACCATGTCATCTGCAAAGAGGGAGAGTTTTATTTCTTCTTTCCCTATTTGGATCCCCTTTATGTCTGCATCTTGTCTTATTGCTGTAGCTAGGCATTCTAATACTAGATTGAAGAGAAGTGGAGAGAGTGGGCATCCTTGTCTTGTTCCTGAGTTAAGGGGAAATGGCTTTAGTTTTTCACCATTGAGTATAATGCTGGCTGTAGGTTTGTCATATACAGCCTTTATTGTATTGAGGAATGTTCCATGGATTCCTAATTTTTCCAAAACCTTCATCATAAAGGGGTGTTGGATCTTGTCGAATGCTTTTTCTGCGTCTATTGAGACAACCATGTGGTTCTTATTCTTGCTCCTGTTGATGTGATGAATAATATTAATTGATTTGCGTATATTGAACCAGGTTTGCATCCCTGAAATGAATCCTGTTTGATCATGGTGTATGATTTTTTGGATGAATTGTTGAAGTCGGTTGGCCAAAATTTTGTTGAGAAGTTTTGCCTCAATGTTCATCAAAGAAATGGGTCTATAGTTCTCTTTCTTTGATGAGTCCCTGCCTGGTTATGGGATGAGGGTTATGATGGCTTCATAGAATGTGTTCGGTAGTGAGCTTTCTCTTTCAATTTCATTGAAGAGTTGGAGGAGAATTGGTGTGAGCTCTGCTTTGAAGGCCTTGTAAAATTCCGCTGTAAAACCATCTGGTCCTAGACTTTTCTTAGCTGGGAGGTCTCTTATTGCTGTTTCTATTTCAATGCTTGATATGGGCCTGTTAAGATAGTTTAACTCATCTTGGTTTAGTTTTGGCATGTCAATATTTGCTAGGAAGAGGTCCATTTCTGTCAAGTTCTCAAACTTATTAGCATAAAGTTTTGAGAAGTATTCCCTTATAATGTTCTGAATCTTGGTTGTTTCCGTGGTGATGTTTCCATTCTCATCTCTGAGTTTATTAATTTGGGTATGTTCTCTTCTTTTTCTGATAAGATTTGCTAAGGGTCTGTAAATTTTGTTAAGTTTTTCGAAGAACCAACTCTTTGTTTTGTTGATTCTTTCTATACATTTTTTGGATTCTAATTCATTTAATTCTGATTTAATTTTGATTATTTCTTTCCGTCTACTGGATTGGAGTTTATCTTGCTGCTCTTTTTCAAGGAGGTTTAGATGTGTCATTAAATTGTTAGTTTCAGATCTCTCCAATTTGTTGATGTAGGAGCTCAGAGCTATAAACTTGCCTCTGAGTACTGCCTTTGCTGTGTCCCAGAGGAGCTGGTAATTTGTGTGTTCATTTTTGTTGAATAGCATGAACATTTGAATTTCCTTTCTAATCTCTTCCATGACCCACTCATGATTCAGCAGTGTGTTGTTCAGCCTCCATGTGATACCGGACTTTCTTTGGTGGCTTTTGGTGTTGAGTTCTAATTTTATTCCCTTGTGGTCAGAGAGAATGCAAGGTATAATTTCAATGTTTCTGAATTTAGACAAGTTTGCTTTGTGGACTAAAATGTGGTCTATTTTAGAAAACGTTCCATGTGCTGCTGAGAAAAACGTGTATTCTGATGCTGCTGGGTGAAATGTTCGGTAGATGTCTGTTAAGTCTAGTTGATCTATGCAGCTGTTTAGATCTGCGGTTTCTCTGTGGAGTTTTTGCCGAGTTGATCTATCTAGTGGGGAGAGTGGTGTGTTAAAATCCCCAACAATTAATGTCTTTGGATCTATATGGGATTTGAGGGAAAGTAGTGTTTCTTTGATAAATTTGGGTGCTCCATTGTTTGGCGAATAGATATTTAGAATTGTAATATCCTCCTGAAGGAGAGATCCTTTAATTAGTATGTAGCGACCTTCTTTATCTCTTCTCATGAATTTTAATTTGAAGTCTATTTTATCTGATATTAGGATTACATCTCCCGCCTGTTTATGGGGGTCGTTTGCTTGGTAGATTTTGTTCCAGCCTTTAACATTGAAAATGTGTTTGTTTTTACGAGCAAGATGTGACTCCTGCAGGCAGCAGATAGAAGGGTCTTGTTTTTTAATCCAACTAGACAGTCTATGTCGCTTAATTGGGGAGTTCAGTCCGTTAACATTAAGAGATAGGACTGAGAGGTATTTGGGAGTTCCTGCCATGTTATCTACCTTCTTGGGGGCTGCGAAAACTGGGTTCTTCCTATGGTTCTTGGATTCTCAGTTTGGGTGCAGTTTCTTGGCCTTTATTGCGGTCTTGTTGGTTTTCTATGTGTAGGACATCTTTAAGAATCTTTTGTAGGGCTGGTTTGGTGGAGATGTATTGTTTCAATTTTTCTTTGCTATGGAAGGTTTTTATTTGGCCTTCAGTTATGAAGGAGAGTTTAGCTGTGTACAGTATTCTTGGTTGATAGTTGTTTGTTTTTAGGGCATGGCATACATCATTCCAGGCTCTTCTTGCTTTGATTGTCTCTGCTGAGAAATCTGAGGTGATTCTAATTGGTTTCCCTTTATAGGTGATTACCCTTTTCTCCTTGACAGCTTTAAGGATCTTTTCCTTGTTCTGAGTTGATCCTGTGTGGATTATAATGTGGCGGTGGGATGTGCTATTCTGGTCTGGTCTATTTGGGATTCTAAAGGCTTCTTGTATCTGGACAGGCCTATCTTTTTGCATGTTTGGGAAGTTCTGTGCTAGGATCCTGTTAAACAAATTTCCTAGACCATTAACTTCTGTTTCTAGGTGCTTTCTACACCCATTATCCTTAAATTAGGCCTTCTGATGGTGTCTTCCAGGTGTTGGATAGATCTATCATATTTCTTGGACTTGTCTTGGATGGTTGTATGTTCTTTCTCTATAATATCTAGGCTGTCTTCAATCCCTGAGATTCGATCTTCTGCATGGTCTAACCTGCTGTCAAGACTCTCTACTTTGTTTTTTATCTCTTTTCCTTCTAGTTGGTCAGCTTTGATGGCTTCAAGTTCTTTGTTGAAGCTCTGTTTTAGGTCTTGTATGAATTTCTTTACTTCCTTAATTTGGTGTTCAGTGTTTGTCCTCAAATCACTTAGTTGATTGGTTATGGTTTCTTTGGGCTCCCATTCCTTCTGTTGGGTTCCATTCAGCATTCCCTTTGTGGTCTCCCTGACTTCCTTCAGCTCTTTGTTAATGGATTCCATGAATGCCTTTAGTGATCTTTGTGTGTTCTCTACCTGGTCTCTCAATTCCTGTATTACTCTTTGATTAGCTTCCTCCCGTTCCTGGGATTCCTGCAGATCTCTTTGAGTGTTCTCAGCCTGCTCACGCCATTCCTCCCTTTCTCTTTGAGTATTCTCAAGTTGTTCACGCAAATCCTGTAACAGTTTTTGAGTAGCTTCCTCACGCTTATGATATTCCTGTATAAACTTCTGGGATGCCTCCTCTCTCTCCCTGTCACGCTCATACAGAGTCCTTTGTACGTTGTCAAACTTCTCATTTATCATGTTTGCCAGCAGTGTTTGTAGAGCTGTTTGGGAACTCTCCTCTGGATTATTCATTATCTGTTCTAACCCCTGATTATCAAGATTGGGAATTGAGATACCCGAATTTGCCATTTTTCTTGTGTTTTTCCGGCTTACTCTGCCCATTTGAGATGAAGATAGCACCAGTTTTGTGCTAGAACACTATCTTAAGACAACCATCAACCAAAGTTTGCATTTGTACAGTCAATAGTCTACAGATACAGTCTAGTTCAACAGATACATCTATTCGACATCAAACAACTATATGTTAAAGGACTTCGAACCGCAGAGAAGAATTTGGAAAACCAGAAATTATTAGGGTTAGGGAGAGATGTGGGTAAAAAATAGGAATAGATTGGTGTGGGGAGGCACAGGGAGAGTTAACTATGTCCTAATCACAATGCAGGAAATAGGTTGGGTAGGATGCAAGTAGAGAGAGAGAAAAAAAGGAGAAAGGGAAAGGGGAATGAAAAGAGACCAGAAAAAAAATGGAAGCGTAAAAATTAATGTTATTATAGAGATTAAAAGACCATCTATTTAGAGAGGAATGTGAATGTGTTGAGAAAAAGGGAGGGACATAGAGGAGATGTGAAAAACTTTTAAAAAATGCTTAAAATATTATATAGGTATAAAGAGGTAGTACTGCTATTAATGAATTTAAGTCTCAGAGGTTTTGAATTGAGTAATAAGTTTGTGGATTAAGTGTGTACACAATGGGGGATAGGGTCTACTAGTTAACTACGGGTTATCTGAGGATGTGCAGGACAAGAGTTAAGTCACATAAAGAAGAACAAAAGAGGAAAAGGTGGAAAGGATAGGAAAGTGAGAAGAAAAGATCAGATGTTCAGTAAGCTAGACAAAAAACCAAAAGATAATTAAGAATGAAAGAAAAAGAGAAAGAAGACAAGAAAAGAAAGGAAACACACATTCACGTTATTCCTAAAATAAAAATTATGAGAAAAAAAAAGTTACTGGAAAACAATTATTTTTTCAGAAGAGGCAAAAATTAAAGATTAATAAAAGTTTTAGAAAAGGAAAAAAATTTTTTTATATATCTAAGGTAACAAAAAATGAGGAAAAAAACAAAACAAAAAAAGAAAAAAAGAAAAGAAGAAGAAATAAAAAAGTTCTTTGATTTTTTTTTCTTTGGGAGGGGTGGGAAGAGTCCTGTATCTCCCTTTTGTCTGTAACCAGAGTGTGGTTGGAGTCTCTGGTCAGCTTGAGGTCCTGTGGCTTGATTGGTTTCTTAAGTCAGTTTGTTGGAACAGGCAGAAAAATGCTCTACTTTACCCAAGATTTTGAGATCCCCCTCCCAGGTTAGTTTACTGGGAGGGTGATCTGCTTTGAGAATCACACAAGAGGGGGATGCAGTGATGGGGCTAGGTTCTGGGTAGAGTTGAGGCCTTTCAACAAACAGTAGCTTTTCCCTGGGGCTATTTTGTGAAAAAAAAACTCGCAGCACCCAGCCTGGAGCCATTCTCAGGGTTTCTGTTTTTCAATTGATTGTGGTGGCTGCTAGAGGGAGGGGCAGCCTCTGGCTCTGGTTACCCGGTGAGGAGAGCCACTCCAATGGCTGGCGCCTGAGCTGGGTGACTTTTCCCTGGATGGAACTGAGTCTGTGAGGTCACTTCGCCGTTAAGTTCTTGTGACCTGCTAAATGACTAGTTTTATTCCAAGGCCTGAGCTGGAGCTAGCCGCTCCTCCGAGCTTTGTCGGTATCCAAGATGGAGATCACCGGTGCTGGGGGGGGAGGGGTGGCCTTCCCTCCTCTGCTCCCTGAGAAGGAGTGAGGAAGTCGGGCTTCTACTCACGCCAAGTCTTGGATCCTGGGTCGTCTCAGGTCTGCAAAGTGCAGGATGAAGTTGTCCGCTCCTTGTTGGTTCTTGCTGGTGTTGAGTAGAATCCGCTCATCCGCTGTGTCTGGCTCCTTCGTCCCATACTGTGTCTCAGGTATGCCCCCGCGGCGGTGGTCGCTGCCGCGACCCTGCCGCCGCAGCGGCAGCTGCTCAGATGTGTCTGCTTGGCTTCCCCCCTCTTGACTAACTCTCTGTCCTGTGATGGCACACTTGGTGTGATTCTCTGGCTTGGGACTGTTCACTGGAACTCTGAAACTGTTTTCTATGCAAGAGCTTGTTCAGATTCCAGCTTTTCCTCCGCCATCTTCCCGGAACTCCCTTCATGGCCTTTCTTGTCTGGGCTGTATTTGAAAGGTGATCTCAGCCTCATGGGTAGCTAGGATTACAGGTGTGAGCCACAAGTGCTGGGCAGATTCATATAGTTTTAGTACTGAGTTCTTTGTGGTTTAGACTGAAGTCCTCAGTATATCATGGCTAGCCCAGAAGACTTATTCATAGGTCATCTCATGGACTAGTAGCAAAACAAAAAATATAATCCACATAATTTTGAAAGTCATATCCTATTACCTTTGCTACAATATGCTGGTTAGAATCAAGGAAAAATTTCCACCAATGCCTGAGGTGAGAAGAGTTTCCAAAGCATGAGTTCAAGGAAGGAAAATAACTAGGGGACATCTTTGGGCCTTTGCTACAAGAGTCACATAATGCAGATTTTCAAAAAATAGCATTTTGGAACTTACTCATAGAAACTCATGTGAAACAAATAAATCAGGATGCAGACAGCTATAAATATATTTTTTGAAAGAAAAACTCACAAGGTGAGTCAAGTAAGTTCATAGCCAGAATGGAAACCTCTGCACAATATTGAGCTATCTTTGTTCTGGTTTGCAAGTGGAAACATGTTTTACCAAGACACAAAATATATGAATTTTGAAGGAAACAGAACTAGACTTATTAATTCATTTGGTTAATCAATTGTTTAAGCCAACAGATTTCTCTTGCATTACTGACTAATAATTCTCACTGACTTTTATAAACTGAGTCATTATATAATTTAAAAGTATCATAGATACAGGTTATGCTATTTCCTTGATTAAAATTACTGACATACATTTTATCACCAAAAACATTTATAGATTTTTGGAATAAATGAAAAGAAGAGATATCTTACCTAGGGATTTTCTAGCAAAACTAAAATGTAAAAGACATTGCAAAATGTAACAGAATCATGAGAAGGCTACTGACAAGTGTAACATTTAATTGAGAATCTACTATATAGTAGGTACTCAAAGTCAGAGGTTTTGACCCTCATAAAAGTAAGCAAGGTAAATAAAGTTTGTTCTCTACATTCTTCAAGTGAGAAAATGATATTCTCCAAAAGTTTAAGTAACTTTTCTAAGACTACAAAATTAATACAAGAATGAAATCAGGACACAAATCCTGATATAGGATAGATAGGTAATTAGATAGATAGAGAGAGAGAGAGAGAGAGAGAAATAGAGAGATAGATAAAACTGTAAATTTTATATCTAGATCTAGATATATATTCTGGTTGCTTGATTGAAATTATCATGGGAGAGGGAGCAGAATATTTTCTTTGTTTTAATATCAAAGAGTCAAAACACATGTATTCCAGATACAACACTGTATTTACCTGGTGTCCACACATGAAATCCTTTTATAAGAGAAAATCCTCTTTTAAAACATCCTTTTAATAAATCATAACTAGCTGTGAGTTCACCGGGAGTAAAAGCTTAATTCTTCTCTCTCCAAAATAGCAAAACTGATGTTTTGAATGCATTGAAGAAAGGTTTGTTCCTTCAAAATAAAATAAGAGAATGATGGCCTACAATAATACAGACCTCATTTATCTCAAATAATCTTAATGATAGACTATGTGGTTTCCTTCTGTATTTATCAGAAAAAAAAAACTTACATTAAATTCTATGTTCTGTAATCTACCAGATTTTTGTTGTTGTTGTTGTTGTTCGTGGGGTTTGAACCCTGGGCCTCGGCACTGTCCCTGATCTCTTCAGCTCAAGGTGAGTGCTCTCCCCTTGAGCCACAGCGCCACTTCCAGTTTTCTGCTGGTTTATTGGAGATAAGAGTCTCATGGACTTTCCCTACCTAGCTGACTTTGAACGGCAGTCCTCAGATCTCAGCCTCCTGAGTAGCTAGGATTACAGGCATGAGTCACCAGCGCCCGACTCTTCCAGATTCTTATAAAATACCACTTAAATTTAAATTGTATTAAAAGAAACATGCCATATAAACAGTGAAAAGTCCCACAGCCCCAATGTTTGCCTCCATGAAACTAAGCTTGAGGAGAGATAGTAGCTCCTGAACTAGCACGCTATTAGCAATTGAACATGTCAAGCATGCCATCAGAAACAGTGGCATGATTTGGATCACCATCATGGCCCTCCAAAATGTTGCCTAATAAGAAAAAAAAACATAAAGGACATTGTAACTGTATTACAATTGTAAAACCTCCATCCCCTAAATTTTTGAGATAGATAAAGGACATTGCAATTGTATTACAGTTGCAAAACCTCCATCCCCTGAATTTTGAGAGTATGTTTTTTTTGTTTCTGTTTTCACATGAGAATTCCTGTTGCAGTAATTTTGCAGCTTTAATGACACATATATTTATATAATGCCATTCTTCCAAGATGCCCCATGTACTTTAGCAACATTTTCTTACAAAAGTGTGCTCCTGCTGTAGAAGGAAAAAAAAATTCTCATCTCCTCAAAGCTGTAGATTAAAAGAAATCTAACAGTTGTAGACCCAGGAAAGAATTAGTTCATGCATACTCTCAAGATAAGGGTCTGAACTTTGCAAAAATGCAGGGTTAAAGTAAGATTCAAACAAAAAAACTGAACTACTCGGAGACAACAGACACCAAAACCCACCATCTTTTACAGCCTCTTATTGGTCATCTTCCTGGAGAAATGGTAGCAGGTAGATTCCATTTTCTTCCTCTGTGATCAAAGACATGAGCTTCATAAATAAGATTTTATGTTATTCATGTGAAACATATTTGCAAAGCTCTTATTAAGCATTATGTGAGGTTAGAAATACATCAAGGACTAAAACAAGTCACATTTTGGATTCGATGGAACCTCCATGTCTATGTGAATTCCAATCTACTGGCAAAAAATACTAGGATATAATAGTGAGAAAATCTGCAGGCTTCCCAAGTTCACCTCCCTTCTTAAATATCAGGAGTTGTCCTTCTTACTGTGTTTTGTCTATATGATTCTTCTTATAGGCTTCATGTGGGCTTATCAATTTCTGCTAAGTACTTCCTCAGTACCTCATTTTCCCCTCCTAATCTATTGTTTTCATGTCTGGCAACCATGGATGTTTCACTCGCTGATTTTTCTTTGCTCAGGGTATTACAATCTATTGTCTTATAGGCCTACATAATATTACAGGATAAGTTCCAAGAGAACAGAACATCTGTCCTTCAGATACGATTTGCGGATGGCAATCACCACCTGAACACAAATCTCATGGTTTCTGCAGTAAATTTCAGTAGGAATTAACTGATTCTTCTATTGCATTCCCAGAGTTTTGTACCTGTGGTTCAATTCTGAGTTTACTCCATTTTACATTCCATCTCTTACCTTCCTATGTGTTCCTCAATAATATATCTACCAGGTCCACTTATTTCTTCTTGTCAAATACTCAGTATTTCACTCTTTACTCTCAGCTCTCTGTCTGGTTGAAACCTAGTTCAATCATCACTCAATGGATAGAAAGGCCAAGTGTGCCTTTATGTCCTTCAGGACATTCTCATCTTCACTGCTGACACTTGGTAAAACCACTTTCTCCATATTCATGCATACACCATCCTTTCCCCTCCCCTTTGTTTCCCTTCTTCCTACACTTTGCCCAATATCAGCACCCATCTTTCCCACAGAACTCCCAAAAGTTTGCTCAAACATTCCAAGGTGGTAACTTACTAGTCTGAATATTTTACATACTACTCCTGGGAAGTGTATAGCAAGAGGTCTTATGTAATCAAATCAATAGTGAAGATTTCAGTTTTCTTCTATTTCTGTCAGATAATACTGACTCCCTTCAAATCATACTGCTTCAACTACTACAAAGCTTCCCCTACAGTTTTCTGAGTATATACATATAGTATTTTTTTTCTGTCCATCCTGGGGCTTGAACTCAGAGCCTTAGTTTGTCTCTATCTTCTTTTGGTCAAGTGTAATACTCTACTACTTGAGCCACAGCACCACTTCCAGCCTTTTCTGTGCAGGTTTTTAGAAATAAGTGTCTTATGGACTTTCCTTCTCAGGCTGGCTTCAAATCACAATCTTCAGGTCTCATCCTCCTGAGCTTGGATTACAAGTATAAGCCACCAGTGCTCAGCTAAAACCTATATATTTTATCTAGCTATCTTGAATCTTAAATCTAAGAGTACTTTATAGTAACATTGCATTCACTACTGATCTCGTAACCTAAGAACTCCACCTGATTAAAAAGAACAGGCTATAAAATACACAAGGCCACATAGAAAACCAACTAAGGCACTTTACAATTGGCAAACTGTACTAGGTACAAAACTTTGAATCTTCAAATTATAAAACTCAAAAAAATACTTTTAGATAGCTTTCTATCTCTTTATTTATATCACCTTGTATTGTTATAGAAGAAACAATGTTCAAGGACTTTTTTCCTTTTGCTGGGATAAGAAAAGGAAATGCTAACTACCATGCAGCTTCATGACACAAAAGTCTGTAACTGGTATTAATGAACTTTTCAAATGCTAATTTTAATGCTTACTCCAACAAAAAGATGCCTTAAAGCAAAACTTCACATTTCTTATCTACTAAAAGCAATGTGTATGCATCCCTTACAAAATAAAATGGTTGAAATGAGGGATTTTTGTTTGTTTTTGAAATGCCTGAAAGTTTCAAGGACTTTTCTTGTTCACAGTTTTTCTTCTGGAGGAAAGAAATTTATAAAATTGCATTACTTAATGGTCCGACTGCTAGAAAATGGAAGTACTCCCCAATATGTTCCACTGTTGGAACATCAAAAATAACACACAAACTACAAATATGTTAGCCAATTGAGAGCATTTATTAACTAAATAATTTAATAATAAAGAAAATGCCTACTTGATTAATTGTTACAGAGTAAAAATTACAATAAAACTGTCTTGATCAGTGCTTTGCAGAAGCGCCATTACTGTCTGTGCAGTTGTTTAACAAGGATTTAATTGGAAAGATAAGTGAATGCACATTTAAAAGTATTGTTAATTTGCTTTATAATCACCCCATCCTTCACAGTATTGACAGCACAAGGCACAAACCCCTTTCTGTTTTACAAGTATTATTTTCCATATGTGCACAATAAATTCTGAAGCAGTAATTGGAAATTTTATGTGTTCCAACATACCTAGTATAGTGGGTGTATAGAGGTGCACTTTCTTTATAAAAGGTAACCCAATTCTAGCTGTGGGAAACAAGTGACAAACCTTTATCAATTTTCCCCATCCACTCCAGATCAGAATCATACTTTGTCCATTTCTAGAAAAACAAAAGGTACCTCGCATATTTTATGTTTGACAATGTAAGGATTGAGATGGGGGGACTAGGGGGTAGAATTATTTTTAGTCAGTAACTGCATGGATTTTGTGAAAATGTATATATGCACTGAGGGTTCTATCTGAGGATAGCTTCTAAACTGTATCTGAGAAATGGTTCTACTTGGACTTATTGTAGGAGATAAGAACACAAGGCAAAGAACAGATTTCTCTGATTGACATCTACCTCTACAATCACAAACACATACACTCCTGACCTTGTACACTCATTAGAGTGAGGAATCACCTCGTCAAAAATTGTTTACAGAGCAGTATAAGTCAAATGTCTGAGATTTCTAAGTGGGAATTTTATTGACAAAGCTCTGATGCCTAAAACCCAGGGCTGCCTTTACAGTAAAATCTAAAGTTCCAGGTTTGGAAGCAGGTCATTGTTTAATCCAACAAGTAGAAAAAGATTGGAAGTCTAACATAGTTTTTGATATGGAAAGAATGACAGCCTTCGGATTTTATTCCAGGTGTAAAGAAATCCCAGAATGAACCTTGCCTTGCAAAAGGGGACATGTAATTGAACAAGACTTGTTCCAATTGCTTGTTTCTACTCTACTGATAACAGCTGCCCATTTTGATGAGTGGCAACTGTCCTCATATTGTCTCATCGCAAAAGCAGTAATGACATGAAAGGATAAAAAGAACATGGTTAATGTCCCTCTTGACACTGGCTGCATCCTGTTAGAACGGGGAAAAAAATCTTAAAACTAATTATAGATATTGCAACAAACACTTTAACTTGGAAAGTTTAGAAATTAGTTTGAGAACTCTTTTGTCAAATACTTTCTATATAAGAAGACCTATGCTCTCTTGATATAACATGTCGTTTCTTCATGTAATTGTGAAAATTTTGTTTCTATCACTATTTTGGTTATGCATTTAAACTTCTTATATTTACATCATCTTTTTATGCTTGCAGAGTAACATACTGAGTTTCCATATCTAGAAACTTACCAATAGATAGTAATGTGCATAGATTAATATCAACTTATTAATTGTGTGACTTTATTCCTACAGACATGTGTAGACAATATACACTATAGATCCCTATCTTTACTAAAATATTATTAGATTTTGATTTTTGGCTTCCCTGTATATGTATACAGTTCTATATGATAGAAACTATAGACAGACACATGAGTATAACCTTTAACAAACATTTTTATTTCTCTTTCAAATTTCTCCATCAGAGCCATGAATTTTACAACCGTTTGTCTCTAGTGAAAATGTCTTTGGGACCAAGACCTTTACGTGCCCCATTTCAACTAGACAGGGCGGAGATTGGTGCAATAATGAAATGTCCAGCTGTCCTTTAATTAACTGAAATGAGGAAAATGCAATATTTGATGAAAGAACTAGGATTCTGTGCGTGATAATGGGGAGACTATATGTATGTGTGCCTTCCTGCATGATGGAGCCATGGGGTGCAGGAAAGAGATGAGGCATTTTTATGCTCCAGTAGGGGGAGCTTTCTTTTCCCTACTGTCAGAACAGCATGGTGCATGTGTTTAAATATGCCATCCTAAAATGCAGACTTTTCATTTTCATTTTGCAAGTGGGAAATTTCACTATGTGATGGGCACATTACTCTTCTTAGAGACACATTTTGTACAAACTCATTTGGGAAAGAATAGGAAATTTAGAATACTGCCTTCATATTTCTTCTGGAAATGTTAGCCTGAATCCATTATTTCCAAACCTGATGAGGATTACAGTTCATTTGTATTTCACAGCAACTCATATTGTGTTCTGTATTGTGAAGTAAATAAGAGATGATACTGTTCTAATAGTGCTTGTATTTTACTTTCCATATGAATAGTTTTATTCTGGGGCAAGAGGGAAGGAAAAGGAAGCCGAGATTGGAGTACTCAATTTAGCTTTCTCTAGATGCAATGTGTTATTCTGACAAAGAAGTGCCCTGAATTATTTTTATAAATAATCTAAACTGGAGGAGGTGGGATATAAACTCACTTAGGTCACTGAACATATCCATATTCAAATGATATTATAAAAAGTACTGTTCAGTAACAGCCAAAGTTTTGTCTTATTTAACTACATTTAAAATACTTACAACTATTTGATGGCAGTGTAGGTGGATGCTTCTGTGCCACGGAGGAGAATTCTTTACAAAATAATTTTCCACCAGCATTCCATTGTACTGGACATTCCACAGTAAGGAAACCAATTGTTAGGCAGCAGAGGCGAGTACTTTCATCTTTTGTACTTAATACAATTGATTGTTAGTGACTGATTAGGCTTGCGTTAAAGAAGGATACTGAAGCACTGTCCTAAATAATTGAGAAAGCATTCTATGGTCCATTAGTGTCAATTAGCATGGGCACCAAAACCTCAATATGCACATTACATAGTATTTGTTTCTGGGTTAAAGTGCTGGACTAAGAAAATTTGACTATGTAAATACCACATAGAGATGACATATTATAGGAATATCACGGGCAGGATAGTACATAATATAATAAATCTTCAAAGGAACTAAACAAAGAACAAAAAAATGGAAGAGTCAGAACAGAGGAAGATTACATGATAAAGATTGAAGAACACAGAACTCCAAGGAAGCTTAAATACAAAACCCAAGCAATGGCTTGGATTAAAACAAACAAACCAACAACAAAAAACCCTTACATTTTACTGAATTTTAATGAGATGCCTCCCTGTTTTACTACTAATTAAATTCTTCTTTTGATATAAGATATAACTTGTATAATTTGGGTTGACTCTCATTTTGGCTATAGTGTTGTTATTTAGCTAGTCCTAGAACTAACTTACCTAAGTAGAAGGTGAAAGGAAATCACCTGAAATATAAAAGTAAAATCTTCCTGTAAGAGGTATTAAATAGGTAGGTTTCATTAGGTAGCCGATGAAGAGAACATGCTATTCAGTCAGGAAAAGTTTACTTTCCAACTGTGGCCCCTGCCATGCATGATGGAGAGGCATGGCTGAAAAAGAAGGAGCATCCCACCCCTGGGCCAGGACTTTTCGACACCAGGGAAAGGAAGAGGTGTGGCCAGATGGGAGAAAGGTGTGGCCACACTGGATCCAGATGTGACCTCAGGGTCTGGAACCCTCCTAAAGTCAGATGGGAGGCATGTGACTAGAGGTGACCCAGGATGAGATCTAGCAGGAGGGGAATGTAACTGCTTCCAAGTCAGCCTGTTACCTAGGTAACAGATACTAGGGGGAAACTTAGCCAAGAGATAGGGAGAGGTGTCTCTGTGCAGACCTTACACTTCCTACTTTACTTTCATTTACATGGGCTAAGGCTAATGAGGTTCATTTCATTAAGAAAAATTTCAGACAGACTTTATGGGGAAAAAAAACAGAACCCATTCTCTGCCCTAACCTAGCATTCAACCATTTATTCAAATTGATTAACATCCTGTCAACTTTTGTGTGTGTGTGTCAATACTGGAGCTTGAACTTAGACCCTAGATACCATCTCTGAATTTGTTTTTGTTGTTGTTGTTGTTGCTTGAGGCTAGTACTATAAGACTGAGCCTCAGCTCTACTTCCATAGGATGGGGAGGGGGTCCATAGTTAATTGGAAATAGGGGGTCATAGTTAATTGGAGATCAGAGTCTCATGGACTTTCCAACCTTGGCTGGTTTTGAACTGAGCTCCTCAGATCTCAGCTTCCTGAGTAGGTAGCATTACAAATGTAAGCCATCTGCAAGTGGCTAGCTCATTCATTCTTATCATCCTAAATGCAATCCCAGTCAATGGACATAATGAAGTATTGACTTGTAGTATATTTGTATATTTGGTCTATAATGTATGAATAATCAATAGATAAAAATAATAATCATTATTTAGGAGCTTAAAGGAGTAAATAATGCTTATAAGTGAATCCATAAAGAACATGTCAATTTCAAGGCACAAAAACAAAGCCGGGCACAGTGGCTCACACCTGAAATCCTAGCTATTCAGGAGGCTGAGATCTGAGGATGCCGATTCAAAGCCAGCCCAGGCAGGAAAGTCCATAAGATTCTTGGTTTTTTGTTTTTTGGGGGGGAGGGGAGTCCGGTCATGGGGCCTGAACTGTGGGCCTGGGCACTGTCCCTCAGCTCTTCAGCTCAAGGCTCGCGTTCTACCACTTGAGCCACAGCGCCACTTCCGCCTTTTTTGTTTTTCTGCTTATGTGGTGCTGAGGAATCGAACCCAGAGCCTCATGCATGCAAGGCAAGTGCTCTATCACTGAGCCACCTTCTCAGGCCGTCCAAAGATTCTTATCTCCAATAAACCACAAGAAAACCAGAATTGGAGCTGTGGCTCAAAGTGGTAGAGCACTAAATAGCCTTGAGCTGAAGAGCTCAGGAACAGTGTCCAGGCCCAGAGTTCAAGCTCCATGACCAACAAAAATAAATAAATAACATAAATAAAACAATAAAATTAATGTTTTTTTTGTTTTGTTTTGTAACTAGAAAGTTCAGAAAATGACCAGCTTTAAGCTTAAGCCAATGCTAAAATATAAATAGCATTATTGCCACCTGGCCTTTCTTACTATCTTAGCTTTGCTCACCTCCATGTCAGCTTCTTGTGGTGACAAAAAAAAAAAAACAACTGTAGTTCTGTATCAGCATGGCCCTGCTTCTAGTCCATTAACAATGTATTTCCTATTACTAATCAAAATTTGATCAACCAACATAACTAAGGAAATTAAATGAACTATTGTCTTAGATCCAGATGGCATGTTCCAAACTCCATCCAAGGTACACCAATAGCAATAATAGGATGAAAATATTTCCTAAAGTAAACATCGTGTATTCTCTCAAAAGTGATGATTTTTCACAATGAGTAAGCAAACATCTTCAGGTTAAGACAGCAAACCCCATACTATAGGGATCAGCATGTGGAAAAGATACCAGGTATCATTCAAGCAATTTTCTTACTTGTAGACAGTTTTTGAGCATGCTGAAAACTCACTAAGTAAACTAATTTTGCAAGGTTTAGGAGTTTTTAAAACATGCAGTGATTACTTTAGGAGATGATATACAGTAACCTTACTGTAATCAATTTGTTCAGGAAAAGGGCCATTATATCCAAGTTAAGATGGTTAGCTTGCTAAGGCACAAGGATAGACTTTCATATGTCCTGAGCATTCCATTAGTATATAGACTTTAAAATGTTTTAGGAACAAAAAAATCACATGCTTGTAAGTTCTTTTAGATAACAGTGAAAAGACACACCAAATATATAATGGACCCAGATACTTAAAATTTCAACATACAATAAGAAATGAGAGATATAACCTTAACCAGGCAAAGGTAAATGTCAAGAGGGTCAGAATAATGGTGAAGAATTATGTAGCTGAAAATCTAGTTAAGGCATGACAGCAAATACAGTCTGGCAAAGTCTATTACAGCAGTGTTATGGTATTCACTAACCCTAACCTGTCTAGAAATCCTCACTAATTGTCTAGACACAAAAATACAGTCCATTTTGGTTAGTGTTTTTGGTCATTGTTATTGGCATTTGTGAAGAAGAAAATGCTTCATTCAAGAAGAGAAATCTGCTTACTGTTTTTGTGTGTTGGAGACACATGACAGAGCATCCAAATATAATGCAAATAATTGCAAACTGATGTATCCAGCTGCTTAAAAATTGAATAAATAATTTAGCTTTTACACATGGATAGCCATTGCTAAAAAACTACAGATCAAAACTCTTCTGTGTTAATAAATGAGCTAATATGATAGGCATTTAATTGTATAATGTATTATTAGCCATTTTCTTTGGCATACCATTAGCTTTCAATAGTATTAATATTTAACATTTCTTAATAACACACTACAAAGTTCTTTTTTTCCAGCTGAACAAAAAATGCTCATTGATAGTAAATCTCTTTAAAGTAGGTTTTAAGATACTCAGTATGCAAAACTTGTTCCATTTATACTGTTTGATCAGAAATACTCAAAATGCCACAGCATAATAAGGCAAATGCTATAAAATGACAATGATGCCTAAACTGTATTATGATTTTGTATTCAATTACAATGTATTGGATAACTAGGCATAATTAGATCATTTGAATATTGAAGAGAATATTTAAAATTGATAGAAAACATCTAAGTACATTGGATTCTCAGGAATGGTTAAATCATAAAGTTCTGATAATATTTTCTATTTACTGGGAAACTAATTCAAATATAAATTTGCTAGGGAAGACATAGCTAATTCAAAATCATAGACAGTAAGTGTCTTGGCAGATGTGGATCTGTTTGAATTTGACTTACCACAGTTTTCTCTACTTGAGAAAAGAGCATTACTAAACAGAAGTTTGTTAGGTTAGGGCTTACCACTCCCATTTCCCCGTATATTGGTTACTTTGGTGCTGTTTCTTTCACGAATATAGATTTTACCACAAAGGTGTGCTCCTGACCTCAAGGGAAACTTAGTCAAAAAAATGAACACTCTATCCTCAATTTCTAGAAAACTTGTTCAAAGGGTATGGACATATGGACTAAATCATCCAGATTTTCTTTTTTTTTATTTTTTTTTATTGTGAAAATACCATACAGAGGAGTTACAATTACATGGGCAAGATAACGAGTACATTTCTTATCAAGCATTGTTGCCTCCTCTTTGTTTCCCCTTCCCATCCCTTCCATACTCCTCTCCTCCCCCCACCAGACCTCCCCCTACCCCCCACCAAAGTTGTAAAGCTTGTTTTTCGACATAACAACTTGTACATCTCATTGTTGCAATGGGTCCACCTGTATCCCTAGTTAAACGATTTGTTTTTTCCCTTCCCCTCCACAAATTATGCAATGCTAAGTGCTTAAGGAAAAGATGAATCCTTGAATTCTTGTGAATACAAATTTTGAAGGTACGCTTTCAAGCAAGTGTGAATTAGCATTCTGAGTTTTTCCAGCTCTTGCCAAAAGAGCTCTTCCCTGAACCACTAGCATAGAAATAGCATTTGTCTTTATTAGGAAGGAACACTGGGAGTTGAAGAAAATGCTTTTGTATCTCTAATTCTGCCTAAATTTTCAGTGACATGAACACAAGGCCAACAGACTAGGCTTCTGGCATATTCTAAAATTAGAGGAAAAACTCAAACAATTTGTTTCTACTTCACATTTATTTAGTGGTGGTTTAATTAGAGGGCTAAAGATAGAGAGGTGAACGGAGTTGTCTCAATTCAGAGTACTCAATATGTCAAATCTTTCACAGATTTGTGTTATGACAATTAAATAAAAAATGAAAAGACAAAACTTAACTAAAGATTTCCAGTATTTGTTAGTACAAAATCCAAATAAATTTCTCTAGTGTTCATCATGGTCTCTAGAAGCTGACCACATCTATTTATTTTTAATCCATGGCCAACATGAAGTTTACACTCCTGTAGGACATTAGAACTATTACAGACATAAAATGATATATACTTTGCTTTATAATTTGCTTATACCAACACATTCTGTGTTCTGGGTCTTTCCTTACTTAGGTTAGCCCATTTCTTGAAAGTCAATTCAAATTCCATAATCATTTGATGAACTGAACTCATTTTCTTATTCATCCCTCTTTTATGCATATTTAAAACATGTCAATGCACATGTAATAATGAATGCTTTAAGTTATTCTGTATTGTAATTTTTGTGTTTTCACACATATATTAATAAATAATCCTAAATAATAGAAGAAAAAAAATTTGGGGGGTTCCAGTCGTGGGCCTGAACTCTGGGCCTGGGCACTGTCCCTCAGCTTTTCAACTCAAGGCTAGCACTCTACCACTTGAGCCATAGTGCCACTTCCGGCTTTTTTTTCCCTTCTTATATGGTGCTGAGGAATCAAACCCAGGGCCTCATGCATACAAGGCAAGCATTCTACCACTGAGCCACCTTCCCAGCCCCTAGAAGAAATTTGTTTTACTTTGTGCAATTATGCCTTGTCTCTCCAACCTAAAGTTCAGAGATGGGATCCTAGTAACATTCAAACTTCCAGAAAAGTGGTTGTGAAGCAATGGGTCTTTAACAATGATAATGATAGATCATATTGATAGAGCACTATTTGTGCTGTGTTTTGACCAGCATTATCTTACTGATCATCATAGTAAAACTGCTTAGCAAATGCCATTTTTATCCCTATCTTCAGATGAAGGAATGAAGATAAGTAAGATGAGTAAGTTGATGCAAGGCATGCAATTTACAAAGAGAACGAAACAGTCAGAGCCTTCAAGTGTCCTTCACTGTTTAATTTCTATATAAAGCCAAAAGATGCAAAAGTGAGTGACCCCCATCCCAATATGTTGAATGGATTAGTAAAGCTACAACTTACTGTGGATTCACAAAGAACGGATCTTCTGTCAAACCAGCAATTAACTCTGCCTGTCAATATATAGTTGTGTACCACTCCACACACTGCAGCCCCATCCTGAAATATTTTCAGTCCAGAGACCCACAAAGACCTACAAATATCTCTCTCCCTCACAAATACCTACAAATCTCATTCTGTCTGTCAGTTTCCCCTTCCCCACCCCACTCTCTCTTCCCCATGCTTAGGACTTGAACTCAGGACCTGGACACACTGTGCCTGAGCTCTTTGGTTCAAGCTAGCACTCTATGACTTGTGCTACAGCTCTACTTCGAGCTGTTTTGATGCTTACTTGGAGATAAGAGTCTCATGGACTTCCTTGCCTGGCTGGCTCAGAACTATGATCCTTAGAACTCAACTTTCTGAGTAGCTAAGATTATAGGCATGAGCCACCAGGTGCTGGCTCAAAATCAAATTAAAATTTCACTATTTTTTTTCTAGAACTAGCCCCAGATAAGCTGTCCCATTTTGTCCTTTCTTTTTGCTCTTCCTCCAGTTTATTCACGGTTTTATGTGGCTATTTACTGATTTATTTTTCCTATTCCCATCTTCTCACTTTAAGAGTCTGAATTTTATGTGGGCCAATATTGCTCCTAGCTTTGCCTCTATTACTTGGCAGAGGGACTAGTGCAGAAATGATTAAATAAATGGGCCATAAATTAACTACTACAAAAAAAAGAATGAAGGGTAAGCAAAAACTTAGTTGCCCCAATTCCAGAAGGGGAACATTTTTTCTCTTTTCTCCCCCACCGTCTCTCTAACTTCACTTTCTCAGAGTCTCTGGAAGAGAAAAGGAGATGGATGGATAGATAGATAGATAGATAGATAGATAGATAGATAGATAGATAGATAGATAGATAGATAGATAGATAGATAGATTAATGCCTCCCCAGGATTGGAGCTTCTTTCTCACATTCATTTCTTTGGTGGGAAGGGATTTGAGAGGAAGTAACAAAGTAGTTACTTTCCCTGAAAAGCATTGCATCTAAAGACTGAAAAATGGTAAAAAGCCATTTAGCTTTCTTTATTTCAAGTGTTTATGAGGCAGCAGCATTTTTGCTTCTGCAGACTGAGCAGACCCATTTGAGTTTAATATTTGAAGTGATATAAGATGTGCATGTCTTTTCTACCATAAGGCTTTATGTTTCAGATCCTTATACCTTGTGTCTATATATTTGATAGATGGTGTCCTGTAAGGCAATGACCAGTAAGAGGCATGATTGCACTAAATTGGAAGCATGAGGCAAAGGAGTGTGATTTTAGTAGAGGGGGAACAAGAAAAAAAATTGAGGGTAGTGGGTTAGAAGAAATCATCCACAGATGCTGATCTCTGTCTGTTAGTGGATATGATTTTTGAATTGTGGTAATTCCTGTTTTGTGACAGTTCATCAAAAATTGAGGGTACCACTTTTGAAAATTACCCATGGTTTCATTTCCAAACTAGATGCAGACTCTGTGCCTTTGATTATTAGAATTATTCATTTCACTGAGTAGAGCAATAAGGAGGGGCATTGATAAATACTACCCCAACTGATATTCTGCAAGACATTTGTTACAGAGGCATGAGGCACCAAAGCAAACTCCATCCCTTTTTAACAAGTGTTACCTAAATGCACAGTGGCAACACTTGAACAAGGGAAAGTGACAATTTGGAAGCGTATTTCTTTTCTTCAGAAATGTCTGTGTGGGTTGGGGGAAGTCAAATAGATCTGGAGATAAACATTTCTCTCCTGTTATTAAACATTTTTAGATAACCTGTGAAGAGGATTCAACAAATTATCTAAACTTTCTTCTCTTTACCCAAACTTCTTTTAAAGTCATATGAACTACACCTCATACTAGCTTTCAAGGGGGTGAAGAAGACATAATATTTCAAAAGCTTTTCACAGTTAACATCAGTTTTGAAGTTCTTATAGTAAATGCTAGTGTGTGTGTGTGTGTGTGTGTGTGTGTGTGTGTGTGTGTGTGTGTGTTTATACCAGTCCTGAGGCTTGAACTCAGGGCCTGGGTTCAGTCCTTAGCATTTTGCTTAAAACTAGTGCTCTGCCATTTAAGCCATAACTCTACTTCCAGCTTTTTACTGGTTAATTAAAGATAGGAGTCTCACAGTCTTTCCTGCTCAGATTGACCTCAGATTGAGATTTTAATATCTCAGCCTTCCAAATAGCTAGTAGTATAGGCATGAGCCCACCAGTGATGGCTTTAAAAGTAAATCTTGAAAGCTCTTATTGTTCTATTACTGTATGGAGAATTGCCTGGAGTTGCATCTAACCTCTCCCTTTAGGAAGGGGTGTATAGATGGTAGATATATAGAAGGAGGTGTGCTGGAATGGAGAGGTGGTTGTGCAGTGGCTGCATCAACTGCAGGAAATCAATTTCTTAGCAGTGATCAGGTAGAGTCCAGAGACCCTGAGGCCTTTGATGAAGTTGTCCATGGATGCCACAGTAAAGAATGGGGCTTCAAGAGAAGCAGGCTACTGGTCCATGTAGAAACATGTCAGGGATTGTTTAAGTGGTTACCAACACTGAACATTTTATCACATAAATATAATTGTCATCTGCTAGAAAAATAATAAAAGCTGAATCCATATGTTGTATATTATTTAAAATTGTTTCAGCAAGATGTATTAGTCTCACAGAAGAAGTAATTCTCCACTAGAAGAAGAAAACAACAGTTTTGTGTATTCTATTGTCCTTTGTTTAGTTTGTCCCCATTAGTAGTTTTATACATTATTATGAATGATTACTTATATAGAAAGTCAAATTAATGGTAGAATAAAGTTGATGGTAGAGAAAAGTAGATGGCATAAATTTACTTCATTTAACTTTATTTAAACTAAAATTCTCTGAACCATTGAAAGTTAATGCAGTTTCTATGAGAACATTTCTGAGATTTTATCTCAGTTTCTTTAACTATGGAGTTCAACGTAACACTAAGCCTTGTAAAGTTTCTTGTGAAACATTTTTATTTTTTTTAATATTTGAAAAGATTTCAGTAAAATACTGATATTAGCTGGGTGCTTGTGGCTCATGTGTATAATCCCAACTACTCAAAAGACTGAGATCTAAGGATCACAATTTAAAGCCAGCCCAGGCAGGAAAGTCCATGAGACTCATCTCCAATTAACTACCAGAAACCTGGAAGCCATGTGTGGCTCAAAGTGGTAGAGTGTTAGCCTTGAGCAAAAGAGCTCAGGGACAGTTCCCAGGCCCCAAGTTCAAGCCAAAACCAAGAAACTATTCTATCTAAATGTATGTCTACTAGTAATTCTTAGGCACTTCCTAAGTTAAGACAATTAGTTTTCCATCATTTCTAAAATGTTCAACTAAATCTTATTGTTACTCTAAATTAAATTTTAAAAAATTCTAGGTAAATTTGAAATTATAGAACTTTTTTTTTTTTGGTCCAGTTGTGGGGCCTGAACTCTGGGCCTGGGCACTGTCCCTCAGCTCTTCAGCTCAAGGCTAGTGCTCTACCACTTGAGCCACAGCGCCACTTCTGGATTTTTTCTTTTTGCTTATGTGGTGCTGAGGAATCGAACCCAGGGCCTTGAGCATGCAAGGCAAGTGCTCTACCACTGAGCCACCTTCCCAGCCCTGAAATTATAGAACTTTTAATTGAAACATTTTAACTTATATTCTGCCTTACTGGTGGATTTTTATTTAATTTTCTATGAGAAAACACCACCTTGGAAAACTTTTTGGGTTTTCTGAACTGCTAAACTTGAATCCTGTTGCAATTAGATATTTGTAAAGCTGAGTATCCTGAGAGTACGTGTCCAAAGAACCTGAATTAAGCTGTCTTGTCAAATACAGGACAGAATAGAGATTTTGCAAAGAACAAATGTTTATTAATATCGGGGCTTCTAAACATGCATAATCTGCTCATTTGTGGCATTCTGACTAGCTTAAAACACCAGAAAACAATAGCAATGTTTCTTCAATGTAATCTGTATATTTAGGGCATTTAAAAATCTGACAGTATAGGCACATATCACAAATTTGCAGAAGCCAATTGAAGTCAAACTGTAATTCTGCAAAACAAGCATTAAGAATATAAATAACTCAGTTCATATATCTTTTATTCTCAGTTGTAAATTCTAAATCTACATTCCTGAATAATTCTGGCAATAAAGTGTGGCCTTATTAGAGCAATTGGAAGATGAAGTCTCTGATTCTAAATAGGGAAAATTCATATATATTTGCCCTTGTAATATCTTTGAAATATCTTTGGTTGCATATTTTACTGTTTACTATTAAAACACTTATCATTCTTATCATGCTAGGAAATATATTCAGACATAGATCAGAAACATATCTAAATCTAAATAAATATAAGAAAAATTTCACAGGAACTTCCTGTGCCATAAACAACAAAAATCAAAAGAATGCCAAGATTTTCTTAGCAAGTGACTTTTCTTTGTAACTGTATGTGTATTAAATAGAAAATGATAAACACCTCAGCTCTGAATCTGTTCAGGTATGGTGCTGTGTCTTAAAACAATACTTTGAAACATTTTGCATTAGAATATTGAAGATTTATATAAAATTTTAAATACTAGAAATAGATGCACAGAAAAAAATTATATCGTCAGTCATTTTTAAAATAAATATTTGCATAATACATACAAGTGGATACCTTATTATTCATTTAGAAATAGTCTGTGCTTTTTACATATTGTTGTGGACAGATGATGGAAAGATTAAAATATGTTTTATGTTGATGTTCACTGGGGTTTTAGGAAGAAAAAAATTGACTTAACTTCAATATTTTTTTGATCCAAGAAATTTTAGCTCTAAATGTTACCTAATCTTAAAAAAATTTAAAATTGTAGGACTGGGAAGGTGGCTTGGTGGTAGAGTGCTTGCCTTGCATGCATGAGGCCCTGAGTTCTATTCCTTAGCACCATATAAGAAGAAAACGCCAGAAGTAGCGCTGTGGTTCAAGTGGTAGAGCACTTGCTCTGAGCTGAAAAGCTGAGGGGCAGTGTCCAAGCCCAGAGTTCAAGCCCCCCACTGACAAGAAACCAAAAGACAAAAAATATATATGCATACATACATACATGCATGTATGCATACATACACATGATAAAAAGAGACTTTTTTTTATTTTTGCCACTTTTTCATTTGGCACAAGCTTTTACTGTAAAAGTACTTGGATGACAATCTTTTCTCCCATTTTTAATATGATTTACACATATTGCCTATAAACCTATGTTTTTTCTTTATCTTTACACATCAATAGCTGCACTAAGATAAGGCATATTGCTTGTTTTATGCCAGCATTTCATGAGAGTATGGATGTCCTTTCAATAAGCAGATTTATGTTCTCTATTTCTAAATGTTTCTTCTATTATGTTTTTCATGTTTTCTATGCAAACTATTCTCTTCTTCAAGGGCATTCACTCTACAAGTCTTCGGTATTATAATCACTTTTATTCATGCACATATAACTATTCGTAGATGGACCTAGAAATTTTAATTTAACATGCTTCTAATTTTATTATTTTAACTTGTTATATTTTTTTCTATTTTGTATACCATTGTCTTTTCAATTATGTGCATTGTGTTTTAACTTTACTTTGATATATAAAATGTTTAAGAGCCCCTATTTTTCTGAGCTTTCCAGGTTTCGTGAATCATTCCCCTTGCGTTTAAATCAATGATTCCATGCTGATTCTGTAATTACTACCCCTTTAAGGTTTTCCTCCAATATCCCCTTGTCTGTCTGCACCATCAAATGTATTTTCCAACTCAAAAGATCCACCCATTACCAAGTCTTGATTTTTTAATTAGATAATCAGTTATCAATTTCAAAAGTAGTACATAGTTATGGAGAGCACTTTCGTCTTCCATTGCTAACATATACAGCTTTCCAGATTCTTCCCTCATCTTTGTATATATGACTGTGGTTTGAGATTGTGGCTACTTTTATTTTACTAAAGATTGATTGTTTATTGTTAATGTTGCTGTGGTTCCTTATTATTTAATCTTTGTGGTTTCGGTGTGTTCTCAAGAAACTCAGTGACTCCTGGTGCTTTTCAATGGGATTAATCTAAGATTCAATGAGACCTAATGGGCTTTTGGGTTGTTTTTGTCATTTTATTTTGATATTACTTCAAAACTAGTAGAATGTTATTTCACACTGCTAGAATGTTTTTCTCTAACCAATTAATTTAAACAAATAAAATAATTACCCTTCCCAATTCTCTTTGCTTAATTGATTTTACCTTTCTAAAATGAAGTATGCACATTTTCCTTTCATAGAAAGAATTAGAATGTCACCCTTCTCTGTTAGAGATATGAAAAGTTTACACAGTGGTCAAATTTAGCATTTGGCTACGAGAGTAAACAATACTTTTCATTTTATTAAACTAATATAAATATGTATTAAAAGATTTTTTTAAGAATTAAAGTATTCCCAAATATTTAGCAATAGAAGAATAAAAATGAAAGCTACTGTTGTCATCTCTTCAATTAAATGACCCAACCCAAAATAATCAAATGCCTTTTGTTTACTGGATTCATCCTCCTCAAAAGACAACCTAGTAATGCTTGGTTTCTTCACAAAAATAGCCACCTAGACTTGTAGCTACCGTGCCCTTTTCAGAAAGATTAATCAAAGAACTATGCATAGCCCAGTGCCCATGGCTCAGACCACTAATCCTAGTTACTCAAGAGGGGAAACCTGAATGCACTGGTTCAAAGCCAGCCCAGGCAGACAAATCCAACAAAGTTTTGGCTCCAAGCAACCAGCAAAAATCTAGAAGTGAGATATGGCTCAAGTGGTAGAGTACCAGCCTTAAGAAAAAAAAAAAAAAGCTAAAGAAGAGCAAAAAGCCCTGAGTTCAAGCCCCAGTTCTGGCACACACACACACACACACACACACACACACACACACACACACACACACACACACACACACACACATACATACACACACATATACACAACAAAACTATGTATACATTTCTAACTAAAAGAATTTCTGGTAATAAATATCCTGCCTTGTGTTATGTTTTACATGGCTTTTTCAGTGTACCATTGGGGCAGGAGCTCTGGGGTACAAGTGGCCCTGATATACATCTGTCCTTCAGGCTTGTTTCCCTTCATCACAGTCTGTAGAAGCTGAATGATTTTAAATTCTTCTGTTTTCAAGATATTTATTTTTTTAATATTGGAGGGAAGTCAATGTTTCCATTTTAAAAATGGCACACTCCTTCACATCCCAATTTTTTCCTGCTTGTAGAAGAAAAGCTGTGGCTTTCCAGTTAGATTAGATTGCATACACCCTGAGCAAGTCCACTAAAAATTCTCCCACAAAGATATATCATCTACACTGCATTAAACAACAAGTTGTTCAGGAAACCTTTCTTTTCTGCCCAGTTTAATCCACTGCATTTAGGTTTGGGCATGTTTTCTTGGCTCTTTATTACATTTACATTGATATTTGTCTCCTCAACCAACTGACCTCTTCTCCAGTCTTTTCTACATTATTCTAGGCTCAAGACCCTGAAGTAAAATTGCAAAATGGACTTCAATATTTCTCTGTAGCCCTTCTTCATTACTTCTCCTATTAATAGTGCATTACTTCACAATGCTTGAAAAAGCTTACCTTTGTGTCTTTTTCTCTGTTCAGTCCTCTCAAAACTTTGTAGCATTCAATCAGCCCTAATTAATTTATTCTTAAATTCCATTTATGATCCTTAATTTCTACATTTCATCATATCATTAGACATCTGATTTCATTGTCTGAAAACACTATCTCACTTAAGTCGTTACTAGTCATTGATGGGATAAATTTGATGTCTACTGCTAGGAGTCACTTCCTTTGCATTCACTCTATTGCCTAAAGAAGCTGACTACTCAAGTTTCTTTCTCTTTATTCTTTTCTCTTTCTTCCTTTTTGTTCTTTTTTTTTTTTTTTTAACATTTTTAGGACATCTTACTATGTAGCCATGATGGTCTCCTGCCTAAGCCTCCTAAGAGCTTTGTTCCACCCAACAAAGCTTAACTTTGAGTCATTTCTAATCCTTGCATGTAGATTATCCTAAGGACTATAGGTCTGACAATAATTCTTAAATATTTATTATATTCCAGGTATTTTGTAGCATTGTGTCCACATATATATATATATATGTTATGCATACATTTTTAATTTAATCATCACAGAACAAAAAAAGTGGCCATCTCAGTGGGCTGAGGAAACTGAAGCTGGAACACAGAGGTATATACTTATATAACTTAGGATTGTGTGAAATGGAGATCCATGTGCTCTTTATCACTATGCATATCATTTTCTTATATTCTATGTAATTGTGTAATTTTTGGTCCAGAGTAGGCTGTTTAAATGTATAGTCACTCTGTGTCCACTGCTGTCCAGAGGACAGAGGAGAGGGATCAGGGAAACAAAACACTAAGTAATTTTATCCATTAGAAATAAGGTAACACCCCTTGAGAAAGGCTCAGGCCTGCAATCTTGGCTACTCAAGAATTTAAGATCTAAGGATCTTGGCTTGAAATCATATGAAGCAGACAAATCTGAGAGGATTTTATCTCCAGGTAAACAGCAAAAAGCTGAAGTTGAGGTGTGGCTCAAGTGGGAGAGTGCCAGCTTTGAGTGAAAAAGATGAACAAGAGAATGAGGCTCTGATTTCAAGCCTCAGTACCAGCACAAAAATGAACAATAAAAATTAAGTGGCATTAGTAGTATGACTAGACTGATTTGCGGTTTATAAAAAGAGAGAAAGAAAAAGATGTGGCTTATTTTGACTTATGTAAAAGGATGAAATATATTGACATGGTACTTGCAGAGAGCACTAGAGATGTTGCATGTTAAAATGCAATTACTGTTTGCAGTTATTTCTTTTTCCCTTCTCCTTTTTCCCCTTTGGTTTATTCCCACTTGTCACTGTTTTAGATTTCTGTGCCCTGTGTCTTGTATATAAGTTTATCTGACTTGAGGAGGGGGAGAGAATTACAGAAACAGAGGGACAAAGAGTAAACTAATTCAGCAGTGATATTCATTAGACAATATGTTGTAAATGAACTATACAACTGGGGAAGAAGGAAGTCAGGGAGAAAGTGGGAGAAAATGAGAGAGTGGGTAACACTGTGCAAAAAGAAATGTACTCATTACTTGATGTAGGTCATCACTGTATACCCCTCTGTATACCAACTTTACAATAAAATTTACATTAAAAAATTAAAAACACATTTGTATTCAATCATGGAGCAGTCACTTCTTCATCATGATCTTAATTCAACTGAATATCTGGACCTAAGTCTCTGACTCCTCCAGCTTGCATACCCCCATCTCTTGTTCAGAGAAAGCACTATATTCTGCTTTTTAAATATATTTTGTCTTTTTTTTTTTTTTTGGTTAGTTGTGAGGCTTGAACACAGAGCCTGAAAACTGTCCCTGAACCTCCTTGTGCTCAAGGCTAGCACCACTTAAGCCATAGCACCACTTGCAGTTTTTGAGTGGTTAATTAGAGATAAGAGTCTCAGCAGGACTTTTCTGTCCAGGCAGGCTTCAAATCTTGTGATCCTTAGATCTCAGCCTCCTCAGTAGCTCAGATTACAGGCACAATCCACTGGTGCTCAGCTGGTATTTTAAAATATTTTCAAAATCCCTTCTTCTAATTGGATCATCAGTGGTAACAAAATTCGCCTGTTTATTCAATATCCAGTGAAAAGAGCTGCAGGATTACTTAACCCCTCCTTTTCTCTTACCACAAGAAATGATTGTTGCCATTTATCTATTACCAATGAAGTAAGAAAACTTTGTGGCCTTACTGTTATGTCTATAATGAATGGAACTCTCTTATATGAATTTCCTAATCACTGTTCAAATTAAAGCATAAAAAATGATTCAGCTCCTCACTCCTCTTCATGAGACCATTCTGCTATTTACCTTAACCTCTACATGAAGGACAAGGGCTTCACTTACCTGGCCTTACCTTTTCCTATTACCCCACCCCCCAGGAATATCCACGCTCCTCCTGGGTGTCTATCTTGATTCACTTTAAAAATCCTACTCCTAATCTGAGATCCTTACAGAATCAACTTGTATAATTTTTTCTGGTTTATTCTTTGTCAATAGATTGCAAGATACATATATCTCATCTCTTGTCAGCAACTGTGTATCTAGCACATTAGTTCAACTCTCACCAAATGTTGTTTGAATGAATGTTTACCTTTGAGTGTTTTTTACAAATTGCGAAAGCTTTAACGTTTGTATGTAAGCCAGGTATATACATGGTATGTGCTATGTGCATTTTGCAAGTATGATGGTTATTTCAAATAATTATCTCTTAGAAATCAGTCCACATACCTTTCCATGATTCAGTTCTACTACAGATGATGGGCTTGTTATAATATAAACATTGTGTTTTATCATTTCTACTCTATAAGGCAAGTAGTAATATCTGCAAGTGTTCTGACATAAAATTCCTTAAATTCTCTTTTGAAAAGGATTGTTGTCTTAATTTTTTTTTTTACTACTTTGTCTAAACTAAGGAGTTTAATCGATGTTTCTATTTCCAATATTATCAGATTTAATATTTTCTTCATGGTCATAGTAAATGGGGCAGATGTCATTCAGTAATGCCTTTCACTGGAAAGTCAAAGTAGCTAGGAACCTGGGTGCTTGCATTTGATAGTAGAAGAATTTAGACAAGTCACAAAGAAAGCACAGTGAAAATGATTCAAATGTTAATTAGCAAGAGAATACGCTCCTTTATTTTCTTTATTATTATCTGTAAGTAGTTGTGCAAAGGAATTTCAGTTCAGCCTCAGTTCATGAGTACAATGCATCTTGATCGATGCCACCGCTCCTGTGGTTGTCCTCTCTCCCAGCTCACCCATCTCTGTCATCTCTGTGGTGATCCTGGTAAATTGTATTGAAGTCCCTCCCCAGGTTCAGCCTTTGGGATAATGACTATCCCAAAGTCAGAAACTGATGGGGATTTTCCATTTCAAGTTTTTGAAGTATGGATGATAGGTAAGCAGTTAGTCCTAAGCGATGGAACAGTGCAAAGAAGCTTCTTTTCTGGGTGAGATCACAAGGTCTCTGACAGGAAACATAATTAAATTTTTCAGCTTAAAAGTGACTAGTCTTTCTGGCCGTCCAAGGTCATATAATTTCACAAGGTGGATTTTTTTAAGTACCCCCATATACCTAAACACTAATGAAAGAAAGAGGGCAGGGGAAGGAGACACCCCCCCCCCTTCCCACACACACACACCACAGACAAGCTGGCACTGGAGGCTCATACCTATAATCCTAGCTATTCAGGAGGCAGAGATCTGAGGATCTACGTTGGATGCTAGCCTGGGCAGGAAAATCCGTGAGATTCTTTGTTTTTTTTTTTGGTCGGTCATGGAGCTTGAACTCTGGGCTTGGGCGCTGTCCCTGTGCTCTTCAACTTAAGGCGAGGGCTCTACTGCTTGAGCGCCACTTCTGATTTTCGAGTGGTTTATTGGAGGTAAGAGTTTCACAGACTTTCCTGCCCGGGGCTGGCTTTGAACCACCATCCTCACTTCTCAGCCTCCAGAGTAGCTAGGATTATAGGCGTGAAACACCCTTGATTCTTATCTCCAATTAACCACAAGAAAGCCGCAAGTGGTGCTGTGGCTCAAAGTGGTGGTGCGCTAGCCTTAAGCAAAATAAGCTCAGGGACAATGCCCAGGCCCTGACTTCAAGCCCCAAGACCAACAAAAATAAATAAATGTATAAAAATGAAAATAAGAAAAATCCACATCTTTAATTCATCTACCCAGTTAGTTAGTAAACTATGTCTTAAAGTCCTTTCCAGACCTTGGGAAAGTGATGAAGGCCTGGTCCTGGGGAGTGACCTAGTGGTTCAAGCCCCTTACATGTCACATACACTTGTGCCAGAGTAACACAATTACCATTTACCCTAGTGTAAAATGAGATGGTTGATTTTCAGTGTATTGTTTCACTAATAAACTTTCTTATCACTTGCACAATGATTCAAGCCTAAATTCTCTCCCTAGATGCAAGGACAGATATGGATGGCTTTCTAGTAACAATTCTATTTTTATTATTATAATGTCTGTCACACCTATAATATCCTAGTATAATATAGAGAGATTTTATTTATGAAAAACTCTGGTTTTAAGTCATACTCTCATATAAGTAATATACCTTCTTTTTTTCCCAGATATTTATTATTCTATGTGTGTTTAACTTCACCATTCAGCAAGAAATTATGGTATCATTTTGGAAAATCTCCAGTCCAACTCTGATCTTTGCCTATGTTGTATCTGGTTTTATTTAACTGAAATGGGGAATTGAATACTTTTATGTTTTTCTGCTATTCTTAGTTGACTATTTGACTTTGGTTGTGTCGTTCTGTAAGAAACCTTGACAAGTTAAATTTATCCACACAGAAACCTATAGTTAGGAGACCTGTGGACGACTATAATTTCCTTCCCATTAGTTTCAATGAATTCCATGCACGTGAAAGAGAACTTGGAGAGTGGAGTCTGGAGTCCTATGTTTCCCGTTGTGCAGGTATATTGAAAAGAGAGATATAGTCCAGGTCTCCTTAAGTTGTTCCTCTGCTGCACATTACCCTTAATCCTCCTCTGAGCAAATACAGACTGGAGCAGCTATGCTAAGAACTAGAGACTTAACTCTTTAAACACAATAGATCTGGGAACACACAGCTTATTCTTTACACAAAACCTGTGAAATGGTTAATATATAAATGCTGAGTGTCATTTCTCTTGTAGCCAATGTGAACCAGAAGAACTGAGCTGTAGCCAACATTTAGGCAAGCATCATTTTTGCCATCTGGATTCTTTTGTGGGAAAGAAACATTTGAAGGGAATTGCCTTTGGTCACAAAGGTGATTTGACTCTCCTCTTATTTATATGCTAATCATCCCATAGGATTTTTTTTTTTTAACTGATGTGCCAGACTTTAGATAGCATGGATAAGATCTCAAAAAGGACCTGAAGAGAGAGACAGTAATATTTCTGGAGACAAAATACAATGACCTAAATATAAAAATAAAAACAAAAACAACTTAACCCAGATTAAAAATCAGATAACTAGTCAGTCACAAAGTGCCATGTAGAAGGGAATCATTGGCCTCTTTCTTAACATATAAGCCACTTAACATGGTAAATCATTTGTAGTTCAATTTGCAATTCAAATGCTTATTGGCCAGCAACTTTATCAGCTGGTTTGGGTCCTAATTTTAGTCCATTCCTCAGCACTGAACTTAAAAACAAAAGGATGGCAAAAGTCCTAAAAAAATCTTAATTTCTAATCCTCATTCACTTGGGGAAAATTAGAAAAATGTAAAAGATGATATTGAACTTCTATCACACAATGTTTTGAAGACTACATTTGAGATCAACATTTATATGTAGGAATTATAAATTTCATTTGGATATTGAGGAAAAGCTTCTACATGAGTATAATCTAATTTATTTTATTGTTATGTTTTATAAGATTCACAACCAGTGGTTATTTTATGATTATAAGAGCAGGTAATTTTTATCTCCTGTGAGAGCTCTGGTAATAATATGTATTAATTAAATCTGTCTGAATAAGGGATTTAAATGGAGCAGAGAGCAATAAGATACAGTCTATAGGATCCCCAGTCATGTATTATTTTAAAGTATATTGAGATAAAACTACTTACTAAGTAGTAACTTGCACAAGCCTTATCTTAAGACTTCTTGGAATATATAAAAGAAATATCCACAAGTAAAGCTCTTTCAGATCAACAATTGAATGGATGGCTCAACAAATGCAAAATAATACAAGCCCTATAAAGTATTCATGTGCTAATCAAATATACACTAAAGGAATGATTAGAATTGTAGAGGAAATTATGGATATATAATTCTCCATAGTCAACCCCTGATAGTCTTAATTAGAAGCTGATTCATTACTTAAGCAGGAATATTAACAAATTAAGAGAAAATAATGACAGAAGATAAGTTTTAAAATACATACATATATGTGTGTGTGCACGCACATGTGTGTGCGTGTATGGATGTATTAATCTCATCATTAAAAGGAGGAAAAAGAGAGCCTTTAAAGTTTCTATTATCCATTATGTCAGGTAGCAAATATCTTCTCAATGTAACTCTAGACATTAAATCTGTCGAGAGGAATGCTGTAAAATAAATGTCTGGGATACCTTCATAAACAAAAATCTTATTTCCATAATTCATACAGCTGGCTGGCATTTATTGGCACGTCAGGTGCAATGGGGACATTTCAGGAACATTAACATGTACAGCATCATTTGTCAACAAAGCAACAATGTAAGCAAATCGTTCAGAACTCATACAGATTTACAGCTTTCTCTGCCAGCTGCTAATTACGGTGTGCTCGGCCTATTTGGTATGGTCTTTTTATTGGAAAATGACAAAGGGGTTATAGTATCCTAGTTTGGAATATAGATGTGGTTTTTAGTAATAATATGAGTGTAATATGACCATGTAGCTTGGAGTTGTGATACAGTTTTGCTGGTGTTATAATTGATCAGCTTTGATTGATGAAGGACGAAGAGAAATTCACAGCCTATTTTGTTTCTGATGTAAATAACCTCTAAAACAAAGGAAAAAAGTGTGTGTGGAAGGGAATTATCAAAGACCATGTCATAGCAGGTCTTAATGTTTTCCCCTATGGAACATGACACATAATATTTACCTCTCAAAGAAAATCTGATATGTTGATTGCTGATGGAGCAAATGTTACAGAAGCCTGCACATTTCAGAATTCTAGGTTGTATTTTGAACAATCAGGAAGCCCTTCCACAAATATGTTTAAATCATGTTAAGGTTATGATATGAGGTGACAAATGTCAGCAGTGTCGAAGTTAACATCTATAATCACCCCCTGCTTAAGCTGTTCAGTTTTAGGAAAAGACAGCCATGCAAGCAAATGATGGAGTGTCAACTCTACCTTCAAAACCCTGGGATTGTGTCAAAACATATTATATAATCTATAAAATGAATAGTGGCACTGCCTTTTTGTTCATAATGTAAATCTGTGTTTACAGATATGAATGCTTTCTATTCAACTACAGTATAAAACATAAATTGGTAAATACTTATTCAAACATTAGTTAGATTTATCCCATCTTCTACCTTATCAAAACCGATTAAATTCCAGAGTGAACAGATTTGACATTCAACAAATCAATTGCTGTCAGAGCAGCTGAGTTGACCAGATATTAAAATATGCCCGACTTTGCTGGCACCAGATCTTCAGCCATTCCCAGAGATGATAAAGTCGGGAAAGCAATGTCTGACTGTTTCCAAAATGCATTATACTAAGTTAAGTGTCATTGTCATGCTTTATGAACAAAGATTCTAACTCCAAAATTTGGTTACTGATAAATGGAGTATTCCTAATTTAGTTAAGGTTCCTGTGGAATTAGTCTTCTTTATGATCATGTGTCGAAATTCATGGCCTCTACCTCTTTCACAGAATAAGATTCCTGAAACAAAAAAACATAATGCATTCATTTGATACCCTCAGTGCCTAGCACTGCCTGGAACATAGTAAATTCTAAATTAAAGTTACAAAAAAGAAGAAAGGAAGGAAGGGAGAGAGGAAGGGTGGAAGGGAGGGAGGGAATGAGGAAGGAAGGAAGGGAGGGAAAGAAGGAGGGAGGGAGGGAGGGAAAGAAGAGAGAGGGAAGGAAGGAAGGGAAAGATGGAAGGAAGGGAGAGAGGAAGGGTGGAAGGGAGGGAGGGAATGAGGAAGGGAGGAAGGAAAGGAAAGAAGGAGGGAGGCTGTGCGACTATTAGTGTAGTTATATGACATTGTGATGAAGAAGAAATTTGCATCAGGTCCTTTTCCATTCATAATTTTCTGAATATAGCTTCTCCTCAGTCCTCTGAGATGCATTTTCACCTGTGCTTTTCCTTCTTAGTCCCTTCTAAAACCCACATGTGAACAGTATATAAAATTCAAAAATATTTAGATACAAAGAATTTTATTGTCTTTTCCAGAGTAATTTACTTTCAAACCTACACCTATACACCTAACATTATAAAATAAAAATAACCTGAGGATTTCAGGCATTACTTTCTTATTAAAAGATGTACTTTTAAGGTCCTAGTACCATTTTGGTTCAATGAGATAGAAATACCCACTTGATTTTCCCCAAAACAGCCTTGCTTTGTGCCAATGCAGGAGACTTTATTGGTGTGTCTCTAAGGAATTAAATGAAGTCCCTAAAATGGAAATATAACTTTGTTAAGGAAGGCTTTAATTCACATTAGTAGGAAACCCTTTTCGAGTGTGTCAAAATGAAGAAAATCATCTAGTTTGCTTCATGAGAATAAAATCTTTTCAGCCCATATTCTCATTGGCTATGTGGAAAAAAAAATTGCTACTGAAATTAGAATCAAGCAAGAGGTTTTAATTTTCACTGTTCAAAAGATCCTAAAACTTTCAACAAATGTCACAACAATCCCAGAGAAACTAAGTTGGTAGAATGGACAATCTGGGAAAAGAGCACCTTAAATTTAAAAATGAATGCTTATTAACAGATGTACCTCATAGACTATCAGTCAAACATAATGGCAGTATGGAGGAGTATGGTGTCACCTTATAAAAGTATTTCTTAAATTGTTTTAAAATTCAAAACAATTATTTGAATAAAACTTAGCATTTCTAAAGCCATCTGAATTGCCTAAAATAAAATTACATTTTTTGAAAGCAAGCTAATTGAATATACTTATTTGTGAGCCAACAGTTGCCTTAACCCTTACTCAAAATTCTCATTTCTTTTAAAAATCACCAAATCAATGTTTTAGAATATTCTGTTTTAGCTTCCAAATAATTGAAGGTGTATGAATTAATAATTCCTATATGTTTGAGGTAGAATGAGAACAAAATGTTTGATGTTTACCTGTTTGTTATGCAAAAAAAGTCTTCAGGAAAATTATTTCCAAAATTTTCAAGTTGTAAGCATTCTTAATTATTTTAGAGGCATTTCTTTATCTTAATAAATGTGGCACTATAATCATAAAACCTTCACAAATAATCATTACCACAAATCTTCTTAAGAATTCCACTAAGAACCATTTGCTAACCCAATAATATATTTGAATTCTATTTTAAATATTTTAAGTGTACCAGAATGCTATTTGTCTCTAATTTAAATGGATTTTTTCTTTTCCTCTTCCACTCCCACTCTTCAAGCATCATCTTTTTTGTATAGTAATAAATGTCTACTAATGATATTGAAGGTAGAAATGACATAATACAGAGTTCTGAGAACTACTTTATAATACAGAAGATATGGCAGAATTCAGAAATTGTCTTACAATCACTCTAATTGATTATGATAGTAATGAGATAAAGATATATAGCTGATATAATTTTGTAAAAACTATGCTAGAATTTTATGATTTATGGTACATATCATATATATCTAAGCCTACAAATCTTAATGAAGACAGAAATGAAGGTTAGAAGTTTATTTTCAATCCATTTTATAAGAAAAAGTCATCATATGATTTTTTCTGGAAGAAAACAAGGAACTAGTCATGAAAAACAGGTAGGTCAGAGAGCCTTTACAATGTTAGTCAGCTACTAGCTTGCTAGGAATGAGCATTTTATTAGCCTAACAATTCACTGGTATTGTTTCCTTTATACATCTGAGAAGGACAGAGAGGGTTGGGGGGAGGGGAGGGAAGCTTAACCTGAAATGGAAATATTTAACTTAAAAATTATATGGAAAGTATAGACAAATTTGAAAAATAGTACCTAATTACATGAACAAATGCTATTCAAACTAGTCCATTTTCATATATCTGAAGCATTCTCAAGCAAAGAATCTGGAAGTTTAATATCAAGATTCTTTGATACTGTTATTACCTCAATCCATTGGTGCTCCCATAAAAGAGTACCTAAAATTAGATGATTTATGAGGAATAGAAAATTATTTCCTCTCAATTCTGCAATCTGAGAAGTCCAAGGTTAAAACATTGGCATTTGGTGAGGGATTGTTTTGCTTTATCTTTACATGGCAGAAGGTAGAAGGACAAGAAAGATCAGGCCATCATTCCCACTAGCCCATTCTCCCGTAACATTGACCCATCTCGGGGGTAGAATTCTCTTTCTCTTTTTAATATATAATTGGTTTATTTGTTCTTGACTTTGAGTCAGACTCTCACTATGTAACCAAAGGTGACTTGAACTTGCTCTGATACCAAGCTATCTTCCAACTTCTGTCTCCTACCTCAATCTCCCTAGCGGTGGGATTACCAGCATGCACTATCATGTCTAGCTTTAACATACAAATGTTGAGGACACATCCAGACCATAGTAGAAATTTAAAGACAAGCATACTTGTGGAATCAGCTGCATTTTTATAGAAGGAATATCTGGAATGTAAGAAAAAAAGACTACTGAAGACTACAAATTAGCGAGTAGAGCCAAATATTGTCTAATACAACAAGAAAGTGTATTTTGTGCTGCATATGTCTAGATGCAAGGCAAATCTTGGCCAAGAATAATATTAAAATGTTTGCTGGGCACTGGTTACTTGGTATGGGCAAGATGGGGAAGACTGGTTACAGGCAAGCCCAGGAAGAAAAATCCATGAGATTTCATCTCAGTGAAGTGAAATTGGATATGGTGGCATACTTTTATCATACATATGAAGCCTAAAAATAAGCAGATCATGATGCCCAGGAGGAAATGGGACCCTATATCAAAAATGACACAAAAAATCAGGACAGATGGTATAGCTCAGCAGTAGAGTGCCTGCCTAGCAAGCACAAGGCTCTGACTTCAAACCTTAATATTGCCAAAATAACAATAGAGAGTCTAATGGAGTGATCACTGTTAAAATTTCGTTATTTTTAAAGAGCTGTGAAGACAGTAGAGCTTGCATTAAGTAAAAGCATAGACTAAGCTGGCAAGTTCTCAAGTTACATAAATGGTCACTACTCTCAGGAAGGTGACTTAAGGAAAGTGATTAGGAGCTAGCTTAGCACAATCAACTGCTAGAGTCAGCCAGACCATAGCATGCCCTGCTTTATCTACCAAAGCAGTGAACACTGCACCCAAAAACCTTAAAAATTATATGCAAAGTGCAGACAGATTTGAAAAATAAGATCTAATTATATGAGCAAATGCCATGTCTTTTTCTTTTTTCAGCATAAACAGTATATAACTTGCTAGCTAAGGTGGAGTACACTTTTAATTCTAGCACTCAAAAGCTGAGTCAAGAAGGAAGGGGAGAGGGGCTGGGAAGGTGGCTCAGTGGTAGAGTGCTTGCCTTGCATGCATGAGGCCCTGGGTTTGATTCCTCAGCACCACATAAGCAAAAAAAGAAAAAAGCCTGAAGTGGTGCTGTGGCTCAAGTGGTAGAGCGCTAGCCTTGAGCTGTAGAGCTGAGGGACAGCTCCCAGGCCCAGAGTTCAGGCCCCACGACCAGACCCCCCCCCAAAAAAAAAAGGAAGGAGGAAAAGAAGGGAAAGAATGAATGTCAACTTCTCTGTAGGCCATAGGAATCCTAGCAAATATGTTGAATAGTAGAAAGTCAGGGGGAGAAGAGAAAAGGTACATTGCTTAAAGTTGAAAAGAGACCACTATAGACTTAAAGATGGAGACCTATGTACTTTTTTTTTAAAAAAAAAAATCCATCAACACGATTTTGCTGAAGAGTAGAGGAGAAACAATTCAAGGGTACCAAAAAGGATTTTAGGACCTAAAATTCTATGACACCTGCTTATTATCAAGATAAGGCCTCACTTTATGCTTGGGCTGTTCTGGGTTTCAGTCCTATTTGTGGTCCCCTGTACCCCTAGGGATGATAGGTGTGCACCCCCTGTACCAAGCCTTTGTGCTTTCCCTGTAGCTGGAATAACAGGCACATGCTGCCATAGTTAGCCATTGGTTGAGATGGAGTCTTGCAAACTTCTATGCCCTACAGCCTTGGAACCACAATTCCCCATCTCTGCTACCTCTGTAGCTAGGACTGTAGGCTTGAGCCACCACACCTAGCCATTCTGAGCTCTTGATAGTACTTAGATCAACATAACAGAAAGATTGTGGGAATTAAATTTGAGGAGCAGCTCCTGAAATTCTAAGCTCAGAGTCCAGTATAAAAAAAAAAAAAAAACATCAGCACCTATGAGAAACGCACTGTCTTCTGAAATAAAACATAAGCTATGGAGAAGATTATTTATTTGTCTTCTTACAAAACACCAACTATTTAGATGCTTTCACATAGAAGAAAAAAAAATTTTACTAAACATGGATATTTAAATAGTGTTGATGTTATACACAGATAATAGATAACTGAAATCATTTTTCTACCAGCAGAATAATGTACTTTGAGAAAGATATGTGCACCTGTAAGCTCCTATTAATGTACATTTATCAGAGAAATAAATGTGAACATGAGTCTTGAATGTCTCCTAGTTGGAAAGAGAAAAATTATTTTCATGATAACTAAACTATCACTAGAAACTGTTCACCAGAAGCATACAATAAATAATAAAGAATGTAAACACTACCAAAATCAGAAAATATGCCTCAGAGACAAGAAAACTCATTTCATCCAAATTCAAAAAATCTAATATTTTTTTTTGTAGTTAGGATTTATCATTTTTTTCCAGTCTTACCTACTCTACCCCTTTCCCATTGCTACTGTGATAGTGACTGTTTTCCTTTCTCATTTTCTTTTCTTCTTCAGGTTTGTTGTTTCTTATCTTGTGTATCTGCCTCAATGTGTTTTAAATGGCCAAACTATTTGCTTAGAATTCAGGTGTTTTTCTTAGCAGATTATTTCTGGCTGATGCTGTTTTTATCACATACTGTTGAATTCCAAATACCACCTCCCCCAAACATAACCATGAAAGTAATTCTTTCCTACCCTCATCAACACTTCAGATAGTTAATAGCCACAGGCACATGCTATAAAGAAGTTGCTGAAGAAGGAAACTTGAAGTGAATTTGGCATAGAATCACGGATGGTTCTAAACACATGGATGAAGTTATTTACTTAAAATTTTTCTTGTCGGCCTGATTTGGCTATATTTTCAAAATTGACACATACTATGCTGTAGACTTCTATTTTCACTAGCTGAGAAACAGAACGATTACAGACTTTTGCATGTTATGCATTTTTAAATATCACCAAGTTAAACTTAGATTTTGATTCCATGCCCAGGACCAAGTGGAAAAATCTCCGTCTTCAATAGTTCCTATTATCTTGTAGTTACAGGCCACATACTGTATTTCTCCCAGGAGTAAAACTCCCACTTGGAATTCCAAGCATTGCATAAGCAATGAAGTATTCATATCCTATGTAATTTCAAGGGCCTTCAGATCTAAGTTAGATACTTCCCCTACATATTCTTCTTAGCAGTTAAAACTCCTAAAATCTTCATACAGAATACAGACAACATTTAATTCACCCAACAAATATTTATTGAACACCTACTTCTAGTATCATAACCATGACTAGTACTTTGTATAATTCTTTTTTTTTTTTTGCATCTTTTTTCTTTTTATTTTTTTTTATTTTTTTTAAATTTTATTTTATTTTATTTGAGAACATACTGTACAGAGGGGTTACAATTACATGGGCAGGATAATGCATACATTTCTTACCAAGCATTGCAGCCTCCTCCTTTGTTTACCCTTCACCTCCCTTCCCAGCCTCCCCCCTCCCCCCCACCCAATCCTTCCCCCCTTCTCCCCCCCTTTGTATAATTCTTTACTTTGGTTTTATGAACCTCATCTCTTTACTTACTACAGTACAACTGTCCATAGTCAAGGAGCTTGGAGTTTATAAAATAAACTGACTATCTCAACTACTGGTATTTAAAAATTTACTCTATAATGATACTGCCCACATAATATTGTAGGTGATTTTTAGTTAATTGATAGCTGCCCTTGGGAAAATGATTCATCTGCAGAAATGTGCATTTTAATTATATTGTATCCTTTAAATCACAGTGCAATTGTTTTAAATTAAAGAAATTCAGGAATTTTATTTATTTATTTATTTATTTATTTATTTATTTATTTATGGTCAGTCATGGGGCTTAAACTCTGGGCCTGGGTGCTGTCCCTCAGCTCTTCAGCCCAAGGCTAGCACTCTACCACTTGAGCCACAGAGCCACTTCCGGTTTTCTGGTTGTTTATTGGAGATAAGAGTCTCATGGACTTTCCTGCCTGGGTTGGCTTTGAACAGTGATCCTCAGATCTCAGCCTCCTGAGTAGCTAGGATTACATGTTTGAGCCACCGGCACCGAGTAGGGAAATATTTTTTAAATAACTGTATGTTATCAGATATATAAATGACATAACTTGAAGCACGTCACTTAAAATGTGGTCTAACTGGCTTAAAGTCAGTATCTTGTGCCCCTATACTCATGGTTAATGCTCCACCACTTGAGCCAAAATTTCAGCCTTAAAATGTGATCTATTTTTTTAAATATGTACCTTTGCCGGGCGCCTCCCTCCCTCCTTTCTTTTTTCTTCCTTCCTTTCTTTCTTTCTTTCTTTCTTTCTTTCTTTCTTTCTTTCTTTCTTTCTTTCTTTCTTTCTTTCTTTCCCTCTTTCTTTCCTTCTTTCTTTCCTTTCTTATTCAGGTTATAGGACTTGAACTCAAGTCCCCATCTCAGCACTCTACCACTTAAACCACACCCTCACTTACACTCTTTTTGTTGGTTAATAAGAGATAAGAGTTTCAAAGACTGGCATCAAACCATGATCCTAAGATCTCAACCTCCTGAGTAGCTAGGATCACAGGCATGAGCCAGTGTCACTTAGCTTCAATTTTCTTTTTTTTAAATTTTATTTTCTTGTAAAGATGCTGTACAGAGAGGTTTCAGTTACATCAGTAGGGTAATGAGTACATTTCTTGTCAGGCATTGTTACTCCTTACTTTGTTTTTCTCTTACTATCCGTTCCCTCCGCTACTTCCCCCATTCCCTCCCCACAAAGTTGTAAGGTTCATTTCCAACATAGTGAGTCTTGTCGGTATCATTGCTGCAATGGGTCATCCTATGTTAATGATGAAGAGTTTCTTCATGGAGAAAATGAGTTTTGCCAGTGGAATATTGAGATCCTAGGTAACTCAGGGGTTTTTATATCCCAATTAAATATTCCATCTGCATGATAATCTTCTTACTAGTTGAAACTCAGAATTGTACCATGAAAAGGGTAATAGATAAAATTAAATGGTAAATGTTTCTCAGCTAACAGTCACTTTAAAAATGAGCGCTCATTATTAATGAAGTAAACGTCACAGTTTCAAACACAAGAGGGAAGACTCTGCCTTCCTATGGAACTTGACCACTTAAAACCTGGAGCGCTATGGATATTCTGGTGAAGTGGTAGGAGACTTGTAAGTTCCCTTAGTAAATATCTGTCCTTCGAACTACAGTTGAGAGGGGGAAAAAAAGTCAGCATTTATCTGCTGCTTAAAATTTTGTATAAGATTTTTTCTTTCTAATTCTTCAATGCTATATTTTAAAACCCTTCATTCTTTTAAGCTTGTCTCTCTTAAAATTATAAAAAGAAAAATTAGTAGGCACTATAACTTGGATGTATTTTGATTGGGTAACTGTGTAATCATGTATACTTTTTTTGTGAATGACTTGTTAATCTTACCCCAGCCCTCATGTGCCTTCACTTAACAAAGAACACTGACTACTGAACACTTATCCTTTTACAAGGTATATATTTCAAGGGGAATTTTTCCATCATATTACATAAAACAGTAAGGCATTCATTAATCATGATTAAATCCATTCTTCTTTTCTTCTTTACTAAATAAAAAATGCAATCCCTACCTCCTCCTTTTGGCATGCATCAGCAAAGTATGCTAGTATGAGGTATTCTTCAATAATATATCTTCATAAAACAATATAGGTGGAGGTTTAAAGGGAAATAGGAAAATAAATTGGAACCATCTGGATATCCAAAGTACAGAAAAACTTTGCTAATGGTTGTCATGTCCACGTTATAAAAATAACATTGTATGAATTTCTGACTGGATGGAAAAAGAGACATCAAATGTTTTAAAAACTGTTCTGGAGTGAAGTAATTGGAGAAATAAAATCATTCATCAGAACTGAGTTTAGAAGGAGAGTGTAGCTTCACACCTCTTGAGTCAGTAAGGATTAAACGTACCTCAGAGATGACCTACTTGGCCCTGGAATGGAAATACACTATGTTTCAGGGAGGATGATTCCCTGGAAAATCTGTTTGGACAAGGATAAGTGGAGAAGCACCTTTTACTGACTGATTTGCACAGACTTAGTTGACTTGGAAAAAGTAGAGTCTATGAAATGATGACTATGAATTTCCACATTAGAGATAAAAATGGAAATAGAGGGAAGATAGGAAAGAAGGAAGGAAGGAAGGAAAGAAGGAAGGAAGGAAGGAAGGAAGGAAGGAAGGAAAGAAGAAAGGAAGTACTTTCCAGAAACACACCAAACTTGGTTGCATATGAGTGTGACCTACTTGAAGCAGCATTATTGGAAACTCACTTCAAAAAGTATTAAGCAATAATATATAAATTAGAATGCAATTGAAAAAAAACTTTAGAAGTGTCATCCAAATAACAGAAATATTTTTTTCTGTTTTATTTTACTTTTGTTGTATCAACACTATATAATGGGACAATATATGTATCTTCCCTTAGACAGGGGAACGTGAACCAATCGATTATTTCTAAGCTTATCAAAATAGGCAGGCTAATTTTGCCTATTTCAGCATCATGTTGCCCAGCATGATAGAACACTTGTTTAAACAGGTATATCAATCTCAGAGATCTATATGTATAGTTTACCTTGAAGTCAATTGGAAACAGAATATTCCTTACTGATTTTGCCTGCTTGTCTGCTGTATGCTGTCAATGGGGCTCACATGGATGTAAATAGAATGAATCAACTCCTTGCTGGCCTTGGGCCTCCTTGAGTCATGTGAAGTAGGTTTCTGATTCCTTTATGTTCAGACACAGCTAGAGAGACAAGAGTGCTACTGTCTTCTGCTGGTGCACAGAGTTACCTCAGGCTATGTAGGAAAAGTGCTTTATTCTTATTTTTAGACCTGAATTCATCTATGCCACTAAATGTGTTCTTGTGAATACAGATAGCACTTTGTTGTGCTCATGGGAAGGCAATGGAGTAACCTGTTTGGACGCAGCTGCAGGCCACCTGTAGAGAAAGTCAAATTAGGGAGAGACCCCACTGTTCTTTGCATTAATGCTTTTTGTATTGTTGTTTGACTTTCCCCCCTCTGTCTATGTATCTTTTTCAAGGAGGGAGATTGGGAGCACATTTTAAGGCCTTCTGTCCCTTTAAGGCATCTAGTGATTGAAAAGACTCTAAGATTTGAAAGGCTGTAAAAACTCCCCAGTTACCAGTGAATGATGGCAATACAAAGAATCTTAAAGCTGTAGAAGCTGAAGTCGTCTTCTGACAGCTTTAGTTTGTTTGGTGAACTTCCAGCAGCAGCTCTCACAAGGTACTGTTCAAATCTTCCCACCTATCTGTGCTGCCTCTCTTTATAGAGATTTATCGTATCCTCAGTGGAAAAGTAGCCATCCATATTAGTAGTTAAGGTTACTAGACATAAAGAAGGGAAAAAATAGAGTGTAAGAAAAAAAAAAAACCTTATCTTCATTTTCTCATCTACCAACCTAAAACTTTAAAAAAGATGTGTGTAAGTGAAATATCAACATTAGCCATAAATATTAAAGGAGGGAAATGCACAAATAAAACTTGTTTCTGGAAATCTTGATTTTGGCTGCACATCAAAACCATTTCCTGACAATGAGATCCATTAGACTACAAAATAAATTTCCCAAGTAGTTGTTGCTTTGCTTACAAGATTTAGCATTTAAAGTTAGCTTGAAGACAGTCACAGATACCAGGCTCAGATGCACAGGATTATTCAGGACTTGGAGGGACCAATCCTTGTGAGCCTACTTGTACACTTATTTTTGTTCCTTTCATTGAAAATAAGATTAGAATTTGCTAATGTCCTCCATCATGGATCCACACAAGCTGAAATAGCTGTGACCAAATTGTATGTTCCTATCTGGACATTTCTGTTCTATTTAGAATTGCATCTGTCTATGGTAATGAAGTAACCTGTTTGCATACACTTTCAGGCCACCTGCAGAGAAAGGCAAAGCAGAAAATTCCAGTTACTCAATCCACTTAAGGCTTCTCTGTACCTCAGCTATCCAAAATTTCCCAAGCTTCTGAATTATGTCCGTAAAACATCATGCAATTATAAAATTCAATCTTTTGCTTACCAGAGTTTTGTCATTATAAACTTACACACATCCTTTGGAAAAATTATTACATCTAGACATCTACTGAAACATTCCCTAAAAAATTCTTCTTGTTATTGATATTTCACCATTGTAGTCCTGATGACCAGGACTGAATTCTAAATTCTATATGCCCTAATAAATTCCACAGAATTAAAATTGAGTTTGCTACCACAGCATAGTGACATTCAAACAGTTTTTTTACTCCAATTTGGGGCATGTATCTTAAAAGCTTACATCATTCTCCCCTATCTCTTCTAATCCCACCCATCCCCTCAGGTTTTCTGATTCCATTTTCACATATGTAGATTGAATGTCATGACTGTTTTAAACCACCCTTCCTCTCTCCATTTGTCTGCTTCCCAAACACATGTTCCATATTCCCTGTATTCATTTCTTTAAATTGTAAGTTCATTGTTTATAGCAGAAATCTTCCCCTGTGTAAAACAAGACTCCTCCCTTTCGTATTCTAAACTTCCATCAATTTGAGCATATTTACATATGATCCTGTATATTTTCAGCAACTCTTTCTCTGTCCGTCTTAGCTCCATGACTGTATTCTATCAGAAAAAAAACATGTTTCTTTTGACGTTTTCTTCTACTTAGCCTAGCACATAATTAGCTTTTTAAATTTGATACTCAAATCCAGAAGTAATCCAGCACAGACACAAGACATTCCTAGAAGCATGAGACAGAATGCCTCCTAACCAGTTGCTGCTTGGAACCCAAGGTCAGAATCAGAACAGGTACCAAATCAATCAATCAATCATTCAATCAGAAAACAAAAATCAAAGACAACAAGAAAGGAAAAGAGCATACCATTTCCAAGCTAATGATTATAGCAAACTATGCTACCATGGGCCTGATTGAGTATGCATAGCATAAACAGCATTTGATTCCCAGAAGAAAAAGCTGGAACTTACGGACTACAAGGAACCAATGGAAACTTAATCTTGAAACCATTCATTGGTATCTTTCAAACAACCTGTGTTTTAAATTTCAAGTGGCTTTCTACTATTTCTATCTTTCTTTGTAGCTTATCATAGAAGTTACCCATTACAATGGAAAGCTGGTTTAAATAGCAGCAACAATGCTTTAATGATACAATAAAAAAGAGTCCTTGACTAAAAGCCCTGGCTTAAATCTGGGTTCTCCTATTAACAGTATTTGTATAGCAATTTCATTGACCCCAGTTATTGTCCTCTAAAATATAGAGGATGCTAATAACTTTCTCCCAGCTTATTATGATTATTAAATAAGATACTGAATGTAGAAGGGTTTTGCAATCCATATGCCATCTTTAATATAATCCATTATTATATTTGGTTCAATTTATCTAGTAGCTCAGTAAAAACTCATTTCTTAAATGATCATTTCTTAAATTATCACACTCCAACTTGATTTTTGTGTGCACTCAGCCCATATCAGAGTAAAGTGAAATACAATAATAGACAGTCATTTCTTTATTTGTTCATTTACTTGCTTGCTTAGTTGTACTGGTCCTGGAGTTTGAACTCAGTCAAAGCCTTGGCACTGTCCCTGACCTTTTGTTTACATGGTTGGCACTCTGCCATTTGAGTCATAGCTCCACTTCCGGCTTTTTGTTGTTTATCGGAATCTCACAGACTTTCCTGCCCAGTCTGGCTTTGAACTACAATCTTTTAAGTAGCTAGAATTTCAGGCATGAGCCTGCAATGCCCAGCATCATCGGCCATTTATAACAATCTTTATTTGAACCAATATGTGAGCACCCTCTTTTTTTTTTTAAACTGCATATGAAACATCCACATTCAAACTTAAAGCCAACTTTGTAAAGAAATTTTAAGTGCCAGAACTTACATAGTTTTGATGTAAGTGCACTTTCTTCAGGCTGAACTCTAAAATTTGAAACACAGAAGGCTATGAACATATGTGTTGGAAGCCAAAGAACCTGCCTCACCCATGAGCTGTTACTGTAAACATTATGCCCACCTTTGGTCCTCAGCTCCATCCAAACCTGGAGCTTCTCCCCGGGCTGCTACCTAGATAGCAGAGGTCGTTATGTGCTCTCTCTCCCCCCCCGCCCCGGGAAATATGGCTCCTCTAACAAACCTTTCTCCTGTGCCCATCTTCCTCGGCGTGTGATGGATCCTTTCAGTTATCCCTTTGCTTCTTTTGAAAGGATACGGGCCTGGCCAAACAAGGAAGATGAACCGGAAGATTGATATCATAGATAGAAAGTCATTACAAATGAAAATGCAAGCTCACCTTAGTTTTGACACAATGCAACAAAATTATCACTACACACCTAATTGTATATACATATTTTTCATACTGACTTATGGAAATCAACTCATTTTTGTAAGATTTACTGAAAGGAGACCACCACATTGTTCTGGCACAAAAGAGTTTACTTGGGGGCAGGAGGAGAGAGCAAACTCCCTGCCCTTAGGAGATAGAGGTGTGGAGTGAGAAGAGAAAGAGTTGGGGATTTATGGGTGAGTGGGATTATATAGGGAAAGGCAGGAGGTGTGACCACAACGGATGTGGAAGTGATCTCAGAGCCTATGGAATCTCTCACTGTCCGAAGGAGGCTCCACTTGGGCGGCTCAGTAAGTCATCTCAGAGGCTGGAATCCTGGGCTGACTCACAGTCAGGTGATTGACAGATGATTACTGGTTTCAGGCAGATGATTTCTGGTAAGACTTATTGCTGTCTTTCATGAAGAGGAAGGGGGCGAAGGGTTGTTCTCCCTGGTAGACCTAACAATTTTTAGTTACAATTTTTGCAAAATTTTAAAATGCTTTTCTCAAACATAAGCAATACCTACAGATTCATTTCAGTGACACTGCACTAATACAAGGGGAGAATTAGCACAATTTACAGCATTTCAGATGAGACAGGAGCTTAGAGGACAGACACCTTAAAGGCAAGACTAGACAGTCTGAACACTTGAGTTCTCAACCCATTGCACTGTTACAGCTCAAAGCACTTATCTTTAAGCTTAGAACATTTGCCAGAGAAACTATCCTTCCCAGAACAAATTACATTGTAATGTAGAATTTAGACATTTCTTATGTTTTGCAAACATCAATGCATTATCAAAAACCTTGTGAATTATTAGCATTTAAATACCAGCTGGCCATTTGCTTTTTTGTTTTAATTGCTCCCATTTCCTGTCCTGACCTTAATGTTTCAGAGAAAAGAAGACATCCCACAAAAGAGAAAGAGAGAGATCTTTCTTTTGGGAGCTGCAAAGCTTCAGAGGTACTGTTTTGGCCAGCACATTTGTGCAAGGCCTTGGAATGCTGTTTTGCAGTTTCCAATGTGATCATACTCAGCTTCCCAGAATTTTTCTTTTATGCCTGGAGGATGCCACAAGAACAAGGGCAGCCTTGTTAACAAGTTTCAACCTCTCAAAAACAAGATAGGATTTGGATATAAATCATCATTTCAGCTCACAAAGCTATGTTCTCCACCCCACTGAAGGACTTCATTTACATCTAAAATGGTTAATACTGATCTCCACCAGAACTCCTAAGTGTAGGAATGCAGCTGCCATGTGCTTAGTGACTCTGAGGTTAGGGAAGAATGACATCACCGACTCTAAGCTTATTATCACGCTGACAGAGAGGCACCTTGTTTTCTCTTCTGTAGATAGAGCAAGGATTGTGCTCTGTGTCTTGTTTTTTTTCCTCCCAAAGAATACCTTTCCCCCTCCCTTCTTAGCAGCTGCACTATGAAGGGTTGAAAATGTCACTTCAACTAATGATGAATGATGCTTGACCTCTGCATGGGTTACTTTAATTTGATGCAACTCTAAATTAATATGAAAGATTCTAATTCAAAGGACTTTAGCTGTTATGAATTGCTTCAAGGATGGGTTTGTGTAATGCAGTCAGTAGCTTTTCTCTGTGTGTGTGTGTGTGTGTGTGTGTGTGTGTGTGTGTGTGTGTGTGTGTGTTTACCCATTGTTGTTACTGCCCTTTGTGGGGTAGGGTGGTAGCCAGGGTTTGTGCTCTATAAGCAAGGTAAAAAGACAGCATTCTAACATTTTTATGTGTTTTCTCCTGTGAGATTAATATCTTTTCATACTTGGAAATATTGTCAGTAAGCAGAACCAGTTTGTGAAAAAAAACATTCTCAAAAGGGCAACTGGCCCACATGTCTTTGTTGTTTCTATTTCAATATAATTAATTATGTAAAGCAATAGTTAGTGGAAGATTAACAATTAGTAGATCCTGTCAAGTAGTCACAGGGAAATTACTAACTAATTGAAGGACTGGTCCTCTATTGTGTCAGGAAGCAGTGCTGGGTGTCATTCTTTTCATCTTTTTACTTTGTTGTTTTCACAGATCCTCTTTTTTTCTAAGATGTATGTTTCACAGCAGACTAATAAATAAATAACCTCGGTTGTAATTTCATAACATGCACAAGGGTTTGAAATAAAAACACCTGTTTTAATTAGCATTATCGTTTGTTCACTTTAAAAAAAAGTGATAATCCTGATGCAGTTAACTGACATTTTTAAAGCTTTGAATTTCCATCTGTATCTTATATTATGATGTTTCAGGACTGTCATGAGTTAATTATGTTAACTTGGGAAGCACTGCGTGCATTTACAATGAAAAACTTCAGCTTGAATAGACAGAAAAGCAGATGCTATCTTTCTTGTCAATTGCTTTGTTGTGGGCTGGCTTGCAACTTTTCATGTATTTCTGGATCTAAAGGGAAGTGTAAATCGCTATTTATTTTAAGTTTTACATAAGCTACACAATTTCAGTATTCTGTTTTGGCTGTATGTGTCTTGTGTATCTTTACATGTGTAGCTTTCCTGCCCCTAAATTCAGAAATCCACAGTCAAATTATCTCTTCTTTAATTCTTAATTTGTTTTGTTGTGCCTAGACATTATGGAGATTAGTGCATCATGCAATTTAAGAAGAAGACAACTCCATTGGCTAGATCCTCTCTCTAGTTAATTTTTCTGCCACCTTTTTGCTTTCGTACATCAACCTTTTGAATGGTACAAAAAATACGTGCAGCATCTGGGCACAACAAGGCATGTTAAGAATGGAGTAGGCACTCTAAGTAGGAATTGCCATGCTTTTGTGAGTTTAATGTTCCTTTAACATAGAGAGCAGCTGTGTTTATGTCAATAATTACACATTCAAATAAATGCATGTACATGTGTTTCTTTATGGGATTAAGGATGTTAGGGATGGCCTCACATAAAAGATTTTTGTCTCTCTCATACCTACTCAGAAAGTTTCTACAAAATTCAAAACTAATTTATTCTCTTTTGAGGGTCTGGAATATTATCTGGACAATCGGGCGTAAAAGTTTCAATGGACACAGGATTTGATAAATAAATTTCATTTTCTTTCCTCCATTCATTCTCTACTCCCCATTGCCCCGGTCTGTACCCAGGATCTGAATTACATGCACATTATGAGTAAGTAAGGCTGCTGAGCAAAAAAGCTTCCAATTAGATCAGACCAATGGGAAGTAGCTGCTTCAGGACAGCAAACAGCCAAAGCTGCAAGAAGGCCTTGATTGTTAATACCTAATCCTCAAATTAGCAATTACCACCACCTTAGGCAATAAACACACCCATTCACTAGAAAGTGAGGCCAAGGAAAAGTAGATTGTTCTAGGCAGGATTCCTGAGATGTAAAACTTTCACTTGAGATTTAAGGAAGTGGTAGTCTTCATCCAAGTACTACTGCTTAATAAAATGATTATGTGTAATTCAAAAAGAAAACTAAACCAAAGGAGGAAAACCGGAAATGGTAAAAATTGTTTAGGCTAAGAATAAACAAGAAATAAATACACAGTTCTAGTTTCAGAATTCCAAGTACACCAGTTTAATGGAAGCAGACTCTCCCTACCTAGGTAAGGTCAAATTTCAAGAATAAATGGCAGGTTGTGAATATAAACTAAAGCCCTTGAGTAATAAAATTGAAGAATTTGTTCTTTAAGATATATGACAAAGGTGTATTATATATATATATGTATATCTATATATCTATATATATATATATGTACGCGAGGTTTATTCAAATGCCTTATCACACATTCAAATTAATGTATGGCTGTTCTACCACTTAAAAATAGCTCTGTTCATTAAAGGAAATGTAACCTACATTTTCAGAAAATTAAAACATACTGTTCTTGAGATTCTTTAATGGCTTTAATCAAGATTCTTAGTTTAATGCTGCCTTCCTAAACGTTTTGGACAAAGAAAGAGAGCTATACATCTGATAGTTCATATGTACTTGACAAACTAGTTGCAATTTAATAACAATGTACTATATAAAGTTAATCATTTAGACATAGCTACTGGACATGGGAAGCACTAATCCATGTGTTTTATTCTTATTATCTTTATGTATGTTTTGTCCCACAATCATACTAATTATTCATTACATGGTATCCATTGCAATATATCAACCTTGAGTTAAGAGTGAGTTACGTTCATCAGCACACGTAACCTGCATCATGGAGAATGTGTAATTCTTTGGTGTACAGAAGAATAATGCCATTCCATTACCTTGCCAAATAAACTGATTTACTTATTAACCATTGGAAATATGTGTGTAGAAATCCATGTTGTTTGTTAGATACTTTTTATCATGACCTTGAGCAATTTCCTTATCTACCTCATGTAAAGAATAGTTCTGCTTTGATTTGTATGAGAATTTGAATGACAACTTTTCTCTTTTTGCTTTTGATGTTTCCAGATGACTGTTATAATTTGATTGGGTAGCTTTGCAAAATAGTTTAGAAATTAGTGTCCTTAACTTAGTGATGACACTAGTTTCCTTTATGAATGTGAGCAATTGACTTAATCGCTCTGCTCCTGATACTTTCTCTTAAAAACTTAGCAAGGAACTGGCTTAGTTTCAATGAAAGCTAAAATCGTTGGGTATGTAAAATCTATCCACAGTGACTTGAATAAGATTTGTGTTAATGCTTTTTGTTATTATTTTTGCTGCAGTCATTATTATTGTTAGTTATTATTAAACTTTTGTTTCTATGCTAATTCTCACATATATCTCTCTGATCCTTCTCCCTGTACTAAGCTCCCTATTCAAATTTCCATTATATACATCAACGTATTATTCATATCCCCTAACCAAAGTCACTGTCTCTGACATCTTCATGCCATAAACAAATTGTAAAGGTAAAAATTCTAGTCAAGTTTCAAGGTATTCTCTGTAAGATAAATGCATCAGTACATAATCTTTCTGGTTAAATCGTATTTTTACCTCACCCACTCTTCATTTTGCTACTCCTACTTTCAATTTTGACCACCTTTTCAAACTCTTTGCATCTCTACAAACTTAGTTACAGCCTGTTGTCAGTCCTGGGCTTGAACTCAGGGCCGGGGCACCGTCTCTGAGCTCTTTTGCTCAAGGCTAATTCTTTACCATTCTAAGTCAAAGGGCCACTTCTGGTTTTCTGGTGCTTAATTGGAGATAACAGTCTCAGGAATTTTCCTGCCAAGATGGGCTTTGAGCGATGATCCTCAGATCTCAGCCTCCTGAGTAGCTATAATTATAGGTTTGAGCCATGAGTGACTGGCCTAGGAAATCTTACATGAATAGAAATGGACAGATTCACAAGCCTAAAGGCTGGAAAGTCCAAAATCAAGAAGCCAGTAATACCTTGCAAGGGTTTCTGTCTCTGTCATCACATGACAGAATCCAAAAGTGCAAACAGAAGTCAAGAAGGGACCAAGTGTACCTTTTATTTTTTTTTTATTTTTTTTTATTTTTTAAATTTTATTTGTGAACATACTGTACAGAGGGGTTACAATTACATGGGCAGGATAATGCGTACATTTCTTACCAAGCATTGCAGCCTCCTCCTTTGGTTTACCCTTCACATCCCTTCCCAGCCTCCCCCCTCCCCCCAAATCCCAATCCTTCTCCTTCCCCCCCTTCCCCCCCCCCCCCCCCCCCCCCCCCCCCCCCCCCCCCCCGCCCGCACCGACGTTGTAAAGCTCGTTTTGGACATGTCAACTTGTACTTCTCATTGTTGCAACAGGTCCACCTCCTCCACAAGTTATACTGACATCAAATATAGTGAAAGCAGGGGTTATACTGTGGGGGAGGGACATACAAAGCAACAAAGAGATAATCTTATAAATGCATTAGAAACACATGCATGAAAGAAAAAAACATTAAAATACATATCTAAGGGTTCATTTTCCTGACATTACATTATCTGACCTTTTCTGCTTGACTCATACATATACTAGATATTGCAAATAAGGGAAACCATGGGACCTATGTTTCTTTGGGCCTGGCTTACTTAATAGTGGCCTTAGTCCCACCATAAGGTTGGAGTACTTGTGTCTGAATCTTTTCTCCAGTAACTTATGTCTTAACATTATTACATAATAGTTAAGTTTGAATATGAATTTTGGAGGGGACTAACATTGAAACCATAGCATAAGTGGAACCATATTGTCTGGGCACTTGGAACAGAACCTGAGAAATGTTCAACTGTTGTTTATTTTCTATTTCATATCTTTAATATAATACCAACAGGCATACAATGATGTATGAATGGGGTTTGCAGGCCTAACTCTTTTGATAGTTTGTAAAATTCCTTACGGGCAGGGACCACATGTTTGTGAATCCCCAAAAACATAGGTGTGACTTTAGCATTTCATAGAAATCCAGCTAGAAACATGTCAATCTAATTGAGATTGAGGAAAGATTGTAAAGGGATCCTAAGTAAAAATCTTCTAAGCAATAAACAAGGCATCTGTTCTTTTCCTTCATCCTAAAGCTGAAGAAAAATGAGGTCAATTATTAACATTACATTGAAAAAAGATTTGCCTTCTCCTTTGAATTTTCTAAACTCTATAATTAAAATGACTTCAAATTGGAAGATTGTAAGAAAGAAATTAATCTTATTGGTAAGTAAAAATAATTTTTAAAAAAGCAAATCTCATGGTTGATGGTAGATATGACCTGTTAGCAGTAGTTATACTTTCATACTTTCCTTTCTTACAATCAGCATGTGGAGTCTAACATAATCCAATTAATTGTAATTCCCTTTTGTAGAGTCGGTAAAGTAGTGCATGATACTAAAACACTATTGAAGTCTTATCTCTAGTCAGATAATCCAAATGGATTCTCAATTTCAAACTACCAGCAGGTCTTTATAAACTTCTGGAAAATAGGATATTTTTATTTCCCTGAACTTATTATAAAAGTAATACAATAATTAATCTCTGAACTCTAATCCTTTGTACATATTAACCATCAGTTTTCTAGACATCTTTCTCAGTTATGCCATGATTTTAGCAACACACCTTTGTGCCTGTCTTTTACTTTCAGATTTTGCTTAAAATAATTTTTCTGAAATGAATATGAAGTATTTAGCACACCATAGTCTTTCAACTGAGCTTCTCACTCACTGTGTCTTTCTGAACATACTATTCCTCTTGCACACACTCACTGTGATCTAGTCTATTCATTTCTTCCAAAACACCTCCCTAGAATATCACTGCCCTGTTTATCATTGAAATATCCCAGCTTCTCAGTGGGACTTGAACCCACAATCAGCTAAAAGAGTCACCAACACTCAGTCAATAAGGATAGGAACCATGTAATACCCCTGGAGTCTGCGAAGACAGTGAAGACCAACAATAAAGTCAAACAGCTCAGGGTATTTAAAGGCAAGAACCGTGAGGGAGTAGAGGCACCACTTGCTGGTGGCCAGTGGTAGTTTCCTGATTGGCAAAGAAATAAGTTGCAGAAGCAGAGCTAACAGTGATTACAAAATGGCGATTATAATTCCAGTCATTCCAATAACCAAGGCCGTAAGTCACAAGGCAAATTCCTTATTCCAAATCTTCCCATCAAAGAAGCAAGTTAGTGAAATAGTAATTACAGTCTCTATAAGCAAAGTAATAAGTCCTCAAAGCAAAAACCACATTCTGAATTTCTTATTTATCACACCCCAAAAGCAAACCACCTTCCAGGTTTTCTGGCTCTTTCTGAGTTTCACTATTACCTACCAAATTCCAGTAACCTGGTGTTAGCTCACTCATTTTCTTAAAATCTTTATCTTTGGGATTTTTCCTTTTCCTCTCCTGGAGTTTTTCTCTACAGGGAGATCCTGGCTCTCAAGTTTGGCCCTATTCTTACTTACTTTGCAAATTTCAGTAAATGCCAGGCCACAGTTTGTTCCATTCCCAGGGTCTGTATGTTTTTCAGGTTACCTGACACTTGTTTGTTCCAAATTTCATTGTTCCTTGGTCTGATGAATACTCTATTTGTTTAATTTATCTGGTTCTAACAAGCATCATCTATTCGACTTCATTTTTATGTACCTTCCTGATCTTCCCTATGCTTCCCTTTCCATCCTCACATCCTAGCATATCCAACCTGTACTTCTGTATCCTCTAACAACTTGTGACTTCTCAAGCATATTATGTTCTTCCGTCCTAAACATAATTGATACATCTATGTGGGTTTGTCTCTACACATTGCTTTTCCTTTTCTCTCTACCCACTGTCCTACCTTCATCCACCTGACTGCTCATCATCATTTAAGAGTGCTATAATGCCCTGCTTTGTCTGAGAAGTCTCCTCTGACAAACACTCAAACACAGCTGGATACTCATCTCCTACGTAACCAAGGTAATCTTCAAAAAGCTACAATGTTAATCATTTATAATTTCATTATCTAGTATTAATTTCCTATACACTGAAAGATATTTAAAGGAACAAGCCATAATTTTATTTGATGGACAATATGCCTATTATAAAATTTGAGTTTAAATATTTGATAAATTAATAAGTTAACATTAAATATTTGATGAATTAATTTGATAAATTAATAAACAGCCTACTTATTTCTTCAGTATCTGTAAGTGAGGTGAAAAGAAAATATGAAATACAAAACACAAAAATTTAAAGTCTGTGCATGTGCTTAATCTGTTAGCATCATTGGTCTTGGCTTATGAAATAACCTCTATTATTTAAGGAGAGTAAAATGTAATAAGATATTAACTGCAGATATACCCTAACTAGTAAAAGGAAGTACATCAAGTACTTGGCACTAAGCTAAGCTCTGGGCAGACAAAAATCAGTACAAATAAAAATTTTTAAGAGAGGTATTTTGGTTAAATCACTACAGTTAATTTAATCTATTGTGCATGAGGAATTATGGCATTATTATGAGAGGATCAGAAACACAGGAAGCAAAAATTGAAATAAAACCTAAGGTAGGCAGCAATCAGGATTAGCATCAGAGATATTTGAGTGGTTTCACAGCTACAGGTAATGACCCAGGAGCTAGTGCCACCTGGTTGTTTAGGCTAAAACAAAAGACCTGGCTGCTGAAGCCTACATCTTCTTGCATTTGTCACTCCAACTTTCTCCACTCACTTTCCAGAGCTTTCTAACAATGGAATGTTGGTCTGCTGCAAGAGAAGTTCATTTTTGTCATCACTATTTGGGCTACTTAGAAAGCTGTTTCAGTAAGAACAGATAACCTGATACCCTAACAAATAGTGTCTTCCTTTTCATCAGAGAAATTGAAGGCAACTGTCAGACTTGAGAGTTTCCTCAGACATCACCATCTTTATCACCATCATGATGTTTATTTAGAAGGTACTTATTAAGTAGTGAATTGAGCATGCCTTTGTATTAATGAAGCAAACATAAAATTAAAAGTAGTTTCTTACCAAGAGATAGCTCAGTCATTATAGTCACATTAAAGATAACTTGAGAATTGTTGTGACTTACAGAAATTATATATTACTTTTTGACTTCTTTTAATCTCCATATTGTCTTCATAATTACCCTCCTATCCACACCCTTTGAACTTTGTATGGCATCTAAAACCTAATAGGTGTTCATAGATTGCTACTTGTTACTTTAATGAAGTACAATAATTTGATTAATAGTGTCATTTGATTTTATACTATTAACTGTAGTGCTTACATTGGTATAATTCTATTTATTCATTTCATTTCCAGCACATTAATTCTTTTTTAACTTAGTTTCTGCTTATTTCTTATTTCATAAGACTATAAACAATACTTGTTAGTGGATCTTAATCTATTATTTATAATTTTTATTGTTATATCGATACTGAACATCCATTGTATACCAGCTATAGTCACTTTTCACTTTATTAGTAATTGAGTCTCTCATACAAATTTCTTCTGGGGCTAGCACTCTACCACTTGAGCCACAGTGCCACTTCCATCTTTTTTCTTTTTTCTTATGTGGTGCTGAGGAATTGAACCCAGGGCCTCATGCATGCAAGGCATGCACTCTACCACTGAGCCACCTTCCCAGCCCAAGATATGTGTTTTGAAATCTAAGACTACCTACTTCTCATTTTATTTATTATATACTTTTCACATATACATCGGAAAGCTCACATTATCTATAGGTATCTGAGAAGAATGGTATTAGAGATGATTATGTATCTTCAAATAGTCGTGGATTTTCAAATATTATGTATAAATGAGTGTGGTCATAATAGATGACTTGTCAGTATAAATCAAAATTTAAATATACCAATTTCAATCCAGACATTCCAGTTCTAAGAATTGGTTCTACTCACATATCTACATACCACATAGTACTAAAAATGAAGAAGACAGATTATTTATATGAATAATGACTTTCTAAAGTTATAGAGGAATGGTGGGGGGAGGGGCGGGAGGAGATGCTCCATAGCTATACCTTACTTAGAAAGTTGGAATTACGGAAAGGCCCCAGGAAGCAGGCAAATACACTCTCAGGGTGGAAAAGAGTTTCTAACATTTTTTTCTTTTTTTTTTCTTTTCCTTTTTCAAAACAAAATATTCATGCCTCCTTTATTTGTTACTTCAGTAATCAGTGAAAAGTTGCTGTAAGAAAATTTTTATGTAATTCTCCAGGAAAATGGAAGATAAAGGGGCTTTTTGTTCCTTGACTTCCCCTTTATAAGTTATGTTCTGCTAACTTTTTTTTTAACTTACAAAATTCCAACCAATTGTTTCTGATACTACATCCTCCTGTTAGCAGATGTACAGTATTATTCTTAGCTTTAACAGTGTATAGATATAAAAATTAAGGTAATTGGCTAATTGTATGGTTTCAAAATGAAATAAATACATAGACACCTAGCTTGCAAAAACTTATAAATCTCCCAAATTTGGGGAGAGTATCTTTGTAGACCCCTGGCAGTTATTATGATAGGAAATAGAATATTTGTTTAACCTTACAAATTAAACTAATTTGGGTACAGTAATTATATGCTTGACAATTTCTGGAAATCTGTTTTTTTGGTTGTCCTTAATGACAACAAAAACTAGCATAGGTCTTAATACAATACTTTGAATAAGAAAGAGTATCAATGTCTTAATCTATCACCTTTGTTTACCTTTTCTTTCTATTTTCCTGGAGTACTTTTAGGTTAAGTCCCTACTCTGTTCAAGGTTTCCATTTCTAACCTAAATATACTAAATGGAATAGTAGCAGCTAGATATTATCTTAGATTCTTGGAACTTTTGCCAAATCACAAATTACTGTGATATGCAATAATGTCTAATAATTGAAGGAAAATCCTATCCTAGATCCTTTTCATATAGTGCCTCACTTTATTTTCACATACAAGTAGTTTTCATTTGACAAATTATTAAGAAGGTGAGCCACAATATTAAATAACATCTACCTCTATGTATATGCATACAATCCAGGTATTGTCTGTATATGGAATTTTTTAGGACTTGGATTTATCTTCTACATATTATTATGAAATATGTTTTGGCCTGACCCTATGTATGATCTTCAAAAAATGTAATATGACTTGGACTGAACAAACAGAAATGCTGTAACTAAGAGTCAATATGAAGTAAGCATTCAAAAATGACTGTTGAAATTTAATCCTATGGATTCTCTGCCCTTTGGAGTATGTAATACATGAAGTCATCCATGGAATTCAAGCAAAATCAGAATCTATTTGGAGAAGATGGTCAAATAAAATGAACCATTGTGTACAGTGTCTGGAGAGTACAAAAAGCCTTTTTGACTGGATGGAAATAAGAGCAGTGTTGGAAGTTCTGAATAAGAAAGGAATTAAAGAAATATGTATTGGTACCATGGAATACATCAGATTTAAAAAAAATCCTGATTTAATACATTTCTGGTTTTGTTAGAAACTGAACAGTGCTTAAAGAAAATACTTAGATACCCAGAGGGAAGCATTATGTCAATAGCATTGTTTATAAGGTAGCATTATGCAAGAAGTTATGATGATGAGAGGATGTTTTATGTTACACCATTATAAATTAAAAATGCACACAGTGATGACACATTTGTTATACTTTCCATCTGTGGTGCTTGCTTTGCAAGTTTCAGTGGTACCTATTTATTAAGTTACCATTTTACATCTAAATGAAATCTTAGGAGAAATTAAAACAAGACATTCTCCTTTCCCAACTGAATTTCTATACTGGGAGCAGTGGAAAATGGTTTCACCTTCTTCAACTGATATTTCCTATCAGTCTGGGATATAGTTTGGCCTGGGCTTTTCAAATGATTTTCAAATAGATACCTGCAATATGAAGCACATAAAACCAGCCAGTATGGCATGTCAAAAAATTCTGTTGGCTATTAAGAAACAAAGCCTTCTATTCTTTTTCTTTTTCAAGCTTTAATGTCTTAGAACATTTTTGAAACTTCCTTGCTTCTGTCCTCTTTCCTGCTGGCAAAGGCCACACACAAATGGGTATTCTCAATCAAGTAGCACCTGTTTGTTGAATGTCTAACCATGTCATCATAAAGTACCCATTTTCAAACATTAGCTGCTCCTAGCAACTTCCTGGGGGTTATTTGAAACTACTTTCCTCACTCCACTTAGATGCCATGCCCATAGAGAGCTGGCTTGGCTGGCCCTGAAATGTATTCCTGTGAAGGTTGTGATTGCTTCCAGTATTTTAAGTCTTTGACTAATAAAATAAAATACAATCTTTCTGATGTTTTACTTTGAAAATATAATGCATAAGAAACTGGCAATGATCATTTTATTCTTTGCCACACTGTAATAGGAAGACCCCTACTCAGGCAGGCAAGCCCACCTAGTGTCTGGAGTGACAGAGCCCACCATAACAAAGTTGTTAATAAAGAATATGTGGGCAGGTCAGGGCTGCAGCACAAGCTTGGGAGCTGATACTGCAACCCCAGCGGCCCACATATTTTGGTTTTTAAAGGCAAAATCCATGAGGTCAAGCCTGGTCACACAGGATCCAATGGGATCGTAACACACACACAAAGGATTGTACAGTCATACCAGACCACACACAGGTGGCCAATGAGGTTACAGTTTGTCCGTAATGGCTGTTTAAACCAACCTATCATCTTGGTTTAAAATGGCACACAAATTTAGTGTGTAAGGCAGGGTCTACCTTTTGGTGGGTAAAAGGCGGAGTTTAGCATAAGCATATGCAAAAGGCGGGGTTTCTTAAGCATGTGGTGTCACCAGTTTGAGCCAGATTACAACCTATCTGTTTTATGGGTCAGTCTTTAACTGAACAATCAAGGGGAGGGGGACCAAATGCATTTTTTCATTCTGGGAACTAGGCCCATCAAGTCTAAAATCCCTAAAACAAAGGCAAAGCTCAAAATGGACTCATACCAGCTTGGTCCCCATCTCAGGGTCCACTTCAACACTAAAGTATATCTTCCATATTTTTAGAGTAAAAATATTTAAAATACATTGAGCCCAAATGGGCAAGCTTTTTTTTTTTGGAAATAATTGTAAAAATACTGTACAGAGGGGTTACAGTTACATGAGCAAGGTAATGAGTACATTTCCTATCAGGCATTGTTGCCTCTTCCTTTGTTTTTCTCCTTCCATCCCTTTCCTCCCATCTGCTCCCTCCCCCACCCCGAAGTTGTAAAGTTTGTTTTCAACATAGTGTCTTATACATCTCATTGTTACAATGGGTCTCAATCTCTATCCCTGTTTAAGCATTTTGTTTTTTCCCTTCCACTCCCCAAATTAGAGAAGTGTATATACAAGATGCAGGAGACCAGAATCAAATACAGTGAAAACAGGAGTTATATCGTGGCGGGAGGAACATAAAAAGAAACAAAATAATCACATTGTACATTATAAATACGTTAGAAACAATAGAAAGAAAGAAAAAAATATTTGTGTCCCTATCTTGGGGTTCATTTCACTTAACATCATCTTATGTGGTGATATATACATAGCCTTTGACCAAGCAATTTTGAATTCTAGCTTCAAATGCTTTTTCTCAGTATAAATAATTGTTTTGTTTACCTGGAGTTCTATAAACACACTCATGTGTTGCTTCCCATATTTCAGAGGCATAACATTGCCTTTATGTTGAGGAAATTCTTAGATATAATACAGAAAAATGTCATTGTCTTTCTCTACTCCAAAGCTTTGGAGTTTGTGATAGCTTGGGCTGCCAAAGTACCACAAACTATGTGGTTTAAGCAACAGAAATGCATTTCCTCACAGCTCTGAACCTCTGAGTCTGATTTGAGAAAAGCAGCTGGTTGATCTAAATCTTTTCTCCTTTGCTTTTAGAGAACTAGTTCTTCTGTCTTCTCCTCCTCTACCTAGAATGTGTCCTAATTGCTAGCTGTAAGGAAACTAGTCCTGGACTGGGGCCCACCTGAGGTTGTTTTAACTTAATTCTTCAAAGGCCTTATTGCTGAATAATCACATTTAAATTTCTGGGGGTAAAACAATATAAGAATCTGTGGGTTGAGTTGGAGGGACAAAATACAGCCCATATCAGGTATTACATGCATAATTTGAATGAAATTATTGTTCTTTTTTTGGCTTTCTTTATCCTTGGATTAGCAGACCATAATTAATTTCTGAGGAAAGAAATAATGTGTAAAATGTAAAGAACGTTATCAATACTCACTGTGTGTGTGTGTGCTTGTGTGCACATGCACATGTGTGCATGCTAGTCCTGGGGCTTGAACTCAGGACCTGGGTGCTGACCCTGAGCTTTATTCGCTAGCGCTCTACCACATGAGCCAGAGCTCCACTTCTTGTTTTATTGGTAATTACTTGAATATAAGAATCTCATGGACTTTGCTGCCAAAGTTGGCTTCGAACCATCATCCTCAGATCTTAGCAGTTAGGATTACAGGCATGAGTGCCCAGCTGATCAATACTCACTTTACTAATTTATTTTGTGTACCTAGTGATGCTTCCTTTGAAGAATAAAAGCAGCTGTAAAGCACTAGCCTTAAAAAGTGTATGTCACAATGAAAAGAAACAACTTCCTGATTAATAAGTGGGCTAAAGACTTGAAGAGAGACTTCTCTAAAGAGGAAATAGAAATGGCCAATAGACACATGAAGAAATGCTCAACTTCTCTACCCATAAAAGAAATGCAAATCAAGACAATTTTGAGATTCCACCTTACCCCAGTTAGAATGGCAATAATCAAGAAATCTAATAACAACTGATGCTGGGGAATGTGGCTAAAAGGGAAGCCTACTGCATTATTGGTGGGAGTATTAACTTGTTCAGTCACTTTGGAAAGTAGTATGGAGTTCCTCTAAAGACTTCACATGGAGCTCCCCTATGACCCAGCAATCCCACTTGTGGGCACTTACCCAAACAATCACAAACAAGGCTATACTAAAGCTACCAGCACAACTATGTTTATCGCAGCATTATTTGCCATAGCTAAGATATGGAACCAACCCAGATGCCCCTCAGTAGATGAATAGATCAAGAAAATGGAATTCTATGCCTCCATCAGAAAGAATGACGCTGCCCATTTGTTAAGACATGGAAAGATTTGGAAAAAATTATATGAAGTGAAGTAAGCCAGGCCCAAAGAAACATAGGTCCCATGGTTTCCCTTATTTGCAATAATTAGTAAATGTCTAGGATTAGCAGAAAAGCTCAAAAGCTCTGTACATTTGACCATATAAGATGATGCTAAGTGAAATGAAACCCAAGATAGAGACACAACTGGTTTTATCTTTCTTGTTGTTGTTTTTAATGTACTTATAATGTAACATATGACTTTTAAAAATTTCTTTGGTATGTTCTTCCCCCATGGTATAACCCCTGTTTTCACTGTATTTGATTCCGGTGCCCTGAATGTTATATGTACATTTTTCTAATTTGGGGTCGGAAGGGAAATCACAAAATTCTGAAGTAAGGTTACAGGATGACCCATTGTAACAATAAGATGTACAAGACACTATGTTGAAAATGAACTTTACAATTTCGGGGGTGGGGAGGGAAAAGTTGGGGAGAGAACAGATGGTAGGGGAAAAACAAATGAGGAGATAACAATGCTCAATAGGAAATGTACTCATTACCTTGCTCATGTAACTATAACCCTTCTGTACATTTTTATTGTAAAAATATATACAAAAATGTATGTCATAATGAATGCTATCCAGTTTATGTTTATTCCATATTTATTTTATAAAAAAGTAAGTAAACAAATTAACTAGCCAACTGGCTGCCTTTTGCAAGGTCCCACTCCCAATGTAGCCTACTAGTTACAGCCTAAGTGCCACAGATAGATAGAAACTTTAGCCAGGATCGCATAGAACAGTGTTGCTTTGACACAAGCACCAGGTTTAAGAATCTACCAGAAATCAGATTGAACTGTCACGAAACCAGCACCATAGGAAAGTATGTGTGCATTGTATGATTCTACCAACTTCCTCTTGATTCACTCCTGTAAGCACTGAACACCAGCTATATCCCTCTAGATAAAGAGTGTCATTTTATCCACTTTACTATCTAATCTTCCAGTTTGATTTTATAGCCAAACATATTATTATTTTTAGACTGATAGCCCCTTTGCTATCTCTTTCCTTCATGAAGTGACTTTCATGTACCAGCAGGCCTTTTAGATAAGGGTCCCAAATGGTCATCTGTACCGGGAGCAGATACTACATCCTTTTTGAGAGGTTTGAAATGTAGTAGATTCTTGTTACTGTGTTAATGAAATTAGAACTATTTTATTCTGTACATATCCTGGGAAAGCTTGTGTATGCTTTCCTCTTTCTTTTAAAATACATTAAAATAATCATTGGAATGAGGCTTTAAAAATGATATAAAAATGATTCCAAGTTAAGGGAGCATTCATTTTCCACTACACAGAATTTTTTTCTCTTGTGTCAGTTAGTATTTTGTTCTAGATACTTTGAGTTATGCACAGCCACATTTCAACTAACATCCAGTTAAAGCAGGGTGAGCTAGTTAAGATCACACCTCACATTGCAAATTCTGGACATACCCATCTGTATGGGCAGAAATTATAAATTATATAAATATATAACTAAAAAGTGATCAACCTTTTCGTTAAATGAAAATGCTCATTTTCTTTAGAAACTGCCCATTGATCTATTATTCACAAAAATCTAGCTTTCAAGGTTCATTTTCAAGAAATATTTGTTCCTAAATTTTCTTAGTAGCAATAGTCAATTTTTTCTTGGAAATACAATTTTTTATTATATTGGTAACCTTTTACCTATAAATTAAAAATGTACTAAGGATCTTTAAGAATGAACATTTCGCTGGGCACTGGTGACTCAAGCCTGTAATCCTAGCTACTCGGGAGGATGAGATCTGGGGATAGAGGTTCAAAGCCACGCCAGGCAGGAAAGTCCATGAGACACTTATGTCCAATAAGCTCAAGTGATAAAGCACTTAACTAAAGCTGAAGAGCTGAGGGACAGTGCCCAGACCCAGAGTTCAAGCTATATGACCTACAAAAAAAAAGACATTTCAAGACAGCTTTTTTAAAGTAAACATTAAGTTTTTATATTTTTAGTGTGTCTGTGTACATGTGTATGCACATGCATGTACAAATGAACTCAAAGTCATATTAGTATTTAAATGCTTTATTTTATCCTGTCTTCAATTCTGCTATGTGCCAAGAGCCATGACCAAAGTCAATTTAAGATAGCTTAATGAGCAGGCAAGGAGAATTTAAGACAGATTATGACTATAAGGATTATGAGATAATTTTTTTAATTTTATTTTATTTTAATTGAGAACATACTGTACAGAGGGGTTACAATTACATGGGCAGGAAAATGCATACATTTCTTACCAAGCATTGCAGCCTCCTCCTTTGTTTACCCTTCACCTCCCTTCCCAGCCTCCCCACTCCCCCTCACCCAATCATACCCCCCCTCCCCCCCCCAACGACATTGTAAAGCTGGTTTTGACATGACATTTTGTACTTCTCATTGTTGCAACAGGTCCACCTGAATCCTTAAACGACTTGTTTGTCCCCGTCTCCTCCACATGTTATACTGATATCAAATATAGTGAAAGCGGGGGTTACACTGTGGGGGAGGGACATACAAAGCAACAAAGAAATAATCTTATAAATGCGTTAGAAACACATGCATGAAAGAAACAAAAACATTAAAATACATATTTGAGGGTTCGTTTTCCTAACATCACATTCTCTGACTTTTTCCGCTTGACTCATACCTATACTAGATATTGCAAATAAGGGAAACCATGGGACCTATGTTTCTTTGGGCCTGGCTTACTTCACTTAATATAATTTTTTCCAAGCCTTTCCATTTCCTAACAAATGGGGCAATGTCATTCTTTCTGATGGAGGCATAGAATTCCATTTTGTATATATACCACATTTTCTTGATGCATTCATCTACTGAGGGGCATCTGGGTTGGTTCCATCTCTTAGCTATGGTAAATAATGCTGCAATAAACATAGTTGTGCTGGTAGCTTTAGTGTGGTCTTTTTTGTAAACATTAGGGTAAATGCCCAAAAGTGGGATTGCTGGGTCATTGGGGAGCTCTATATGGAGTCTTTTGAGGAACCTCCATACTGCTTTCCAAAGTGGTTGAACAAGTTTACATTCCCACCAACAATGAAGTAAGGTTCCTTTCTGTCCACATCCCCTCCAGCATCTGTTGTTGTTAGAGTTCTTGATTTTTGCTGTTCTAACTGGAGTGAGGTGATATCTCAATGTTGTTTTGATTTGCATTTCTTTTATGGCTAGGGATGTTGAACATTTCTTCATGTGTCTATTGGCCATCCTTCTTTCTTCTTCAGAGAAGCTTCTCTTTAGGTCTTTCGCCCACTTACTTATTGGGCAGTTGTTTCTTTGAGGATTTGTTGTTGGGTGGTTTAATTTTTTGAGTTCCAAGTATATTTTAGATATGAGACCCTTGTCCGTTGTATGGCTAGTAAAGATCTTCTCCCAATCCGTGGGCTTTCTATTGATCTTGCTAGCTATGTCATTTGCCCTGCAGAAGCTCTGCAACCTTATGCAATCCCATTTGTCCAACCTTTCTTTGATTTGTTGTGTTTCCGGGTCTCTATTCAGAAAATTTCAGCCTGAGCCGAGGAGACCCAGGGTTTCTCCTATTCCATCCTGTAATGTTTTCAGAGTGTCTGCTTTGACTCCAAGGTCTTTGATCCATTTGGAGTTGATTCTGGTGCAGGGTGATATATAAGGATCTAGCTTTAGTTTTCTACATGTAGTTAACCAGTTTTGCCAGCACCATTTACTGAAGAGGCTGTCTGTCTTCCATTCTATTGTTTTAGCTCCCTTATCGAAGATTAGATGGCTATAGGTCTGTAGGTTCATTTCTGGGTTTTCAATTCTATTCCATTGGTCCTGAGGTCTGTTCTTATGCCAATACCAAGCTGTTTTGATTACTATGGCTTTATAGTAGAGTTTGAAATTTGGTACTGATATTCCTCCAGCAGTGTTCTTTCCGTTGAGGAGCGTTTTTGCTATTCGGGGTCTTTTATTGTTCCATATGAATTTTTGGATTGCCTCTTCTATTTCCTTGAAGAATGAGGGTGGAATTTTGATAGGTATTGCGTTGAATTTGTAGATAGCCTTGGGAAGTATTGCCATTTTCACAATGTTAATCTTTCCAATCCAGGAGCATGGGAGGTTTTGCCATTTTTTAAGTTCTGTGTTGATTTCCTTTTTCAACATTTTAAAGTTTTCATCATAGAGGTCCTTCACTTCTTTAGTTAATTCCTAAGTATTTTATTTTTTGTGGGACTATTACAAATGGAGTTGCTTTCCTAATTTCAGCCACACTTTTCTCATTGTTGGCATACAGAAAAGCCATGGATTTTTGGGGGTTAATTTTATAACCTGCTACTTTGCCAAAGTTTTGAATCAGCTTGAGTAATTTGGGAGTGGAGTCTATGGGATTCTTTAAATACAAGATCATGTCATCTGCAAAGAGGGAGAGTTTGATTTCTTCTTTCCCTATTTGGATCCCCTTTATGTCTGCATCTTGTCTTATTGCTGTAGCTAGGCATTCTAATACTAGATTGAAGAGAAGTGGAGAGAGTGGGCATCCTTGTCTTGTTCCTGAGTTAAGAGGAAATGGCTTTAGTTTTTCACCATTGAGTATAATGCTGGCTGTAGGTTTGTCATATACAGCCTTTATTGTATTGAGGAATGTTCCATGGATTCCTAATTTTTCCAAAACCTTCATCATAAAGGGGTGTTGGATCTTGTCGAATGCTTTTTCTACGTCTGTTGAGATAACCATGTGGTTCTTATTCTTGCTCCTGTTGATGTGATGAATAATATTAATTGATTTGCGTATATTGAACCAGCTTTGCATCCCTAAAATGAATCCTGTTTGATCGTGGTGTATGATTTTTTGGATGAATTGTTGAAGTCGGTTGGCCAAAATTTTGTTGAGAAGTTTTGCATCAATGTTCATCAAAGAAATGGGTCTATAGTTCTCTTTCTTTGATGAGTCCCTGCCTGGTTTTGGGATAAGGGTGATGATGGCTTCATAGAATGTGTTCGGTAGTGAGCTTTCTCTTTCAATTTCATTGAAGAGTTGGAGGAGAATTGGTGTGAGCTCTGCTTTGAAGGCCTTGTAAAATTCCGCTGTAAAACCATCTGGTCCTAGACTTTTCTTAGCTGGGAGGTCTCTTATTGCTGTTTCTATTTCAATGCTTGATATGGGCCTGTTAAGATAGTTTAACTCATCTTGGTTTAGTTTTGGCATGTCAATATTTGCTAGGAAGAGGTCCATTTCTGTCAAGTTCTCAAACTTATTAGCATACAGTTTTGAGAAGTATTCCCTTATAATGTTCTGAATCTTGGTTGTTTCCGTGGTGATGTTTCCATTCTCATCTCTGAGTTTATTAATTTGGGTGTGTTCTCTTCTTTTTCTGATAAGATTTGCTAAGGGTCTGTCAATTTTGTTAAGTTTTTCGAAGAACCAACTCTTTGTTTTGTTGATTCTTTCTATACTTTTTTTGGATTCTAATTCATTTAATTCTGATTTAATTTTGATTATTTCTTTCCGTCTACTGAATTGGGCTTTATCTTGCTGCTCTTTTTCAAGGAGGTTTAGATGCGTCATTAAATTGCTAGTTTCAGATCTCCAATTTGTTGATGTAGGAGCTCAGAGCTATAAACTTGCCTCTGAGTACTGCCTTTGCTGTGTCCCAGAGGAGCTGGTATTTTGTGTGTTCATTTTTGTTGAATAGCATGAACATTTGAATTTCCTTTCTAATGTCTTCCATGACCCACTCATGATTCAGCAGTGTGTTGTTCAGCCTCCATGTGATACCGGACTTTCTTTGGTGGCTTTTGGTGTTGAGTTCTAATTTTATTCCCTTGTGGTCAGAGAGAATGCAAGGTATAACTTCAATGTTTCTGAATTTAGACAAGTTTGCTTTGTGGCCTAAAATGTGGTCTATTTTAGAAAACGTTCCATGTGCTGCTGAGAAAAACGTGTATTCTGATGCTGCTGGGTGAAATGTTCGGTAAATGTCTATTAAGTCTAGTTGATCTATGCAGCTGTTTAGATCTGTGGTTTCTCTGTTGAGTTTTTGCCGAGTTGATCTATCTAGTGGGGAGAGTGGTGTGTTAAAATCCCCAACAATTAATGTCTTTGGATCTATATGGGATTTGAGGGAAAGTAGTGTTTCTTTGATAAATTTGGGTGCTCCATTGTTTGGCGAATAGATATTTAGAATTGTAATATCCTCCTGAAGGAGAGATCCTTTAATTAGTATGTAGTGACCTTCTTTATCTCTTTTCACGAATTTTAATTTGAAGTCTATTTTATCTGATATTAGGATTGCATCTCCCGCCTGTTTATGCGGTCCGTTTGCTTGGTAGATTTTGTTCCAGCCTTTAACATTGAAAATGTGTTTGTTTTTACGGGCAAGATGTGACTCCTGCAGGCAGCAGATAGAAGGGTCTTGTTTTTTAATCCAACTAGACAGTCTATGTCGCTTAATTGGAGAGTTCAGTCCGTTAACATTAAGAGATAGGACTGAGAGGTATTTGGGAGTTCCTGCCATGTTATCTACCTTCTTGGGGGCTGCAAAAACTGGGTTCTTCCTATGGTTCTTGGATTCTCAGTTTGGGTGCAGTTTCTTGGCCTTTATTGCGGTCTTGTTGGTTTTCTATGTGTAGGACATCTTTAAGAATCTTTTGTAGGGCTGGTTTGGTGGAGATGTATTGTTTCAATTTTTCTTTGCTATGGAAGGTTTTTATTTGGCCTTCGGTTATGAAGGAGAGTTTAGCTGGGTACAGTATTCTTGGTTGATAGTTGTTTGTTTTTAGGGCATGGCATACATCGTTCCAGGCTCTTCTTGCTTTGATTGTCTCTGCTGAGAAATCTGAGGTGATTCTAATTGGTTTCCCTTTATAAGTGATTACCCTTTTCTCTCTGACAGCTTTAAGGATCTTTTCCTTGTTCTGAGTTGATCCTGTGTGGATTATAATGTGGCGGTGGGATGTCCTATTCTGGTCTGGTCTATTTGGGGTTCTAAAGGCTTCTTGTATCTGGACAGGCCTATCTTTTTGCATGTTTGGGAAGTTCTCTGCTAGGATCCTGTTAAACAAATTTCCTAGACCATTAACTTCTGTTTCTAGGTGCTCCTCTACACCCATTATCCTTAGATTGGGCCTTCTGATGGTGTCTTCCAGGTGTTGGATAGATCTATCATATTTCTTGGACTTGTCTTGGATGGTTGTATGTTCTTTCTCTATAATATCTAGGCTGTCTTCAATCCCTGAGATTCGATCTTCTGCATGGTCTAACCTGCTGTCAAGACTCTCTACTTTGTTTTTTATCTCTTTTCCTTCTAGTTGGTCAGCTTTGATGGCTTCAAGTTCTTTGTTGAAGCTCTGTTTTAGGTCTTGTATGAATTTCTTTACTTCCTTAATTTGGTGTTCAGTGTTTGTCCTCAAATCACTTAGTTGATTGGTTATGGTTTCTTTGGGCTCCCATTCCTTCTGTTGGGTTCCATTCAGCATTCCCTTTGTGGTCTCCCTGACTTCCTTCAGCTCTTTGTTAATGGATTCCATGAATGCCTTTAGTGATCTTTGTGTGTTCTCTACCTGGTCTCTCAATTCCTGTATTACTCTTTGATTAGCTTCCTCCCGTTCGTGGGATTCCTGCAGATCTCTTTGAGTGTTCTCAGCCTGCTCACGCCATTCCTCCCTTTCTCTTTGAGTATTCTCAAGTTGTTCACGCAAATCCTGTATCAGTTTTTGAGTAGCTTCCTCACGCTTATGATATTCCTGTATAAACTTTTGGGATGCCTCCTCTCTCTCCCTGTCACGCTCATACAGAGTCCTTTGTACATTGTCAAACTTTTCATTTATCATGTTTGCCAGCAGTGTTTGTAGAGCTGTTTGGGAACTCTCCTCTGGATTATTCATTATCTGTTCTAACCCCTGATTATCAAGATTGGGAATTGAGATACCCGAATTTGCCATTTTTCTTGTGTTTTTCCGGCTTACTCTGCCCATTTGAGATGAAGATAGCACCAGTTTTGTGCTAGAACACTATCTTAAGGCAACCATCAACCAAAGTTTGCATTTGTACAGTCAATAGTCTACAGATACAATCTAGTTCAACAGATACATCTATTCGACATCAAACAACTATATGTTAAAGGACTTCGAACCGCAGAGAAGAATTTGGAAAACCAGAAATTATTAGGGTTAGGGAGAGATGTGGGTAAAAAATAGGAATAGATTGGTGTGGGGAGGCACAGGGAGAGTTAACTATGTCCTAATCACAGTGCAGGAAATAGGTTGGGTAGGATGCAAGTAGAGAGAGAGAGAAAAAGAAGAAAGGGAAAGGGGAATGAAAAGAGACCAGAAAAAAAAATAGAAATGTAAAAATTAATGTTATTTTAGAGATTAAAAGACCATCTATTTATAGAGGAATATGAATATGTTGAGAGAAAGGGAGGGACATAGAGGAGATGTGAAAAACTTTAAAAAAATGCTTAAAATATTATATAGGTATAAAGAGGTAGTACTGCTATTAATGAATTTAAGTCTCAGAGGTTTTAAATTGAGTAATAAGTTTGTGGATTAAGTGTGTACACAATGGGGGGTAGGGTCTACTGGTTAACTACGGGTTTATCTGAGGATGTGCAGGACAAGAGTTAAGTCACATAAAGAAGAACAAAGAGGAAAAGATGGAAAGGATAGGTAAGTGAGAAGAAAAGATCAGTTCAGTAGAGCTAGACAAAAAACAAAAAGATAATTAAGAATGAAAGAAAAAGAGAAAGAAGACAAGAAAAGAAAGGTAAACACACATTCACGTATTCCTAAAATAAAAATTATAAGAGGAGAAAAGAAAAAAAAAAGTTAATGGAAAACAATTATTTTTTCAGAAGAGGCAAAAATTAAAGATTAATAAAAGTTTTAGAAAAGCAAAAAAATTTTTTTTATATATATAAGGTAACAAAAAACGAAAAAAAAAAACAAAACAAAAAAAAAGAAAAAAAGAAAAGAAGAAGAAGAAAAAAATAAAAAAAGGTCTTTGATTTTTTTTTTGGGGGGGGGGGGGGGAGGGATGGGAAGAGTCCTGTATCTCCCTTTTGTCTGTAACCAGAGTGTGGTTGGAGTCTCTGGTCAGCTTGAGGTCCTGTGGCTTGATTGGTTTCTTAAGTCAGTTTGTTGGAACAGGCAGAAAAATGCTCTGCTTTACCCAAGATTTTGAGATCCCCCTCCCAGGTTAGTTTACTGGGAGGGTGATCTGCTTTGAGAATCACAAAAGAGGGGGATGCAGTGATTAGGCTAGGTTCTGGGTAGAGTTGAGGCCTTTCAACAAACAGTAGCTTTTCCCTGGGGCTATTTTGTGAAAAAAACTCACAGCACCCAGCCTGGAGCCATTCTCAGGGTTTCTGTTTTTCAATTGATTATGGTGGCTGCTAGAGGGAGGGACAGCCTCTGGCTCTGGTTACCCGGTGAGGAGAGCCACTCCAATGGCTGGCGCCTGAGCTGGGTGACTTTTCCCTGGATGGAACTGAGTCTGTGAGGTCACTTCGCCGTTAAGTTCTTGTGACCTGCTAAATGACTAGTTTTATTCCAAGGCCTGAGCTGGAGCTAGCCGCTCCTCCGAGCTTTGTTGGTATCCAAGATGGAGATCACCGGTGCTGGGTGGGGGGAGGGGTGGCCTTCCCTCCTCTGCTCCCTGGGAAGGAGTGAGGAAGTGGGGCTTCTACTCACGCCGAGTCTTGGATCCTGGGTCGTCTCTGGTCTGCAAAGTGCAGGATGAAGTTGTCCGCTCCTTGTCGGTTCTTGCTGGTGTTGAGTAGAATCCGCTCGCCCGCTGCGTCTGGCTCCTTCGTCCCGGACTCTCTGTCGGATTATGAGATATTTTAATTCAACCAGACTTTCTTCCAGCATTGAACCTGAACCTGTGAAAGTTTATTTGATTTCATATTGCATCACACTGAGACAAATTCTATAAAACCACTAAGATGGTTTACATTATTTGCTTTGTATTTCTGTGGCCTTCATCTCTTCATCTCTACTGTATTTTGCCTTTTTTTTTCATTTTCCATCCCCATCAAAGTGGCATCTTGAGGTATTTGTTTGATTATGTTCTCAGATGTTTCCAGGTATGTTTTTCCTTCTGAAACCAACAACTATTCTCTATATCATGACTCCACAAAATATTACTAGATAAACAATGAATTAGTGGCAAATCCAGGTCTAGCAGGGATGTTTCACTCATAACTCTTTTTCACTCTATCATATTTCCTCTGCACTGCATCACAACATAACCATTTGCTCCATCTCTGCTCTTCCCCTAATGCAAGTTCTTTTTTACTATCAATTTTTAAATATCTATTTATATACAAATCTCAGTCTTATTATCAATGAGTAATTACTAAAATTGGTGTCACTTTATAGGTAACATACAGAGCCTCAAGTAGAATACTTAGGAATAAAATACAAAAGTCCCTACTTTTGATGTAAGAATCAATCGAGTACTTGGAATTATTGTTTATTTTCATTTTCCTTTTCTTTCTGCCATCCAAGAATATGTGTGTAAACTGGTTTCAGATACAGTGGGGATGTAATGGCTCCTTATTCTGATTTCATCAATTATCGACCATGGAAAAGTTACTTAATCTGACATTATCTTATTTTTGATATCTGTGAAGTAGATATTATAATAGTAATAGAATCTATCTTATAATCTTACTGAAAAAAATTAGATTAGATAAAAAATGCAAAATGCATATCATAGTCCTCAGTACAGTTAAGCATTATAATTGCAAACTAATGTTTCTGTTGCACACTACCCCAAATATAGTTATGTGAACTTTCTTCTGTAAATGATTTTAATTCTGTTAATAATTAATAATAGCTAAATCAAAAGTACATATTAAGATAATCATTTTTGCTTATGACCTTCATTCAAGAATTGATTTTAGGGATTATTCATGTAATATTGGGGAAAATAATTTCCAGCAAGTTTAAGAAATATTTTGGATGTCTTCAGTTGTTAAAAACTGGAGATATTCTCTCTCTGCTCCCTCTCTGCTCTCTCTGCTCTCTCTGCTCTCTTCTAGCTCTTTCTTCTCTATTTCCTCTCTTTCCCAGCTCTCTCTCATTCCCAGGCCTTTCCCAGCCACACACATGGAGCGCCAACCTTGCCTGGTCCCAGCAGTTTTCTACTGAATAAACCTATCCCTTACCTGAAAAAAAAACTGGAGATATTAAAGCAATCTAAGTGTCTTATTACTAGTATTCAGGTCATGTAGAAATGCCAAGTCTCAGTATAATACTAATTGCTGCTAAAAACAACCAATAGGATATAATGTACTTGTGGTTATAAATATTGGGTCTCATTTCTACTTGAACCTTTAAAGCAATTTTTTGTCACTACAATGTGATAACATGATTTTTGTGAAACAGTAAAAGACTGAAGCCTTTCAAGGTGATTTTGATTTTAGATTTTCAGATGTGTGCTGAAAATGGTTAAGTTTGCGAAATGATCTCTGTACTCGATGGGATAACATTGTTTGTTTTTATAATATACAGAGTTTCCTTGGAAATAAAAGATGAAACACACAAAAAAAGAAATCAGAGAAAACTTTTAAGTTAAAATAGGTCACATTTTCATCTAACAGGGAAAAAAGTAAACAGTATGTATATATATAATTGTTTGGATCTTTGCCCAGTTAAGGTGAACTTTATAAACCAATATTTATTGAGCAATTGTACAGACCCCAACAGATCCTATTTCAGTGGCTCTCAAACAGGAGCAATTTTACAGTTCTAGAAGATATTTGGAAGTATTGAGTTATTTTGTATCATCATCAATGGGAAATGCCTCTGGCATCTAGCGGGTTGGACCCGTTGTGCTACTATAGTGTCCTTGAATGTACAAGACATCCCCCATTAATAACTATCCATCATAAAATGTCAATAATGTGTCATTAGTGTTATCTTAGAAAGGGAAAAGTATAAGATATCATCACTGCTAATAATCTTGTTCATCAATGCTTGTTGGCCAGGTATGGTGGTATGAGCCAATAATTCCAGCCATTCAGAACAATCTGAGGTTGACATTGGGGGAAACAAAACCTGCAAGAGTATCCAGAAAAATAACAAAAAAAACAAAACAACAAAAACCCTAAAGCAAACTAAGGGCTAGCAGCATGGTTTAGTTGTATCGTGTCTACCTAGTAAGTGCAAAGCCTTGAGTTCAAACACCAATGCTGAAAAAAAAAAAAAGTTTATTAAATAATGCAAAAGTATTTGTAATGATGCCCATTAATGTTGGGACAGCATTGTGATTAATTCCTCTTTAGGAATGACTAGCTTTACACAAAGGTGTGTACATATTATTTAAATATAATTACACATTATTTAATTACATATTACATATGTAATTTAAACATTACATATGTAATTTAAATATAATTACATATTATTTAAATATAATTATATGTTTAATAAACCTCATTGGTCTTAAAAATGCCTTTGTATCTTCTAGGTTACCAGGGATATTAACTCTAGTTATTTAAATGTTAATACAAAAATAAACTATCCTATTCAAAATAATAATAATTCCAACCCCTATGCTATTGTTTATCTGAGTTACATCTTATAGGTTAAAACTATTTTTTTCTTTTTTCTTTTTTTTTCAGTCCTGGGGCTTAAACTCTAGATCTGGGCACTGTCCCTGAGCTCTTCAGCCCAAGGCTAGTTAGTGCTCTACCACTTTGAGCAACAGTGCCACTTCCGGTTTTCTAGTGGTTAATAGGAGATAGGAGTTTCACCAACTTTCCTGCCAGGTTTGGCTTTGAACCACGATCCTCAGATCTCAGCCTCCTGACTAGCTGTGATTACAGACATGAGCCACTAGTGCCTGGTTACTTTTTCTTTAAATGTTGACTTCATATGTGTCTATTGAGGGAATGCTGGCTTAAGTGACATGAGTACATATTGGTAATTCAATATATAACACATTAAGTGGATATGAGGAAATGGTATTTACTAATTGGTAAACTTTCTTTTGTATACATTGAAATATGTCATTTTCACACACTGGAATTAACTGGTGATATACGTAGAAATGTTAACTGCTTAGTCAGAGGAAAATATCATTAATATTAGTCATTTCTACGTATATCACCAGTTAATTCCAGTGTGTGAAAATGACATATTTCAATGTATACAAAAGAAAGTTTACCATGATCATTTTCCTTCAGCTATTTCTAACCTATGTATCAAAATAGGATTCATGTTGGACTTTTCTGATCAATTTTTTTGGTAGTAATACGTGTGTGTGTGTGTGTGTGTGTGTGTATTATATGTGTGCAAGTGAATGTATATGTGTGTTTAGGTTTCCACTTAAAGTTCAGTGCCAAAGCTACAGTACTTATACATTTTCTAAATGTGTTTTAAGCAATAAGTTGTACAACATTTTTAGAACATGTGTTAAGCTATTTCTCTAAGAATGAAGCTCTTAACAAAACATAAGCACTCTGCATGAGATCTTAGCAGCAAAGTGCTTAAAAGATAAAGTAAGAATTGGTACCATGGGAAGAACACCAGCTGTAGAGCGCACAGGTCCATTATGAGAAGTATGGTAGTGGGTAGGGAGAAAATGATTTAATCAGGAGTAAAACCAATTTTATTATAAGGGCACGCAGGGGGTGTGGCACCATAGTGAGAGGGACATTTCAAAATATCTGACAGATTTCAACAATGTGAAAACCCTGTTCTTTAAAGTGACAGTAAACCCCATCAGGTCTCCCTTTTTGATGCTATTGTTAACAGTTGACTGTTTAAAGCTGGCCTGCTAAGATGCTGTCGGCCTATTTCAATAGTGGGTAGCCAAATAAAAGACTAATTGTTGAAATACAATCAATCAAAAATGATTGCAGGGCAGAAAGAAGGTCTCCTCTGCTGATTTTGTTGTGGATCATATTATTGTGTTATGATTGAGATAGGAATGAGGATTGAAAGAAGAAAATAGCCCATCTGAAATAAACAAATCCACTTCATTTCCTCCCCCACCTTTTTTGTTTTTTCAAAACATGCTACTGAGAAGGAACATCACTTATCAGCCTCGGAAATAATAGTCCATTAGGAAAAAAAAAAGGTTTGATAGTGACTTGGGCTAATATTTTTTAAAGAATGTGAATACGATTAGCAAAACAGCTCATGCAGAGAATCCCTACAGTGATAGTTCTCAGCTTTTCTTACATTTTTGGTGCAAAATGATCCTAGGCATTCATAAAACTAACACTAAGAGGGCATGTGGTTGTTATCTTAAGACATCAGTAACAAAATAAAATTCCACTTGACCAAATAACCTGTTAAATACTTGCCAGACATCTCTGCTTTTTGATTCAGATCATCTCAAATGATTAGCTTTTATTTTCCTTAAGCCCAGAATCCAAAATCTTTTCCAAGTTGCCCGTTGAAAAACACAAATCCTTAGGATCCTTAGGATCAATAGCAACGCGTTTTTGTCATGTTTCCTGCTAATTGCCTGGAAAGATGTCACTTTCAGATACAAATGCCTCCATTTCTTGTGTGAGAAAGATTTCAGACTTTCATATTAAGGGTGAAAAGGTAGATGATAATTGCCTAGCAGCCCTTATTTCTATTAAGATTTTCTTTTTTGGCAAATACTGTCTTCAGTATTTCTACGTTTCAGTTCAGTCAGAATTCCCAAGCTAACATTTCTGGTTTGTAAAGAGTTGGTTAGCACTTGTGGGTTTGTCCTCAGTGAGCTATCATTTTTTGACAGCTTTGCATAGCCTACTGTAGACCAACAGGGGTCTGTCTAATATTGTTTCTGGGCACATTTTCCTCACTGAGATGAAACTAAAAAACAAAAACAAAAAAAAAGATTTTTGAGGCAGTAAGAAGGAATTAATATCCTTTTTTGCTCGGTATTCTATTCCTTGCTGACTCTATATTCAGGGAAAAAAAGGAAAAGGAAAAAAAGTGTTACCCCTTATTCCCTTGTACATAGCAAGGCTAACTCATGTAAAGCAATAACTCATTTTCTATTACCATGTTTAGCATATGTCTCCTGTTGGCTCAGCAAGGCCTTTAGGCCGGTCCCTTGAGCCGACCATCATTGGCAAATCTTAGCCCCTCGGCCTCAAAACCAAATAGCTTTGAATCATGTTGAGCCGTGATGCTAATTTTCATACTGATGCATTATGGGAATAAACGTATCTGACATACTGTGTCAATGGCACTGTCTCTTTGTGTCTCCTGTTTTGTGTTAGCTGCATTCCTACAGATGGTATTCCATTGAAAATGATCCCTTCCTAAGGAAAAAGGAAAAAAAAAAAAAAAGCCATGCACAGCACCAAACCTCTAGGTACAGAAGGCTGTTAACGGTTGCTGATGATAGTAGGCAAACATTAACATAATAATTAGTGTCTTGTAATTGTTTCATTAAAACCAGTTGTTCCATTTCTCCTCGTGTTTTCCCAGAAGAGAAGCTGAATTTGGACGACAGCCAGTGGGAGGACATCCACGTTGTCACTGGAGCACTGAAGATGTTTTTCCGGGAGCTGCCTGAGCCTCTCTTCCCTTACAGTTTCTTTGAGCTGTTTGTGGAGGCGATCAGTAAGTACCTCACAAAAGGAGCTGCTGGCGCATTAAGGCTGTCACTATGGAATTATTAAGTAGATACTAAGAATGATAATAATAGTCACAGAGAACAATGTTCCGAATGTTTCATTATCTGTCTTTTTTTAAATGGCCTGTTTTGTTTTTGTATCTGGCCCTGTAATATTACCTGAGGGTTGTTTTTTTTTTTCATTTTGTTTTGAGGAATTATTTAGAAAGAATGAGAGATAAAGCCCTATTAAAAGTTACCAAATTCTCAAGGGAAAGTAGCTTCTCATGGAATCTTTAAAGGGTTACCTTTTGAACCACTTAGTCCCTGACTCCATTCTTTCAGAATGAGGACAAAGAGATCTTAAGAAGGAAATGTAAGAATCTGAAATAGTGTGATTTAGGAAGCATGTGATAAATCATCAAGTGAAGCATTGTGTTCTGTTGGCTCATTCATTCTTCACTCATCAACACTAGAAAATATCTATCATTTACTGAGGATGACTATAAATATCAGATTAAGTGATGGCAAATTTCTTCTAATGGGTGACTTAATGAAGGGTAAGTAAGTTATGTCACTATCTATCTGACTATCCAACTCTATGAAGCTTCCTTTCTCTTTCTTTTCCTTTCATTTTCCTAATGATAAAATAGACACATAGGTACAAGGAAAGGAATCAGTGGATGAATGAATGAGTGAAAACTTTTTCCATGTACAGGAAAAAAAATTGATATTTTTGAGGTAGTAAGAAGAAGTTAATTTTCTTGCTTGCTTAATATCCTTCTATTAGGAAGGATCCCTGGAAAAGCAACTACAAGGATGCCTCTAATCTTAACATTTTAGGGTACATTTATTATAATTGTGACATCTTGGAAAAAAAGTTTCCTGGCAAGCAAGGTGATAAAAGGAGGAATGACAAAGAAAGTAGAAAAAAAAAACAAAAGGTAAACCTAAAAAGCCTATTGGCCTGGAGCTCAATTAAAGTCCTAAGGAGAACATGAACATAATCTCTATATAGGCGTTGGATCTTCCATGGCTGTGTGTAGGGTGCTCATTAGTGTGTCGGGAATTTGGGGGAGCCTAATTTGAAGAGCACCCCTCAATATGCTCTTTGATTATATTTTTCATTCACAAGGAAGCAAAAGTTTTTACTTTCCAGGATCTCTTAACTTCATTTAAAAATAATGGTAACTGAAATTCAGTCTCCTTTGGTATTCTCTGTATGGTGCCTTGCAGCCATCCTACCCAAGGCAATAAAAAGCAAGTATAATTTCACCCATAGATTCATGTATTTCTAGGGATCATATGATATTACCTTGAAGAAGTTTGGGCCTTAGCATTAAGATTGTGGATTCTTAGAGATATCAGAGAAATACAGGTGAGATACTTGGATGGAGCATTGAACACTAATAGTGTCTGCTACTGCTACAATTAGCAAGGGGAGAGTTTTCCATTGAGATTTCTCATCATTTTGCTCTTGCTGAAACTGCAGCTATTTCATATTTTATATGAGAATACTTATCCATCCTGCTAAAGTGAAGTGAGAAATTACAGATACACTGGAAGCAAAAAGAAAGGAGGAATGAATAAACAAGAATGCTTTTCCATCAGCTTATTCTGATATTGAGTCTTGGCCAAATGCAGGCTTCACAGACAACTCACATGGTAGGAGAGAATTCTGGTAGGAAAAAGTCTGTGAGAAAATAAGAGGTACAGATGATAACAGTTTTTCTCCAGGTGAGTTGTATTAGGAAAGTAATATGAAACAGAAGAAATGAGAGTTTGCCCTTCATTCTTGTGCTAATGTTATCATTGCACATTCCAAAAAGAATGAACAGAAGGTATTTTGTTTTAAAAATAGTTTTTTGGACCAAAAACAAACATTAATATCATAAGAATCTGTGATTGCCATAGTAATCTCATCTGATAAGCCTCAATGAAGTAACAAAAATCACTCAATTTTGTTTTATATTTCATAATCAAAGTACTGAAGTTATTGATCTGAAATTCTATATTTGAGGATCAAAACAACTTGATCACATGCAGATTATTCCATAGGATCTTAACCACCGATGACAAAGATTTAATTCTCTGTTCAAGACAAGGAATATCAGGGGTATGTTCTGATTGTGTCTTACTGAAATTCATGTGTTGAGATCTAATATCCAAGGTGATAGTACTGGGAAGAGGGGTGTCTTTGGTAGGCATTTGGTACATGAGCCAGAGCATTCTTAATGAAATTAGTGACTTTATGAATGAGGCCTACGAGAAATCTTCTCTCCATGTGAGGACACAGCTAAAAGTCATCAGTATCAAAGGTAGAAATCATACTACAGCACTGGATACAAGTTAAGCTAAAAAAAAAATACCTCTCTCAAAATTGTAAGTACATGTATAACCAGGCCCAAAGGAAGCCTGGACTGCATTGTATATCATAATAAATCTTATAGAATCTATGCAGGAAGAAGTTAATCAAATCCACTCATGAGGTTTTGGCTTTATAGGATAAGGGATACAATAGTTAAGTAAATTCACAGGGACAAGAACATGTTTTCTAGATAGATAACTTTTTTGCCCTCAATGTTGTGCACTATTGGAGGGCTTGCCCTAACCAACTGGATTTCACAAGTGCTCTCATCAGCCTATGGCACAGTAGAGAATGTCAGGTAGAGATCTTCACATCCCTACAGAAAAGGTCCAGTCAGTTTCTTAGTTTATCTTTCTTATCCTTGCCACTCTGTCTGCCTTGGGTGGCTGTTCTAAGAGAAACTCCACATCTTTCATGGCTTCATTTTGGATAGGTCAGTCCACTCTGGTTCCATCTAGTGCTACATTTCCTCCTTTCTTCACCCTTCCATCTTGGAGGAGCCAGAGGCTATCTCAAGTGGCTGAGTCCTTAGTCTGTTCACCCTGAGCTTCTTCATCTGGATAATAAGTCCTGTACATTAAATTACTTATCTGTGTAAACACTTAGGTTTCTGTTGTTTGGTGCGTTGTAAACAAAACCTCATGCCTATCAATGCCACATTCATTGTATCATGACATGATTTCCCTTTTCCCTCTCACTACCTATGAGTCAGTTGTGAAGTCTTAACACTTTTTATTTAGTACCTAGTTGAGAGATGAGTTACATTTTCATAGCAAAGTCAAAAAGTAAATTGATGAAATGGTGTTTTATATCCAACTAGAATTCCTTGTATCTGAGAAAGATATGTTATTTCAAGTACAAGCAATTAATGACCAACGTGCTATTTACATTGCTTTTAATTCTCATTATATGTTAGAAAGTTATTGTACACTCCAAGAAAATTGAACAGAAGGCATTTACTTTTTAAAATAGTTTTTTGGATCAAATACAAACATTAATATCATAAAAACCTGCAATTGCCATAGTGATCCCCTGTCTGATAAGACTCTTGGAAGTAAAAGAAAAAAATCACTCAATTTTGTTTTATATTTCATTATCAAAGGAATGAGGTTATTGATCTGAAATTCTATATTTGGGGTCAATGCAATTGGGTCACCTGTAGGTTATTTCATAGGAACTTAACCCACTGAGAACAAGGACTTAATTCTCTGGAAATGACTTGTACTGAAGGCCTTATTTGTACTGTAAATGTGAACTTGGTAGAAAAACACAGCTAGAGACATTTATGATACATTGTGCCATCTTATAACTAGAGGCCTGCATGGGGTCAAAGCATTTCCAGTAGAGCTAAATCCTGGGAAATGTGCTCAGCTTATCTCTATTCTCATCCCTTTTATTCTGATAACTTTACAGATCAAAAGGAAACAAGTAGTGTGTATTTTCTGTCTTAATATCTGCATCTTCTGTGAGTTCCTGGGAAAGAAAAAGAGAGGAGAAAAGCTCGTTGGCATTTCTCATCATGGTCTTTCAATCTCTAAACTAAAATTAGTTGGCACAGTTGAATTCATTTCTGGAAGTTCTAGGGGAAAACCCACCATATGCCCTTTCCAGATTCTTCAGAGCATTTCTCTTCCTCCACCTTCCCAGCTACCCATGCTGGATCAGATTCTCACTTTATATCACTTCAACCCCTTTGATATTCAGGTCTCCCACTGCCATTCTTCCATCTCATCTTACATTCTTTCTTCACCCAGTACTGGGATTTCAACTCAGCCTCAAACTTATTTGGCTAGCTTGCTCAGCTGGCATGCCAACATTTAAACCACATCCCCAGACTAGAGTTTTACTAGTTATTTTGGAGATGGTTTTTACAGCGTTTTCTGTATGGATTGGCTTCAGACCATGACCCTTTAGATCTCAGACTCCTGAGTAGATAAGATTTCAGGCATAAGCCACAAACACCAGGCTCATCTTCCACTTTATAGAATTCTTGTCATTAGACTGGACTTGCCTGGATAATCCAGGAAGATTTCTCCATGCCTGGATCCTTAACTCAGTCACAACCAGAGTGTCCCTTTATTCATGCAAGTAACATGTTCACAGGCTCTGGTAATAAGATGATAGATGTGTTTTGTTTTGTTTTGTTTTTGTGCCTGGGACTTGAACTTAAGGGCTGGACTCTCCCTATGAGCTTTCTGCTCAAGGGCAATACTCTACCACTTCAGCCACAACTCCACTTCTAGTTTTTTAGGTGGTTAATTGGAGAGAATAGTCTCACAGACCTGGCTTCAAACCATCATTCTTAGATCTCATCCTCTGCTTTTGAGAGTCATTTTTCCACCTGCCACACCATGATTGGGGAGCACCTGTGCAAGTCATAAATGCTGACAATAATTCACCCATTTTCATCTTCTTTCACTCAAAAAATATCATTATTAGAGTTCACGTGTTAGTATAAAACTATGTACTGATCAGTAAATAAGAAGGATGACCTCAAGTATTTAGCTACAGATTGTAGTATCTATTACCTGTGAGGGACAGCACAGTGATCTTCCTTAAACCTGGATGAAACCTCACTTCCTGAATATCTCTGATCATTTTATTCACCAACCTTCATTTCAACTCTTTTGTAATCACACTAGAGTGTGAAGAATTGTACATTTCCACAGTTGCCTTTCATGTGAAAATATAATAGGATATTTTCTCCACCTCTCAACAACATGTCATATATTTTCCTCCATGGAAATGGTATCAGTGCTGACTCTGATCAAAACAACATTATGGCACTGGACATGGAGGTACAAGCCAGCAATCCCAACACTGGAGAAGCTGGGATTTGTATAAGAAGGAGGATCACTAGTTTGAGGCCAGCTTGAACTGTAGGGTAACACTTTGTCTCAAAACAAACAAATAACAACAACAAACAAAAACAGTATGGTTGCAATTTCACCCTTTTTCATATATTTATAGTTTCCTATGTAAAATAAACATATATACATGTATAATGTCTAAATTACTGTGCATGTTTGTTATTTGTACTCTATTTATTACACATATAAATGTGTACCTATCTCTTTATGTATGAGCACGTGTGTGTATATATAAATTTAGAGACTCGGTAGGACTGACAAAGTGATATACCAATGATGTTTTATATCAATCTTCCATTTGAAGGCTGGAGCATATATGCATCGAAGACAATATATTTTAGAGCCTAGTTTTTGTGACTGCTAAGGAGTTAATCAGTAAAAGAAACCAACAACAAAAAATACATCTGAGTTGTTGACTGAGCCCTATTAAGAATTAGGCTATTAGAACCAAAGTTAGAATACAGCCTAAGTCTTTTACCAAACTACCTTTTCCACATTCCTATACTTTTTCTCTTCGGTTATCATAATGTTTTATCCTTAAAGTAAAATTTCAATGGGCAATTGAGGTGAAAAAACAGTCAAGTATATTTGAAAATATTTTCTTAACTTTATCGTGCCCTTTGGTCAAACTATTTCTGATGCATCATCAACTCCATGATGACATTCTTTGAGAAAAGAAACAGCTTGTAAGGGCACTTAACTTAAAACAGTGCTAAACATAAAAGCATGATAGTGATAAATTACCTTAAAACCAGAAAATGAAAAGGCAGGGTTTAAAGGGTCACCATAAAGAAACCAATTATGTAAAAGCAATATAACTATCCTCACTAGACACAGTGGTTCAAGTCTATAAACCTAGCTTTGGGGAGGAGAAAACTGGAGGATTATAGTTTGAAGCTAGTTTGAGCAAAAAATTCCCTAGATTCTATCTCAACCAGTATCTGGACATGGTAGTATATGTTTGTCTTCCCAGTTATAGGAGGGGGATTATAGGGATGATAATTCTGGCCATCCCAAGCATAAATACCAACACCAAAAGATATGGCTCAATTGATAGAGTGCTTGCTTAGATCCTGAGTGTAAATGCCAGTTCCCCAAAAAAGTACATCCATCTATCTATCTATCTATCTATCTATCAATAATCTATATATGTATGTAAATTTTACAGAGGCTTTCTAAAGTTGCTACTTCAAGCTAATATTCCCACAGACTTGGACTTTTTGTTGTGATTCTTTCCGTGTGTGTGTGTGTGTGTGTGTGTGTGTGTGTGTGTACTAAAACAGAAAATTTTATAGTGGATGCCTAGCTTGTCTCTTAATTCACTCTAATTATATTCACAATTAAATTGTAAAAAGAAGAGTAGACAAGAGCCAAATGGCTTGCACAGGTGTCTTTTTGAAGTAATGGTTTAGTGCTAGATAATAAACAACTGGGCCTCCTACTTAACTTGTCTTAATGAAAAGTCCTTAATAAGTAAAACTAGAAGGTGATGCAGAATAAAGTTGGGCTTTGACTCTGAAATTAATTGAGTGTGAGTCAGCGGGTCGATTAGAAAATGTGGTGCTTGTCTTTTTCGCTTTTTCTTAGACATTTTTTTAAACTTGTACTCCTTCTTTCCATATCAGTGAGAAGCCAGTTTTCAAACTTTTCAAAGCAATAAATGTTTTGAGCTGAGAGATTAACCAGGAAGCACTCATGAGTCCGATTCCTGAGAATCCCTATCCCTAGTATGGGCATTCTTTTGAAAAATATAATACATAGCAAAATGCAGTGTCTTTTCAGTGCTTCAGTAGCAAACAGTTATCTTGACCCAGTCCCGGAATGCTGGATTTAAGTCACTGGTTTTCATGTACTTATGTTCACACAAATTGCAATCATCACTGATGGACCTTCCAAAGCATCTCTCATGCAACTTGTCCTAAACTCTTGACCATGCCCACAGCTCCCGGAAAACAGTCTCTCCTACTTCAATACAGTAATTTTCTAACTACAAATTGAGGCAGATGAATGTAACTACCTTTATTTCATTTAGAGGAAAATCTAAACTACTCTCAAGTTCTTCCTAGCACGATAGGATCTGATCACCCTTAAGTTTTCTATCTTCATCATAACTTCTCTGCATTGCCCATCACATCCCAACCCACTCAGCTTCTTGATATTTTTCCAAAATTCCAGGCCTGATGAGGGGCTTTGTCTGCCTCATTCCTCTGCTGAAAAACACTTCTTCTGACTTCCATTCACCTGCCAATTTTTCACCAAGGTCTTTACTATTATCAGCTAAGCTGTAGTTTCTACCTGCATTACACACCAATTCTTCTCAAATTGGAGGGGAAATACTATCTTCCCCATGGAGATTTTTCAAGTGCTAATCTTGTTACAGTACTATGTACAGAGTTTCAAGCACATAGGATATTAGCTATAATTCTTACGACAGAGTGCAGTCAGACTATTGTCTAAAGAGTATGGTTTCAAAGGACATTTTTGCCCATTCTCAGTCATCTTCCCTGTCCTCCAGTAAAGCTATTTCAAGTGATGCATGTAGCTGTCTTCTTTCTACTTCAATATTTTGCTTCTAGATTTCCAAACAGCATCAAACATGTTTAAGAGAATATTACAAGATATTCTCTTGTTTCACAACCCAGTGAATCCCATTTTCTTTCTTCATCTCATGATATTTCTATGTTCTGCAAGAGAACAACCCCACTCCAAAGGGCATACATCTTAATCATAACCTGAGGCTATCCAGTGTGATGCTGCCTTGGTCCTGTTAAACATTATTGTGACATTCACAATAATGAAGAGACAATTCCAAAGTAATGCCTTCTCCAAGTTGAGAAGTTAGCTGGCTTGGCTTGTGGAGATACAAGTTGACTGGTAGGGTGATAGGTGAGAAGTTGGGAGTATGGACGGAAAGGCTGTGGACTAGCCAGTGAAAATGCTTGTACCATTGTAGACACTTCTCACAAAAACAAAAGTTCAAAGAGTTATAGACCAAAGCCTAATCAATAGACTCTACTTATAGACAAAAGACACAGGAACAGAAAAATATACATGTATGCATATACTCATTCACTAAACTCAAAATGTTTTATTTATCATACGTACACTCTATTTTCAATATGGTCAGTTTTCTTTTAATGAATGAATTCTATCAAGAGATTTCTAATATAACCCAGCCATGAGCTATTTTCAAACTGCCATGAAATGAGAACGGACCCTTTACCCCTATTTCTCTTGCTTACTTACACTCTGTCACATGATGGGATGGTTAGCCTTGATTGGAAGAAGAGAAACCAGCAGCCAAGAACAGAAAGCAACCATGGTTTAAACTGTTTCTTCAAGCTGTTTCCTTCCAATGTTTGTCACAACAACACAAGTAACTAAGAACACACTCTCAAATTTGCTCAAGAGCTCTGCTTTTCACTAGTTCTCTGACTGTCAATAATTTTTTTTCTTTGAATAGCTTCCAGGACTCTCATGAGCTCCCTGAAGAGTGGCATCTCTTCATTTGGCTCACCCCTTATTGCTCTGCAGAGTTAAACTCTAGATGCAATAACTACTGAGGTGCAATCAGTTTCCAAGGGGAAATTGGTTCAGGTTGTCTCAGTGGAATATCCATGTTGAAATTGCTACATGGTTTAGAGAATGTGATTTTTTTTCTGAATTATTGACTCAGACATTTTCTATTTATACTTCAAGGAAAAAAACTGGACAAAATTTTTTGTGACAGAAATATGGAAAATAGCTACATTTCCCACATGTATCATAGTAAACAAGTAACAAGGCTGGTATGGAGGGAAATATAGTAATAGACTTGGAAAAAAGTAATATGATTGGAAAGATGGAGGTAAACATCTTTTTTAATGTTTGGTGGGGGTTTTGTTTTGGTATTTGTTTTTGTTTTTTGTTTTCTGTTTTTGTTTTTTTTTTTGGGTTTGGTTGTGGGGTCTGAACTCTGGGCCTGGTGGGGGTTTTGTTTTGGTATTTGTTTTTGTTTTTTGTTTTCTGTTTTTGTTTTTTTTTTTGGGTTTGGTTGTGGGGTCTGAACTCTGGGCCTGGGCGCTGTCCCTCAGCTCTTCAGCTCAAGGCTAGCACTCTACCACTTGAGCCACAGCGCCACTTCCAGCTTTTTTCTTATGTGGTGCTGAGGAATCGAACCCAGGGCCTCGAGCATGCAAGGCAAGTACTCTACCACTGAGCCACCTTCCCAGCCCTTTGTTTTTTGTTTTCTAATCCATGAAGTAGCTGGGTGCTGGTGGTCCATGCATATAATCCTAGCTGCTCAGGAGTCTGAGATCTGAGAATTGTAGTTGAAAACCAGATTGGGCAGGAAAAATCTGTGAGATTCTTAATTTCAATTAACCACCGAAAGGCCAGAAATGGAGCTGTGCCTCCAAGTGTTAGAGTGCTAACGTTGCTCACAGACAAGACACACAGTGGCCAGGCTATGATCTGAAGCCCCAGGATGGCACAAACACACACACACACACATATGGGCATATGCACACCCACACACAATCCATGGATTTTTAAAGTTATATTTGATAGTATGAGTTTTTTTCCTTCCATTGGCTTATGTGTATATATATTCCACTTAAATGTGCAGTTCCTCCCCTTCCTAACTTTTCATTTCATACAACACATTCATCTTTTTCCCCAGAAACTAGGATTCTAAAAGGTCAAATGCCTGAGGCCCTAAATCCATGATTACCTTCTAACCAGACAGTCAGCTCTTAGGCCCTTCCTCTTGTTCTTCTCACCTTGAGTATCCAGTAAGTGAAAGGTTGACCCTTTCACATCTCCAGCCCATTCCTCTGCCAAGTAACAGATTGAAAGACATAATTAGTGCCATCTGTCCTGATATTTCAGGTGGATACTGCCTTACTAAGAGATGAAAGCAATAATCTTTCCAACTCCTTTCTATGCCCATGACTCTAAGCAAAATGGTAAGATTGTTAGACACCGTGTAGACATTATTCTCTGAATTTCTAATTGGTACTTGGAAAAGAACCATTATCTTATTGAAATATTCTTAGAGATATTTCTCTCCTTTTGTGCTGTGTTATGAAACTTCTTTCAAAAAATCAGAGAAAAACTATATATATATATATATATGCACACACGCACAAATATATATATATATATATATATATATATATATATATATATATATATATATATATATATATATATATAAAACGTTGTGAGTGTGGGGACAGTGGAATTCTGGTCTTTAACCTCAGGGATTGGGCACTGTCCCTGAGCCTTCTTACTCAAGGCTAGTGCTCTACCACTTGAGCTATAGTTCCACTTCAGGCTTTGTTTGGTGGTTAGTTAGAAATAAGAGTCTCGTGGACTTTTTTGCCCAGGTTGGCTTCCAACCTGGATCCTCAGACCTCAGTCCCCTGAGTAGTGAGTATTATAGGCATGAACCACCAGTGGCTGGCTTTAAATTAGATAGTCTTAAGCAAATATTACATCAGGGTGTTGGGGGAAGCGTGAAAAACCTCCTCAGAAGCTATTGTATGTGTTGTTCAGGTCTGTGATTTTCAGAGCTTCTAAGAAATAGATCCCTGAATGAATATGAAGCATGTGAGCCAAACATAAAAGTCCACCAAGGGAAAAGATACATCAACTAGGGTGTAATGACTCTATTAGTCAATAATTTCTAAAGAATCAAGATTTTCAGACTCTTCAAGTCATACTCATCAAATGTGTCCTTCTACCATTGGAAATTGTCTTAGTTGAAAATGTCATTAGATTATGGCTTAAACAACAAAAATTTCTTCTCACAGTCCTGTAAGTTAGAACTTCAAGATCAGAACACCAGCATTGTCAAGTTCTGGTAAGGGCCTTATCCTGGTTTGCTCTTGAAATAATTTTAACTTAATTACTTCTCGAAGGACCCACCTCTAAACATTATTATATTTGAGGCTTCAACATATGAATTTAGGAGAACACAAACATTCAGTTCTTGGTAGAAAGCATTCTTCAGTGGTATGCTTTAGGTGTGAAACTTTATCACTAAAAGATGGCTTCTCTTTTATTCTGGAAATTTCATCTCATTACTGAAATGCAAGACTTAATTAGCTCTTTATTAATACTGTTTAATTCTATTCTTGGGGTCTGAAATTGAATTTACAATCCCAGGTGTCACTTTTTACTCACTTCTCTCTCCTATTGTTTATGCATTTTTAAACTTGCATACAGAAATGTGCAGGCAAAGCTACAACATTCTTCTTTAAAGCCCAGCCTGCCAAGACCATGACACCAACAAAAGAGTTTTGCCTTAAGATTTGCATATTCAGAAAAAAGATCTCACTGGGGTCTCAGAACAGCTACAACTAGAACCAAAACCAAAGTTTTTAATATAACTATTTTAGTCTTATTATTCAAGCATTATGACAATGACAGGCTCTAATAGTATGTCTTCCATGCTCTATTCAAGTACATTTCAAGAACATGCTTGCATGGGAAAATGGAGCAGTGATAGATATCAATTCATAACACATTGAGAGGAATTTCAAATACAATGCCAGTAAAAAAAAAAATGCAGAAAACAGACACTCCAATTTTATAAATCAAAGTCCTCTACACATCTGAGCTACTTTTAGAAACTCTCTGAATCATATGTGTAAACCTACTTCACCTTATTGTACTTCATTTTATGGTATCTTGTAGATATTATGTTTTCTGCAAATGGAAGTTTGTCGCAACTCAGTGAGATGAAAATCTACTGACTCAGTTTGTGTCTCTGCATCGTATTTTGGTAATTTTTTGTTAAGTTGGTAATTACTGTATCAGTTATGGTGACCTGTGATCAGTGATCTCTGATGCTATTATTCTGATCATTTGGGGATAGCATGAACTGCCCCTATATAAGATAGCAAACTTAATCAAAGTACCTGTGTTATGGCTACTACAGTGAGCAACCCTTCCCTATCTTGCTCCCTCATCCCAAATCTGTCCATTTCTTGAAGTCCACCAATACTGAAATTAGGTCAATTAATAACTAAGCATTCACATAAGACTCTGAAGTCTCACATTTGAACAACAACTAGATATGATTAAGCCTGTTGAGGAGGACATGTTGCAGAGTCACCAGGCTGAAAACTAGGCCCCTTGTGCCAGTGAGAAAAGTTGTGAATGTGAAGGAAAAGTTCCTGAAGGAAATTAAAAAGGCTACTCCATTGAATACAGAAAAGCTAACAATGTAAAACCACCTTTTCACTAATGTGGAGAAAGTTTTATTGGTTGGTATAAAAGATAAATCAGCCACAACATTCTCTTAAGCCAAATCTACTGTAAGACCCCACGCCTCTTCACTTCTGTGATGACTAAGAAAGATGAGGAAACTTTAGAAGAAAAGTTTAAAATTGGGTGCCATTGACTCATTTGTTTAACAGTAATGCCATCTCTTTAACATAAAAGTTCAAGGTGAAGCAGTTGAGTACTGATGTCAAAGTTGTAGCAAGTTACCCAGATCTAGGAATCGATATGCTTATCTAAAGAACAGATTAGATTTTCAACGTAGATGAAACAGAATAATATTGGAAGAAGATTCCATCTAAGACTTTTATAGCTAAAGAAGGGATGTCAATGCCCAGCTTCAATGATCAGGCTAACTCTCTCACAAGGGATTAATGCAGCTGGTGATTTTTCAATTGATGCCAATGCTCATTTATCTTTCGGAACATTTTGGGACTCTTAAGCTTTAGGCGTGTAGTATGATGGTGTTCTATAAATAAATAAAAAGTCCTGGATTCTAACAGTCTACAGAATATTTTCAGTTCACTATTGAGACCGACTCCTCAAAACAAATATTCCTTTTAAAACATTACTGCCCAATGATAATGCTCCAAGAACTCTAATGGAGATGTACAAGGAGATTTGTACTGTTTTCCTTCCTGATAACACAACATCCATTCTGCAGCCCATGAGATGAAGAAATAATTTTGACTTATTTAAAAAATATAATTTGAAAGGCAATAGCTGGCATAGTTACTGATTACTATGATGGACCTGGGTGACGTAAATTGAGAAGCATCTGGACAGAATCTGTGATTCTAAATTCCATGAAGAATATTTGTGATTCATGAGAGATAGTCAAAATGTTAGAATTAACTGGAGTTTAGAAGAGAAGAACTCCAGACTTTATGGAAGGCTGTGAGGAGTTCAAAACATCAGTGGAAGTAAGCTTAGAAGCAAGGAAAACAGCAAGGGAACTGGGATTGGCCATGCAGCCCAAGAGGATGGGACTGAATCGCTTCAAGTTCATGACTTAACTTTAAAGGATAAGGAAGGTGGTTTCTTGGGATGGAGTCTTCCAGTGAAGATACAGTGAGCATTGTTGGGATGACAAGTAAGGATTTCAAATGGTATATGAACTTATCTGACAGATATTGAGAAAGCAGATCTAATATTGAAAGAAATAAAATGCTAACAAACAGAATCACATGTCACAGAGGATTTTTTTTTTTCATAAAAGGAGTGTCAATTCATACTGGCAAACTTTTTGTTCCCTTATTTTACAATTTTTTTTTTTTTTTGTCGGTCGTGGGGCTTGAACTCTGGGTCTGGGTGCTGTCCCTGTGCAATTCAGCTCAAGGTGAGCGCTCTACCGCTTGAGCCAAAGCGCCACTTCCGGTTTTCTAGTGGTTTATTGGAGATAAAAGTCTCACCGATGTTCTGCCCATGCGGGCTTTGAACCACGATCTTCAGATCTCAGCCGCCTGAGTAGCTAGGATTTCAGGGGTGAATCACCGGCGCCCGGCCCCTTATTTTATAAAACTTCTCAGCCAGTAGCTATCCACAGTGATGCAAAACGACCATGACTGACAGAAGGCTCTAATGTTTCTTAGCATTTTTTAGCCATAGGCACTATTTTTGTGCTGGTTCTGGGGCTTGAACGGCAGCGCATAGACCTGCCCCAGAGCTTTTTGGCTCAAGGCTTAATAGCACTCTACCACTGAGCCGCAGCTCTACTTTTCACTTTTTAGTGATTACTTGAAGGTAAGAGTCTCATGACTTTCCTGCTTCACCTGGCTGCAACCACAATTCTCAGACCTCAGTCTCCTGAGTAGATAGGATTCCAAGCGTGAGCCATGGCAGCCAGCCATAGGTACTTTTAATTAAGGTATATACATTGTTTATTCAGATATATTCCTACTGTACTTAATACATCTATTATACAAACTTGATTTCATATATACTAGAAAACCCAAAGATGTAGTATAGCTTCTGGAGCTATACTACAGTATCTCCATAGTATACCTACAATTTAAACTTATGAATGGATAATAATATGAGTAAATATTATTACTGTGTATAGTTGCAACTGTACTTTATAGTATATGTACTATATTTTTACTTGCATATAGCTAAATGCTGTACAAACATTTTGCCAACAAAAATTTAATTTTCTTATGGTACTGAGGATTGAATTAAGAGCCTCAAAGCTAAATGGGAACTCTACCACTTGAGTCATACTTCTAATCCCCTTATATGTTGGTTATTTTCAAGAAGAATCTCAACTTATTTTGTGCTTTCCATTTATGCTTTCCAAAGTTTTTCAGGATGACAGGTATATGTGACACTTCAAGGATAATAAGGGCATAATATGGTACCAACCATAATTGTTGAGTCTTTGAACGTCTTTTTGCTTATTGGGATGACCTCAAAACTCAGGCCCTCTGAAACAATTAGAAATATAAGCTTTAGCCACTGCACTACCCAGCTACATTAATTTTACTAACACCTCTATGCAGGAAATATCATTATTCCCACTATTTCCATTTGGGAAATGGAGACAAAATTATTGGACTATACATTTATTGAGAAGCTGCTCTCCTGGGATTTGAACTTAGAAGTTGAATATTTCAAAAAGGTTACTCCTAACCATGAATTTGTTCTTGATATAATAATTGTCTTATAAATATGGTAGTAGATTCAGGCATGGTTTAACTTAGTACCATTAAGAAAAATAAAGAAAAGAATCCACATAGAACATGGATGATTTTTTTGTTCTACGTGACCTATTTCTTTAAGAAACACTATGTCTTTAGCTAGCAAGATAACTAAAAAGCTCACAAACTGGGAGAAGATCTTCACTAGCTATACAATAGACAAGGACCTTATATCAAAAATATACATAGAGCTAAAAAATAATAACTGCCACCCCCCAACAAAAAATCCTCAAAGAAATACCACTTCATTAATAAGTGGCCTAAAGAATTAAAAAGAGACTTCTCGGGAAAGGAAATAAGAATAGCCAATAGACACATGAAGAAATGTGCAACATCTCTGGCCATAAAAGAAATGCAATTCAAAACCACATTGAGATTCCACTTTACCACAGTTGGAATGGCCAATATATATAATAGTAGTAGTAGATGCTGGCGGGGATGTGGCCAAAAGGAAACAAACTCATTCAATCATTCTGGAAAGCAGTATGGAGGTTCCTCAAAGGACTAAACATAGTAGTTCCCTATGATCCAGCCATCCCATTCCTGGGCATTTTCCCAAATGATCACAAGCAAGGCCACACTAAAGCTACCACCACAACTATGTTCATTGCTGCATTATATACCATAGCTAAGATATGGAACCAATCCAGGTGCCCCTCAATAGATGAAAGTGTCAAGAAATCTGGTATATATACATAATGGACTTCTATGCTTTCATCAGGAAGAATGACATCACCCCATTTGCTAAGAAATGGAAAGACTTGGAAAAATTATATTAAGTGAAGTAAGCCAGACCCAAAGAAACATAGGCTCATTGGTTTCCCTCATTTGTAATAGTTAGTATATGTCTAGTATGTGTCCTAGAAGAAGATCACAATAGCTCAATAGCTACGTACATATGAACATATAAAAATGATGCAAATTGAAATAAACTCCAGGATATGGAAACAAGAAGTTTTGTTGTTGTTGTTGTTGTTATTGACCTTGTTGTCATCACTGTACTCTATCAAATTTTTTTTATTTATATTTTTTTAAATATTTTTTATTGTGAAAATACTGTACAGAGGGTTTACAATTACATGGGCAAGATAATGAGTACATTTCTTATCAAGCATTGTAGCCTCCTCCTTTGTTTACCCTTCCCATCCCTTCCCAGTCTCTCCCCACCCCCCCACCCAACCCCCCCCCCCCACCAAAGTTGTAAAGTTCGTTTCGACATGACAACTTGTACTTCTCATTGTTGCAACGTGTCCACCTGTATCCTTATGTAAACGACTTGTTTTTCCCTTCCTCTCCACAAATTATAACGACAAGTGAAGTAAGCCAAGCCCAAAGAAACATAGGTCCCATGGTTTCCCTTATTTGCAATATCTAGTGTATGTCTGAGTCAAGCAGAAAAGGTCAGATAAGTGATGTTAGGAAAATGAACCCTAAGATATGTATTTAAATATTTTTTTTCTTTCATGCATTTGTTTCTAACGCATTTATAAGATTATTTCTTTGTTGGTTTGTATGTCCCTCCCCCACAGTATAACTCCTACTTTCACTGTATTTGATGTCGGTATTTTTTTCTTTTTCATTTTGGCTTATCCCCAGCAGTCACTGGTTTTGATTCTGGTACCCTGCGTCTTGTATATACCTTTATCTGATTTAGAGAAGGGAAAAGGGAATAACAAAATGGTGAAACAAGGACAGAGGGTACACCAGTGCCACAGTGATACTCACAAGACACTAAGTTGGAAATGCCTACAACTTGGAGTGGGGAGTGGGGGAGAAGGATGTGGGAAAAAAATGAAGGAGGAGGTAACAATGTTCGACAAGAAATGTACCCATTATCTTACTTATGTAACTGTAACCCCTCTGTATAGCACCTTTATAACAAAATAAAATTAAGTTAAAAAAAGACTATGTCTTGCCTATCCAAATTAAGACAAATGCAGAAATTTTTTTATTGCTTTGTGCATTCAAGGCAACATTACAGGTTCTCATGCCTGTGCTTAGGTCACAGGAGTTATTAAAATTATTTTTAAAATAAGTACTAGTGACATCCAAATGCACCTACCAGATGGAAAAGATTAGAGAGTTTTTAAATGTATTTGTAAGGAACATTTAATTTGCTAAGCACCTGTGACCAATGCCTGTAATCCTAGCTACCCAAGAAGCTGGGATTTGGGGATCAAGGTTTGAAACCATTCCAGGAAGTTAAGTTCATGAAACTCTTATCTCCAATTAACCACCAAAATGCTGAAAGTGGAGCTGCTCCTATTTTAAATGTTTATAAGGTGCTATATCATTATTATAATTCTTAGCAAGTGAGTAAGGAAATAACAATGAATTTCTTACAACTTACCTCATGGTGTCACATAATTGAAAGGCCGTACTACAGCAAAACATCACTTAGTCCCTCATGACATGTACTAGGAGAACATGTTCGTGATCTAGAAAATAAATCTATTATTTTAAACCTTCATGAATAATAATAAGATCTTAAATATAATTAAATACTAATAGTATATTCATATCAGATAATATTTACATTTTACATAATGTTTAAAATTTTACTAGGATGGCATATATATTATGGATTAGTGCAAAGATAATACTATTCTCTGTATTCTCTGTCTTTGTCTCGCTGAGTCTCTGTGTCTCTGTGTCTCTGTCTCTGTGTCTCTCACTCTCCTTTCTCTCTCACTTGCTCACTTGCTCGCTCTCTGTCTCACTTCCCCTGAAGTGTTTAGGGGATCAAACCCAAATCTTTGCTAGATAAGTACTTTACCACAGATCTGTACCCCAGCTCCAGTTTTCCATCTGTTAGTCTGATTTGAGACTCTCTGGAGTGCATAAGGAGACATGTTTTACTCACCTTTGTGACTCCAGCACTAGGTAAATACAAAACCAATGTGCTTTCGGGTAGTTAATTGATATAATTCCTCCTTGAATAATCTATATTAATTAGCAGAACTGATCCTGAACTGCTAAAGTGAGGTGTCAGAAGAATTGGTATAAAGAATGACAGAGGTGGAAATTAATTTCATCCATTTTGTTGACAATAAGTTTAAGAATTAACCGCTTCCATCTCTCCAAATGTTCTTATCTACCACAAGTCTCCTGTTACACAGATACTATCAAAGAACTATGTGGACACTGGCCATTATTTTTTATATGTAAAACTGGAATTACAACATAATTCACAGAGACTTCATCTTTACTGTTTCCAAATTTATGAGAAAAGGAAGAGGATATTAAGTGAGAAAATGAGACGTTTTAACCTGACTAGTGAACTTTTGCTGTCTTCAAAGGGTTACCTGATCTGCTAATTCAACTTGCCAGACTTAAATGCAGAGCCGTAGTGGAAAGGACAGTGAAACTGTACTATAAAAATAAATTATTGTCATGAATATTAAGCAACAAGAATATAATAAACATGACTGTTTGCAGGATTCTGATTTATTAGTACTGATATGCTTGCTTATAAATTATGACACTAAGTGTTTATTCTAGTTGTTTCAGAATATGGGCTGAACAAAGCTGGGTGGACACTTTGTGCAGACCTAACCATCTGCCACCAAATCCCCACATCCCTTGCTCCTGTCGTTGTGTTTTTCATGTTAGGGGCTTCAGGTCCATAGGTGGGAAACCTCTCTTTAGCTGATTGCCTTTTCAGGAGGTGATGTTCCAATGCCAGTCAAATCATGGAAATTCCCATTCTACCACACAGATACAAGTCTACCTGCAAAGCATCCCAAAGGTTATTCCTATTTGCTACATTCAACAGTGCTCCCTTTGATACAGAAGAGTCTACTCTTACATTTTCAATCTTTGGGTACCATATTTGGAATTCCCCACTGCTAAGTAGCAATGCATTTTGCATACTTTCTTATCACTCTGTGTACTAGATTATGAGTGCTGACAGATTAAAGGCAAAAAGAGAAGAAAGCAAGCAAATGGAAAAAAAAAACAACCAAGAAAACAAAACAAAAAAATCTGTACATCCGTGTAAAGCCCCAAGGTAATGCAATTGCCATTAGAGAACTACAAGATTACACAATGCTGATCTTGCTAGTATTCACAAGTAACAATTTTTATTAAGATTTGTCATCTGTTTTAATTGACAATATTTGGAACTAGATATGTCCTCAACCGATGGTCAGAATAAGGTATCACATCTACACACACACACACACACACACACACACACACACACACACACACTAGTATTCTCCTGCCTCAGGTTTTTAGCTTTTATGTAACATTTCATCAAAATTTAGTTCATGCTGAAATACGGATACAGGATGACCCATTGTAACAATGAGACACTATGCTGAAAACGAACTTTACAACTTTGCATGGGTGGGGGTCATAGGGAGGGAGGAGCTGGGAAGGTAGGGAGGAAAGGGATGGTAGGGGAAAAACAAAGGAGGGGGAAACAATAGGAAATGGACTCATTACCTTGCTCATGTAACTGTAACCTCTCTGTACAGTATCTTTACAATAAAAATATATATTAAAAATTTACTTCAGAAGATTAATTATCTTGATATTTGTTTTTCTCTAGTGTTGGCAGAAACTTGCAAATAAGATAGGCAATAAATTTAATGTAAGCCGGGCCCAAAGAAACATAGGTCCCATGATTTCCCTTATTTGCAATAACTAGTATATGTCTGAGACAAGCAGAAATGGTCAGATAAAATGATGTTAAGTGAAATGAACTCCAAGATAAGGACATGAGTGGTTTTTTTCTTGCTTGCTATTGTTTCTAACACATACACACACACACACACACACACACACACACACACACATACATGTATATATATATATATATATATATATCTCCACGTGATGTTTTTTGTTGTTGCTTTGTACATCCCTCCCCCACGGTATAAACCCTAGTTTCGGGGGTTATCAAATATTTGATCTTGGTATAATTTGGGGAGTGGAAGGAAAAAAACGAATTGTTTAAATAGAGATGCAGGTTGACCCATTGCAACAATGAGATGTACAAAACGCTATGTTAAAAAGCGAATTTTACAATTTAGGTGGGGGTGGGGGCAGGGGTGTTGTGGAGGTGGGAGGGAAGGGATGGTAGGGGAAAAACAAAGGAAGAGGCAACAATGCTTGATAAGAAATGTACTCATTACCTTGCTCATGTAATTGTAACCCCTCTGTGCAGTATTTTCACAATAAAAAATTTATTTGAGAAACAACAACAAAAGATGTGATTTCTACATTTAAAAGTAAGAGTATAAAAGACCTATTAAGAATACAACACATGACTGTAGATGAAATGATGGCTAGTGATTGTGAGACAAGCCCTATTAGCTACTTAGAATGGGAAAATTTACAAAATTCTTAAAGTGCGTTTGTGTGTGTGTGTGTGAGTGTGTGTGTGTGTGTGTGTGTGTGTGTGTGTGTGCATTCATGCTTTTACTGGCAATTATGTAACTAGAAGGAAACATTTTTCCCTTTAAAATGTTATTTGGTAAAAAATATAGAAGGAATACATGTGTACAAATATAAAGGAGGTTAATTTTTGACCCATTTGTCTAATGAAATGTCATGAAATCGTTAAATTGTGCTGGAGAAAACATTACTTCACGTGGCAATTTCAATCAAGTGTACAATAGTGTACATGCAGTACTATTGTATTAGTATTGCATTGTATTAATCTGGCTTGTGCTTGGAATAGAACTCTGAGACCAGATAATTAATAATATAGACAATTCTGGGGGCTAGGAAGTCCACGGTCAAGGGTTATGAAACCTCAAGGGCCTTCTTTCTGTATGATCTAAGATGGAAGGGAAAAGGTAGTGTGTTTGTATGTGGGGAGGACCAGGAAGGGAAGTATGGGAAATGGCGGCAAGGGCAGAAGGCCTGAGTAGAGGAAATAAGAGAGAAAGGAGTTTAATTCATCCTTTTATCAAGAATCCATTCCTAGAAAAATGGCATTGATTCATTTGTAAGGACAGAGTCTTCATGAACTAATCACCTCAAAGATCCCACCTCTGAAGACTGTTGCATTGGGATTGAGTTTCAAACTGAAAAACTCTGGCATACAGATTCAAAGTTAGGCAAGCATGAACCATTTTAAAACATGTATGCAAGTATTTATATAAATAGCAAAGACTGCAAGGATTTACTACAAAATCTTACTAGGGGTGGCCTCTCATTGATTAGACTGTTTTCTCTTTCTCTTTTTGCTATGTTATAGTCTACATATTTTGCAGTAATCATAGTATTATCAGTAGTGAATAATAAAGAAAGAAGAGTTTGAGTAAACAAAATCAACTACTGGAGGAGATTCCAAACCTGGCTTTTGTTCAAATCGCTCTTGCAGAAAGCGATTCCTGTACTTACCTTACAGATTTTGTCCATTCACCTTTGATGAGGGTCAGAACCTTTTACTAAAAAGCATGGTGAAAACCCTCGGGTGAAAACTAGAGTCCACTCAGATTTAGAAATGACTAATTTTGTTGCTTTTGCCTTAATGGAGTCACTTGGAAGAGAGCAGTGCTTCTCCAACATTCTGCCCCAAGTCCAGGAATGTGAATCTTGAGAGGATAACTAAGAAGTAAGAGGTATATGGCCCAACAACTGCTGACTGTATGTTATCTAGCTCCACAATGAGTAACGCAGACAAGAAATGTTATGCAGAAGAGAGAGATGGGAGTGCAGTCACCGGGATTGCTTTATGAAAGGAGCAGTAAGGGGATATGAAGTTTGGAAATTCAGCCAGAAAATGAACATGAGCACTGGCTCCAGTCCTGAGATAAGTGTGATTTGGGGGAAAGTAAGGGATCTGGGTTGAATGAAGCAGATTTTGAAGACAGGTGGTAGGTAATTAGGGAGAGCAGATAGAGTCAATATAGTATTATAAATCTGAGGAAGGCACACCCAGCAACTGTTTGATTGGATTGTCTGTCCTTGTACCTAGTACAGTATGTTCCATTTGAAAAATAAGTATTTGCCCAAGAAATTACTAATCAATTACAGATAATTTAACACTGCAGAAGGGTTAAATTTTATCCAATAGACAATAAAGCTTATCACAGATATTTTAGGAAAGATGAGGAAAAAATGAAAATTATGTTTTAGAGAAAATAATTTTGATGGCAGAACATATTTAAGAGGAGACAGGAAGCATAAAAGTGAGTCATGTTGCACAGCAGGCACTATAGTTGGCCATCTTCCAAGTATGACCTTGGGCAAGTGACCTTACTGCCCTGGGATCCATCCATGCATATGCTTCCAGGGGCTCTTGAGCCACTTTCTGAAGGTTTTGCCAAATTTGTATATATGTGCACCTGTGTACTTTTCTGAAGTAAGATTCTCAGATGTGTGACCTCAAAAATGTTAGAGAATCAATGCCATGCAAAATGTGATCCACAATCTGAGTGCAACAGAATCATCTGTGATCCTGTTAGATCTGTACATTCTAGTACCTGGCCAGAATACCTTCTGATATAATTTGAATATTAAATGCCCTCAGCAGGTCAATATTTTTGAATATTTAGTCCTCAGTTTGTGGGAGATAATGACACTTTGGAAGGCATGGACAAGTTAGAGGAGGAAGTGTGTCAGTGTGGGCATGCCTTTGAAGACTATTCTTAGTCCCCAGTGCTTTTCTCATTCCCTGTGTCCTGTTCATGATAAGGTGAAGAGCTCTTTACATCACTCACTCCTACTGCCATGATGTTCTGCCTACGCACATGAGAACAAGCAACCATGAACAGACCCTTTGAAATGATACGAAAAATATCTTCCCTTAAAATTGTTCTTTCATATATCTTGGTCTATAGCAAAAAAAAAAAAAAAAAAAACACCAAACTGACATACCTTCTAAAAGGCAGTCTATAGAAATGGTGTTCAAGGATTTATGTTTTTATTAATCTTGAAAAGCTATACACATGCAAAGGTTTGAGAAACATCTAGTAACTAAATTAGGTCTAAAAAATTCAATGCTCTTAAGAAAAAAACTTGGAAAATAATTATGACATGGATCACATTTGAAGTTAGATGTACAACAAGATAAAGTATACATTGCAGAAATTGAGACTCTGTGATGAGGAGATAAAACTAAAGAGAAATTATCAATGGTTAATTTTTTCCCTTGATTCATGGCTTTTACAAACAGAATCTGAATGAGTTTAATAAAGAAACAGTGGCCAGGCCCAAAGAAACATAGGTCCCATGGTTTCCCTTATTTGCATAGTATATGTCTGAGACATATACTAGTTAAGCGAAATGTTAAGTGAAATGAACCCCAAGATAGGGACACAAGTGGTTCTTTTTCTTTCTTGCTATTATTTCTAACATATTTATAAGATACCATGTGATTTTTTTTTATTGCTTTGTATGTCCCTCCCCCACAGTATAACCCATTTTCACTGTATTTGATGTTGGTATAATTTGGGGAGGGGAAGGGAAAAAAAACAAATTGTTTAAATAGGGATACAAGTTGACCCATTGCAACAATGAGATGTACAAGACATTATGTTGAAAATTCACAATTTGGGGGGAGTGCGGGGGGGGGGGGGAGGGGACGGGAGATGGGGCAGGGAGAGTGTAGCTGAAGAGGTGGGAGGGAAGGGATGGTAGGGGAAAAACAAAGGAGGAACCAACAATGCTGGATAAGAAATGTACTCATTACCTTGCTCATGTAACTGTAACCCCTCTGTACAGTATTTTCACAGTAAAAAACGTATTAAAAAAAAAAAGAAACAGTAGGAGGCAAGAAGGGGTGATAACTTCCCCTCTATTTTTTTTTATTACTTTATAAGGAGATGTACAAGACGTAGTCAAAACATAAAGCCTAAAATTGAATTTTCCCATTCATAAACCTGTGGACATTTTAAACCCATTTTTTGATCTATACCTATTTTTAGAAGCTGAGTATGTCCTTCTTTGAATTCATAGTGTAACACATGCTCTAATCCATGTATGGAAACTAAGTAATAGAAATGTAGTCTCCTATCTATTATACAAATATGGAAAAGTAAATATAGAGAACCTTGTGTGGAGGAATATCTATTGCCATGCCAGTACTATAATCCATCATACAGTGAGCATATTAGGAATAAGAGTGATGTGGTGTGTCAATATATCAAATAAAACATTGCTATTTCATATGTTTTATATTAGAAATCTTAACAGAACATCAAGGACTTACCCCAAATGGTCAGCTGAACCAGCACAATTCTCAGCTAATTTTCAAATCAACTTCCCATCTCTTTGAGCCAACAGATATGTCTAAAGTAAAGGAAACTAACTCCTTTGAATCAAAGAATGAGGAAAGATATGCAGATTGAAAGGAACTTTTAACTCTACGTCTACACTATCATTAACTGTACTTAGATTTGTGCTATATAATTATTATGATTGTAGCAATTAATCAATCAACTGATTAACAAGTAGGGTCAGCAGGATCCAGTGATCTTATCTTGAAGCTTGAATTAATTAATTATACTTCCTTCAACATTATTATTTTCTATTTGTGTATCCAGTTTGTACAAGTTGCCCCTATTGACAAAATGGGGTTTTGTCTCTGTACTTATCACAGCAGGTGGGGGCACTCACAGAGGTACTTTTGCTCATACCAAGTCATGATTACAAGGAAACTGAAATGTTTTCAATACTTCCTAAAGTAATTGCTTTGTTACTTTTCATCATTGTATATGTTACATGAATCAGACAAATTAATGAGCTTCTTTGGAATGATTTTCAACATAAGAACTCGAGTCGGTCACAGTCAAATTCAACTCTTTTATTGCTATTAAACAATAATTGGATTATTCAGAAAACTCAGCTTATATTACATGAAAAGCCCCAAATTACACCTGGCAGACACAGACTCATGCATTTGCTTTTTAAAGTAAAAAAAAATAATTATGATATAAACCTATTTTGCTATGTATTTTCAAATTGTTTAAAATGATACCAACCCAATTTTTCAGATGAGGAAACTAAAATGCATAAAGTAAAAAAAAGAACACATAAAATAAAAGAACATATAAAACTAAACCACATAATGTAGTTTATCCAAAGCTTCCCAAACAGTTCAGAACAATATTGGAATAAGATGACTTTCACCAAATATATTTGAAGTGACTTTGTAAGACGACACTATTTTGAAAAGAAAGTCCATAGGCTGAATAGGGTGTGGCTCCACTCTCAAAAAAATCAGATTAGCAGGGAAAACATGCTTTTCAGGTATGAATGGCTGACAGAACAGGAAGGTAGAATGTCAGTGCATTCTATTCTCATGGTGTCTCAGGAGAAGTCTCTAAATGGAGCAGTTCCAAGTGAAAAAGGAAAATCACAAAAGGAAAAGAGAAGATTGTTTTATGACCAGTTGTCTATGCTAAAGCTGGCCTACTTCTCCTCTCTTCTTTTTTTCACTAGAAATCACTTATTAACAGGGCCTGTCTCAGTTGGAGGTTCTGCCTTTTTGCTTACAGACTGTCTGACGCCTTTATAAAGTGGGCCACTGCATTGTTGATTACTACACACCAGGGTGGTCTGGGAGCTCTATTTTCTGCCATCCCACAGTGAGACAGCATCTTCTGAAGTTTTGGACTCATATGTCCTTAGAGAGTGGTTTGTGTTTCCTTAGAAGCTTAAATCTGGATGATTTACTTGTAGCATTTTAAACTCTGGTTGTGTAATGCCTGGACTTGGATTTATATATGCTGAGAACATTTTTTCAGATCTGTATATGACAGCTAGTTATATATTGTATTGTCTACCCTTGTGTGTTCAGGAGACTGGAAAAAAAAAAAAAGAAGATGATTATCTGATACATAATAAGGTTCCAAAAACAATCTTATATTTTACTGAAGAAAGTGGTCGACACTCTATCCATATACTATACTCTCTAACCAACTGATTAAATGTTTGTCAATCTAAATTAACTGTGTTTGACTTATATTTACAAAGGAAGAAGAAGCCGGGCACTTGTGTTAATGCACTAATCTTACTACTCAGGAGGCTGAGATCTAAGGATCTCAGTTTGAAGTCAGATGACGAAGGAAGCGCATGAGACTCATCTCCAATAAACATACCACACACATACACACACACACACACACACACACATGCACCAGAATTGAAGCTCTGGCTCAAGGGGTAGAATGGTAGTCTTGAATAAAAGCAGCTCAGGGCTAGCACCTAGGTTCTGAGTTCAAGCCCCACTAAAAAAAAAAACAAAAACAAAATAAGATAGCTGGGAAACAGTGGCTCACGCCTGTAATCCTAGCCACTCAGGAAGCTGAGATCTGAGGACTGTGGTTCAAAGCCAGCCCCGGCAGGAAATTCTGTGAGGCTCTTATCTCAAATAAACCACCAGTAAACCGGAAGTGGCCCTGTGGCTCAAGTGGTAGAGCACTAGCCTTGAGCTGAAGAGCTGAGGGACAGCACCCAGGCCCAGAGTTCAAGCCCCATGACCAACCAAAATAATAATGATATAAATAAAATAAGATAAAAATAATGAAGAGAGGCAATTGTTATAAGATATGAAACCCTGCCTGGTTTGAATTCATTTTCCCCATCTATTCTTTCACTTTTTTCAAATGGAAACAGCATATTCCTTGCATATGAGAGATTTTCAAATTACCAACCCCCCAAAAATAAATAAAAATCTAGAAACACATTTAATCCATGAATAAAAGATTACTGTTTCACTTATCTTCACAAGTATTAAAAGAAAAAAAAAACATGATGTAGGAAAATCCATAATAATGTGATATAATGCCACACTGATCTCATTTAGAATACCTGGAGTCTGATACTGAAGATATAGCACATGTGGTGGATATTGATATGAGAGAGAAAGAGAGAGGAGGATGGTTATCATTGCTGTAGTGTGAAAGAGTTAAATTAGCTTCCACTTGATTAAATGAGAGCTCTTAGTTCTTATTTTGAAAGCAGTCAATTGAGGGTGGTTAATTAGGATATCACAAAGTAGTTAAAACAAAAAGAAAGAAAAAGGAATAGAAAAACAAGATATTTACTCGAAAGTATACTTTAAATGTGCTTACATGGCAGTGAAGATTGAAGAATGAAGAAAGAAAAAAAAAGGTGAAGAAAGTACCAAACTCCTAGATGTTAGGTGCTTTCTGAAAAAAAAAAAAAAAAAACTAAAACTGTTCAATTACAACAAATTATGGTAGTTATTTTTTGTGGTGCTACACTACTGCCTTTGTGAGAATCACTGAGTTATAAACAAATGACACATTCCAGTCCTTCCAGAAATAATTATAACAGGACAAGCCAAAGAAGAGTTCATTTGAGGGAAAAAATTAATCTTTAATTCTGCTCATATTCTGTCCATTAGAGCTTTTTTATTCCAATTTATGAATGTTCATCATTTTATGTGTTAAACTGTAATTTAAAAAAATTCTAAATAGCTAGTTAATATTAACTAGCTACCCAAGATTTATATTGCACCGTTTTATTCAATGAGTGTCTTTATCTTGAAAGGGTCTCTGTGTCACAAATAAGTTCACTTTTCTCGTTATTATGAAAAATGAGGATGGATTTCATATTTTCATACAAACTCAATCTTCATTATATTCTGATGTGTATCAGATTTCTTTTCAAAATAGTTGCAAAAACATATAATAACCCAGAGTACTGAGTATTAATTAACCCTCAAAATATAGACCCACTTAGGGGACAATGTTGTTCTGCCCAGATGGTTACCACATACACTTCTGGCTTAACAGGAGTCTTTTTAACCCTTGGCAAAGTTGGATATTTATATGATTTGAGCCTTAAACAAAAAGTACGAAGGTAAATCCCATATTCTCCCCAATGCTTACATGGCTTCCCATTAATTGAGTTCCTTTCTTAATGTTTTGCCCTCATTTATGTATTAATTTAGGAGTTATTATGCAAAAACAAGTGAATGAGAAAAATATTCTTTAATCTGTGTGTTTGGCAGGAAAATATCAGTGTTAGAACTTTGCATACATATTCAAATCATTAAAAGCATACATTAGGAAAAGTCTAAGTGTGAGTATATTGGTCTCTATTTAGAAAACTAATCTTTTTTTTCCAGAGAGATCTATTAGGTGTTTTTGTATCAAGAATTAAATACCATCCAGGTACTAATGGTTCATGCCTGTAATCTTAGCTACTCAGGAGGCTGAGATCTGAGGATCAGTTTGAAGCCAGGAGGTGTAGAAAAGGCTGTAAGACACTAATTACTGTAATTAGAAAAAGCCAGAAGTGGTGCTGTGGCTCAAGCAGTAGAGTGCTAGCCTTGAACACAAAGAGGTTCAAGAACAGTGTCCTGAGCTCAAGCCCCAGGACTGGAAAAATAAAAAAGAATTAAAATCTCTTTGCCCTCATTCTCATGTCAGAAGTCACAGTAATTGATACTGCTGTGACACATATATTGAAGCTAGACATGGGGAGTCTTTGCCTAGTCACAGAAATGGAAGTATCATGACTTTTCCTCTTTCATTATAAAAAATATTTAGTCCCTCTGAAAATGAATTAAAATCAAAAGAAGATTGTGGATCACCAAAACGTAACAGCTTTAATTTCCACTTTAAATTGTTTCTCTAGTCTTATAGCACAGGTTTCCATCATCATACAGAATCACACACAGAAATTTCTATGATTTTCACCCAAAGTTTTTGAGAAAGGGTCCCTTGCTTCTGAAGGTACATCTTCATTACTTTTCTCTGTCTTCATTTTGTCTATATATTCATATACATTGCATATATACCTAAATTTATAGTGATGTATATAAATACATTTAATATATATACATTCATATTTTTCAGCCATTCTGTGAATGAACAATAAGACATTCTTTACAATCCATCTGAATAATCAAAGACCATAGTTCTTTTGACATAGCAAGGCCTCTGGGGTACATCTGACTTAGCTTCCTGGGGTCATGGTAATGCCAATACTAGGGTGCAAACAACATTTTCAGTCCCACATCAAGTAATTTAAAACCAAGACAAGGGATTTCTCTGACCTTATTTAATAACCCCTCATCATCAATGCAATCCCTGTGTGTTGGCCTATAGTCAAGGCCTTGCAATGGAAAGTATTTCCTAATAATTGTAGCTATTTTCAAATGTCACATAAAAGCAAAAATATCTCTCTGTTGAACAATAAGCTTAATTCTCTTCCTTCTCATTCATCATTATTATCATCATCATCTATGCAACCAGTTAAGTGACCAATGTGTGCCCCTATACTTTGTTATTTGTTGAAGAAGCAAGAAGCTGGAATTCAGATCTCCTGCTCATTTCAAAACTGTTGTCAAATTCTCCTTTAGACTAGAAAAAAAACTTTGCAGAAATTGACATCTCAGTCACTGGTTAGGAAGCAAATATGGAAGTGCAAAATAGCATTTTTAAACAAAACTGCTTTCCTGACCATAACTGAATTTTCACATTGTCAGCACTTCTATTATAAACATTTTTTTTTAAGTTGGGAGTTTATAACACAAATGTAAAGATGTGCTATGGGCTAAATCTCAACCCAAGAGCAAATGTTTATACCAATTTTGAAAACAATCAGCTTGCCCATTTGTAGTTATGCATGTGTTCATCATCTGTTATTGCTTGTCCAATGCTCTCCAACTTCTGGGAGGAAAAGCAGACATCTGGAGAGAAGAAACAATGTTTGCTCTCCCACAGATGTAGTCTGTTTTCTACAATCACGGAATAAGGGAGGGACTGAATAAATGTGGGTCCTTTAATATAGCAAAATGAAAATGACAAGATTCTGCAAACATGAAAAAACTGTTAAAGTATTAGTTCAGTAATCTGTGTGTTGCTCACTTTGGGTGGGTATGACTCAGATGTCTACCCATTTTACAGATGAAAGGAACCAGCATTCCAGCATGAATGACAGCAGTAAAGAGCATGCTCCAGTTAAAAAATACTTTATGCTTCAAAAATTACCTGAGCGATTGAAAATTAATCATTGGGGCAAAACCATTTTATACTACAAATAATTAATACCTTCCAAAACATTGTAAATGATTACTTCTAGTTTCGTGTTGCTAGGGAATTTTTTCCCCCTTATTTTAAATTCATTCAGTACCCTAGTAAGTTAGCACTTGGAAAAATATTTGGTTGGGAGCTATGTTGTGCCTGAAACACTTCTAAAAATGTTCTCTACTTATAGACTCTGATGGGCTGGGAAAATAAGGCTAGATCTACATTGACCCTTTTTTTGTGGGGGGGCGAGGGGGGGAGGGTTATGGGGCCTGAATTCTGGGCCTGGGCCCTGTCCCTCAGCTCTTCAGCTCAAGGATAGCGCTCTACCACTTGAGCCACAGCGCCACTTCCGGCTTTTTTCTTTTTGCTTATGTGGTGCTGAGGAATCGAACCCAGGGCCTCGTGCATGCAAGGCAAGCGCTCTACCACTGAGCCACCTTCCCAGCCCCATCAGTTGTAACATTCTTTATAATACCTTTCTCAAATATTTGTAGTCCCTTGATGTATTACATCCTTTGTACAATTTCCCCAAAGTCTCACTCCACACATTATGTACTTCTGAGGTTAGAAGCTTGAAAATGACAGAAAAGCAACTTCGATTTGGTATTGGTGGGGTTTTGATAGTGATGGGGATGAAATTAAACTTTTGGACTATTATAGATATACTATCTATTATATATATTATATATATATATATATATATGGTGAGAGTTAATACGCCCTTTTATTAGGCAAGATTTGAAATATAATCCATTATTTTTACCAAAACCCTTAAAATGTAATATTAAAAATTAATATTTAGGGCTGGGAAGGTGGCTTAGTGGTAGAGCACTTGCCTTGCATGCATGAGGCCCTGGGTTCGATTCCTCAACACCACATAAGCAAAAAGAAAAAAGCCGGAAGTGGTGCTGTGGCTCAAGTGGTAGAGCGCTAGCCTTGAGCTGAAGAGCTGAGGGACAGCACCCAGGCCCAGAGTTCAGGCCCCACAACCGGACCCCCCCCCAAAAAAAGAATTAATTATTTAGTATTTAGTGTTATTCCATAACACTGATCTCATGGCTTGTTTTCACTCAAACTTTCCCAAACATTGTCCATTTTTGTTACACTAGAGATATATTCCCATGATGTCCCAGAGGACAGCTGCAGGGAAACTCTAGATCTTGATAAACCAACTACATATTTCATATATAAAACCATTTTTACATCAGCAGAAAAAGTTAAATATAATGGACTCATTGCAACAGACAAGATACATTTGGAGGTTTCTGTACATTTTAAAAATGAAAACTATAATAGTAAAACGCAAAACTGTTCAATATTTCGGTGATTCATATGGATTTTTCCAGCTGAATTAAGGTATAATTTGATGCTCATATATAGTGTATAATTTGATACAGTTGTCGCAATTTGACCTCTGTACATAACCACACTCTGTAACCATCTTCACAAACAAAACGATGAGCCAATCCTTCACCCTTAAAGTTTCTCCATGTCCTTTCCTAATTCCTTTCCTTTAAGGTCCCCACATTTTGCTCCTATAATAAATAATTTGCTTTCACTATGGAATTGTTTGCATCTTCTTAAATACTAAATAAGTAGAATTATATAGTATGTACTCTTTTCTATCTGGTTTGCTTCATGCAGAGCAAAGGGCAAGTATTTTAAATTTCATCACTGCTGATATGTTCTATTATATTCTTTACTGTAAAGTAACATTTGTTTTATGATTATACTGGATTTTGCTCATGAATTTAACTGTTTATGAGCTCATGGAATGAAAAGTTCTTATAGATGATAAATAAGACTTGGAAGTGAGAAATAAGACTTTGTAAAGGAATACTACTTGGCTTACATACTAGATTAGCAGAATCTTTAATTTATAGCATATTTCTAATTTTATTTATGAAATTTAGGATAGTTAACTGCCTAATGCCTGTTTTGGGTACAGCATTTCACATAGACCAGATGCAAGAAGTTAGCTTTTTAATGTATGAGATGAATTAACATAAGCATCTATCAGACATAGAAAGTTTGTCTATACTTACAATAAAATTTGTCTTTTATACTGCAGCCAATCAAAATACACTGAAGATTTTAAACAAGTGCATAACATAATTACATTCACAGTGTAATGGGTATATTTCAGAGACCAGTTAACAAGCTATTGGTTATTTAAGTAACATTTAGACAGTAGAAATTATAGAATTTGTTGATCATTTATAGTGAACTGTGAAAACTGAAGTAAAACACAAGAAATAAAACAGAAAAGTAAAACAGATTCTCAGAATGATAGCCTGGATATTTTGTTGGAGTGTGGTGCCCACAAATAAGTTTAAAAATAGAGTAGGAAGTTGGGTGTCAGTGGCTCACACCTGTGATTCTAGCTACTCAGGAGGCTGAGATCTGAGGATCACAGTTCAAAGCCAGCCAGGCAGGAAAGATCATGAAACTCTTATATCCAATAAACCACCAGAAAACTGGAAGTAGCGCTGTTGGTCCAGTGTTAGAGCGCTTGCCTTGAGCTGAAGAGCTCAGGAACAGTGCCCAGGCCCAGAGTTCGAGCGCCATGACTGACCAAAAAAAAAAAAAAAAGAAGAGTAGGAAAATGCTTAGTTTGTTACCTATAAAAATGTCCAGATCAGTTCTTTCCTCAGTAATCATTCTCAATGATATTGTCACAATTTACTTTAAAAAGAATAGAGAATAGCACAACTGCTGACAGAGCCTTAGAAATATTTCATTATCAGGTATAGTACTGATTCAGCTTAACTGAGTCAATATTCACATAGGTAAATTTCCCACTAATTGAAACTGATCTTCATACATGGAATCTTTTGATTAAAAAGTGTTTCTTTGATAGAAATTGTGCCAATATATGTTATGCATTATACTAAAGTATTTTCTGTTTTTAGCCAACTACTCCAATACTAAAAATTATTAGCAACTTAATTTTTTGAAGAAACAAATCAAGACTCAGAAAAGTTGACATTTCTATTGTAACAATTTTAACTCATTTCAAACCCACGAACTTTTATTTGACATCTGGCTCTTACACCTTACTATGTTATTTATAAGTATGTGATCATATTATCCAGTGATATTCTCAGAAATGCATAAGATTAAAGAAAAAAGCACAACCAAATATTAAAATATATTTGGAAATAATTTGAGATTAAATTAATAACAATTTTTAGGATAACATTTTTTTTTTTTGGGTCCGGTTGTGGAACCTGAACTCTGGGCCTGGGCGCTGTCCCTCAGCTCTTCAGCTCAAGGCTAGCACTCTACGACTTGAGCCACAGCGTTATGTGGTGCTGAGGAATCGAACCCAGGGCCTCAGGCATGCAAGGCAAGTGCTCTACCACTGAGCCACCTTCCCAGCCCTAGGATAACATTTTAAATCAGGAATTAAAACATGATATTATAGAGAGTTAGGCCTCAGAATAATGTCAACTTGATTTTAAACTTGTACCCTACTACATACAGTGTACATCAAGGTAGTCAACAAAATCTCAGCAGCTCAATGTTCTCATCCTCAAAATGGGAATGATGCCCAGCTGGTAAGATTATTGTAAACACGAATAACACTAAATGTGTGCAATTTCCACTCTAAAGCCTGGCATCATGTTAATTTTTTTTTCTTATAGTAAAGGTTAGATTTTAAGAACAAAGATTTTAGCTTTCATGTATCACTACAATGCTCTGGTAGGTAAGTGTCTAGGGGTATGCAACAGTTTATAAACCTTTTTAAACATCACAAAATTTACCATTTAGTTTGAAAGAATGAAGTACATTCATGGAAGTAAGGAGTTTGAATATGTTCTTAATTCCTTTCTAGTTGAGGTTGTTCTTGTTTGTTAAGTGATATGGGAGAAAAGAAAAGAACAAAAAAAAGTAGCCCACACAAGAGAATGAGGTAATTTAGGATTTCTGTGTATCTATTTTCTGGATTTATATTAACAGCCACTAAAATTTCTTTGGTTTGTTTCTGGGACTAAAAATCCATTAGTCTCTATGCACTGTGTGGTTTTATAGATCTTCTTTAAGCATTCTCTATTTCTGAACTGATTAAATACTGCTTGATTTCTGAATGGCAGTTGTTTATAAGTTATAATAGTTTTCTTAGTTATTGTACAGATTCTACAATGGTGCATTTTGCATGTAAGATGCTGTTGCTGTCTGCAGAAGTCATTTTTGACCACACTGCCCACAGATCTGTAGTAAAAAGACACCGCAAATGGCTGAAAGTGTCAACATAAATTACTATCAATAAATATTATGGAATGTAGCAAAACATTGGCTTTGATCTTCACCACCTATCAGAACTGTCTTGTTATTATTGTCATAAGGGATGCTCCAGTATAGCTAGGTACAGTATTTATAAAGTGCCTATCACCATGATATCTAAACACTAGCACAATCTAATTAGGCTAGTCCAATTACTAGTGTAGAAACAGAAGAGGCGCCCTTCTTTATATCCCACTCCACTGGAACCAATTTGATTGTGTTTTTAAAAGCAAGAAAAGCCTTCTGTGAGAATAGCTTTCTAGGCCTCTTGTTCCTAGATTAAAAGACTGTCTGGGTAAAGAAATGGCTTTTTCTTATTCTTGAAGGTGATAATGTTTAGAATCAAGCAACTCTCCAGTGGTAGAAAATACCACAGCGCAGAGATCTTGATTGAGAACATTTTACTCCCCTTTCATTTGAACTTCACTCTAGGGGCAGGTAACTGAAAAGTACTTTCTAAAAGCAGTTCACCTGAATGAGGAATTCTTATTTCCAAAGACTTCTTTGGTGAGGAAGCTATATTTCCTGCTGGCCTACTGAATCAAAGAGAGACTCCTTCTCTACTTTAGAAAATTCACTTAGGTCACACTTGAATTGAAACTTGATCATGAATTCCCTTCCTGTGAATTATATTGTGAATAGATAAGGGAGACTTTGGATATAGTTTCTTTTTCTGTGTTTTCAACAAGGCTCAAATGCAAGGGGGTACCTGTGAGCTTAGAATACAATTACCAAACTTACTGTGAATGTGTGTACACATGTACACACATGTTGCATATATGTGTTGTGTGTATATGTGTTTTGGGAGAATGGGAAATGTATGTTATCCTTGAGTGAAATCAACAATCAAAATTTTAGAATGAAAAAAATTTTTATTTTATTTTATTTTTTTTTGGTCCGGTTGTGGGGCCTGAACTCTGGGCCTGGGCGCTGTCCCTCTGCTCTTCAGCTCAAGGCTAGCGCTCTACCACTTGAGCCACAGCGCCACTTCTGGCTTTTTGCTTATGTGGTGCTGAGGAATTGAACCCAGGGCCTCAAGCATGCAAAGCAAGCTCTCTACCACTGAGCCACCTTCCCAACCCAGAGAATGCAAAATTTTTAAAAGCTGTTGTTCTATGCAAATTACATTTTGGCTTTGGGGGGACTTTTTTTTTGTTTGTTTCAGAAACAAACTTTGATTATCATATAGCATAAGGCAATCTTCAGTATCTTCTGCCCAGCCCCCATACATCCTCTGCTTAAGTAGTTTCTATCAAAGCCCTAACATGTACTTGGAACACTCACTAATCTAAGTCTATTCAAATGTATTTCTGCTTTATAACAAGAGTAATTGTAAACTTTAGTGCCTAAAATGATGAAATTCTTAAGACCCTCCATACTCACTCCTCTGCTCAATCTTTTCTGTGTAAAACCTTTACTTAGAGGATACCCATGTATCTCTGACTTTTATAACAACTTGAGTATAATTCTACTTCCTCCTCTATAGTCAGTATAATTCTCCAACTTTTGAATATCAACTTTTTTGTTTTCATCTTGGTCAGGGTCTCACACTTGCTAGATAGGAGCTCTAGTGCCTACAACCCTCTCTGCAATTCTGAGATAGGGTCTTGCGTTTCTCTTCCAAGCCTGGATGGTGATCCTACTATTTTACACTTCTTATCTTAGATGAAATGACAGGCACACCCTATTGATCCCATTGTTTCTGGTTGAGATGAGGTTTTATGGATTTTTGCCCAGGCTGTACTCAAACCATTATTGTCTTGTAACTGAGATTAGAGGCATAAGTCATCCTACACAACTCAATGAATACATATACTTAGGCCTCACTGGATTAAAATAAAAGAATTGATACAGCTTGACTCCATTCTGACAGCTTAAGGGGGAATCTACTTTGTTTTGCTATTTGTATAGCCTTCGCATATCCTTGCATCTGGATGCTTTTCTTTGTTTTCAAAACAAGCAAGGATGCATCTTCTTACATATTCATACATTGATCACAGGAATAAAATCTCTCTTTTAAGTATCCTTGAGATTAGATTGGATCCACCCAAATTATACAGGATAATTTCTTTACTATGAAGTCCTTAATTTCATCATACTTTTGAAGTCCCTTTCCTCAAAATGATAACCTATCCATTGGCTCTAGGGATTAGGGCACAAGAATCATCTAGGGTCTATTTTTCTACCTACTATACATGTAAAATAGGTATAAGATTGATTAAATCATAATCATTTAAACTTGAGTATCATTTCTACATACATTAATGAAACAATTAATTATTAATGAATGTCACTTGTGAACATAGAGAAATCAGGAGGACATAATGAAGGAAATAAGAGCCTTTAAAAAAAAGTATCTTTCAGAGCTAGACACCAGTGGCTCATGACTGTAATACTAATCTGTGAATGGAATTCCAAAGCAACCCCAACAGAAAAGTCCATGAGACTCTTATCTCCAATTAACCAGCAAAAAGTCCAAACTGAAGTTGTAGGTCAAGAGGCGTAGCACCAGCCTCAAGGGAAAAAAGCTAAAGGAAAGTGCCCAGGTCCTGAGATCAAGCCCTAGTACTGGCACACACCAAAAAGGACTTAGTGTTTGCATGTTGTTGCTGCTGCTGTTTTTGTTTGGTGGTTTTACTGGGCTTGATTCAGCAGATATTCTACACGCCATATGGCAGATCTTTTTGTTTTAGTCATTTTTTCAGATAGGATTTTTTCTTTTTTCTGGGTCCACTTTCTTTTGTGGAGAGACTCCTGGATAGCTGGGATCATAGACATATGTCAACATGTGGCTTAGTGAGTGGGAATCTCACTAATTTTTGTCTAGAATGTCCTTGAACCAAAATTTTGCCTATTTTTACCCCTTCAAAAAGTAGCTAAGCAGGCAAGACCCACTTTTCCCAAAAGAGCATCTATTCCTAGGACTGAGGCCATGATTCAAATGATAGAGTGCCTACTTAGTCAACATGAGGCTCTGAGTTCAAACTCAGAGAGAAAATACTGTGGATATTCAAGGTCACCTACATTTTGATAAATAAATTGATGTAATGCTTTATCACTTCCTAAAGTGTACCTTTGCTGCCTTTATTTTATTTTCCTTTTATTTTTGATCATTGCATTGTTTTCAGCACTCAGAACGAAGTTTGGCAACGGCTTTCAGTTCTGAATGACTAATGAATTGTTCATCTGTGTGTAGAGTCTCCCCGGTGCAAGCTCTGTGTGAATTCTTATTCAGTCTATATCACTGATTGTGTTGATATTACCAGTGTTCACACACTCAGCTGAAAAGACAAATGAGAGGCCAGCATTCCTTTCTAAAACTGCATGCCTTAAACTGTGTCCTCCGTTTGTCTGCACAATTAGCTCTTTGACAAACCTGTATTGACTTCCTTTTCTGTATATCCTACATGATCATCTCACTGAAGAAGTTACCCTGCTTCCTTTTCTGCAATTGATTTGCCAAATTATTATTCATTTTTACTCTTAGAGAATCCCAGAGTGCTGATATTGTTCTAGTTTAGGTTTCCATCTTTACAAATCTTTGATGAGGAATTTCAACTTGCAGCTGAATATATAGACAACTCCAGAGAAAATATTCAGGAATACCCCATCAAAACAAGGATAAAAGCTACAGAATCATTTGTGTTCAAAGAGAAAATTCGGTTTACTGGTAGCACTTCTGCCAAAAAAGAGAAATAAGAGAGTAATTGAATGTATATATGAATAAAATGTAATTTAGAAGATATGTTTCATAGTTCATAGATGGTATTCTGCTTCTTATAATGGAGGTGGCCTTCTAATCCTGTTACCAAATGATCTTCCAAAAAGACCACTGCTCTAAATAAATATCATCACTTTGGTAAGGAATTTTCAATAAAAGAGTTTGGGAATTGACACAAATGTTCAAAAACCACCAGTTATGTGTTGTGTGTGTGTTTTGTGTGTGTGTGTGTGTGTGTGTGTGTGTGTGTGTGTGTGATCTTTAAAAACTTACCAACAATGATTGCACTGGGTGCTCTGCCATTTGTTCCATACCTCAAGTCCTTGCACATTTTTTAGTTTGCTTTTCAGGTAGAGTCTCATGCAAACTTTTCCTCAGCTAGCTTTTTCTTTGATTTTTTTTTTTTTTTTTTTGGGTCCAGTCGTGGGGCCTGTACTCTGGGCCTGGGCACTGTCCCTCAGCTCTTCAGCTCAAGGCTAGCGCTCTACCACTTGAGTCACAGCGCCACTTCCTGCTTTTTTCTTTTTGCTTATGTGGTGCTGAGGAATTGAACTCAGAGCTTCAGGCATGCAAGGCAAGCGCTCTACCACTGAGCCACCTTCCCAGCCCTCCTCAGCTAGCTTTAAACCATACTTGTGCCTCTGGAGTAGCTCATTCTATAGACATTAACCACCACAGTAGGCTCATATGTTCATTCTTTTGTGAGACAAATTATTTTATTGAAGGTTTCCAAATATCTTATTTCTGTTTAATCATCATGTAAACTGATGCCCTGAAAAGAATGAGTTAACTGAAATAAAAGTAGGGCCCAAGCTAAAGGAAATAATTGCCACAAATTACTTGGAAGAAAATCTTCAGAAACACTCATTTCTTCTTATGGCTGTAACTATCTACATTCTTTCTACAACTGCATTCCCTTTGAGAACAATAGACTGTGGTCATACTACTGAGGAAATGGTGTATCAGAAATCTTAATAATAGAGTCTATGAGTACTGGTTGTACAATAATTAGACATAGGTAACAACTATGTTCATCTAATAGACTGCAGTAAAGAAGTTGCTTCAGATTTTGTTTTGAAGAGTTCCTTTGAGAAAGCATATTTTAACTCAATGGTTCAAAGCTTAGTCTTTATTAAATATCTTCTTTCTATCAGTAAGAGATTTTTCTGTTAAGTACACATATGTTGGTCTCTGATCATTTCTACTTCAGTGACCACCTGAAAGAGTAACTCCTTAGAATCTGCAATTAACTGTACTATGTGATTTTTGTTGTTGTTGTTGTTTCTTTGTATGTTCTTCCCCCATGATACAATCCCTGTTGTCACTGTATTTGATTCTGGTGTCCTGCGTCTTGTATATACATTATTCTAATTTGGGAAGGGGAAAGGAAATAACAAAATGCTAAAATAAAGATACAGGATGACCCATTGTAACAATAAGATGTACAAGACAGTATGTTGAAAACAAACTTTACAACTTTGTGGGGGGAAGGAGTGGGAGAGGGGAAGGAGGAGTTAGGGAGGAGGGGAGGAAAGGGAAAAATAAAGGAGGGTGTAACAATGCTCAATAGGAAATGGACCTTGTTCATGTAACTGTAACCCCTCTGTACAGTATCTTTACAATAAAAACATATAGATTAAGGAAAAAAGAATCTGCTATTCACAATGACTGCTTTTGGTGCATCAGAACATTTGGCTAGATATAGTACACACTACTTATGAGATGATTTTGCTTTTGTTTGGAAAACTGAAATATTATTGATTTGACTAAAGATATTCATCCTTGTAGACAGGCATCTTAAATGAGATCCTATTATATGGGCTTCTGGTAACATTTTTGGGTAATGAAACAAATAGCACTTTTGTAGATGCCCAGTTAGGCTAACAGTGGTCAAAACAGTGACACAGTTTATTTCAGGAGCGATCTATATTTGATTGGTTACTGTTGAACATGAGATACAACACACAGCCCTATCTTTTTATTTTAATGGTGGGTAGTTCCAATTATCTATCATTTCTCCCTATCTTTATATAAATCCTTAGAGACTTACTTATACCACATAGTTAACTTCTACAGTGTCATCTGGAAATCTTTTGATATTACATATTTATTTAAATGTAATGTAGAATACACACTGGTAGTTTCATAATAGTTGCTTGACATAAAATTTAGCCTACAGTCTTCTCTTTTGTCATCAGCTAAAGATAAATGAATAATAATTATTGATCTAGTCATATCTCTGTTTAGTCTATGTTGCAGGAAAAAATAGTGTCTACTTGGTGCTATCATTAATCTTTTGTAACATATCAGTAACTGTAACTAATTACAATTAGCTATGCCATGCCTGTTCTAACAGAAAATTTTTTTTACCTGCATAGAGCAAGGCAAAAGACAATGTTTGAACTGTACAGCTAAATTTTTATTTCCAGTGCTAAATAATAGAGCTATTTGAAACTAGGTTGAATAATTTTATATTCAAAGATAACCAAACTAAAGCCACAACGCAATAAAACTTTATGCAATTTAAAATGGACACTATTTTTTTTTACACATCACCACCAAATACTAATGCTAATGGTGAGGAACTGGAACTCTTAGATATCACTATTCACAGTAAAAGATGCTAGGATCATTATGAAAGAGCATTAGACAATTCTTTAAAATTGAACCAACTCTTTACTTATAACTCAAAAACATCAACTGCATTATGTGATTTGCATTTTGATTGTGTACAAGTCATCTTATAGTTGTTATGACCAAAGTCTAAAAACACATTATTAATTTCAGTCAACTACAGCAAGCATTCTCTAATTTAGATCAGTATTTTATATATTAGATTTGATTGGTCTGCTTAAAATAACCTGTGCAGGTAATGAGACTTAGAAGTTGAGAAAATAAATAGTGGAACATTTATTTAGCATATGCAAAATTATTGATTCAATTCAAAAGAGAGAATGGAAGAAAGAAAAGGGACGGAGAGAAGGAGCAGAGGGGAGGGGGAGAGAGATGAAAAAGGGAGGAGATAAAAGGGAAATAAAGAAGGGAAACAAGGGAAAGTTGAAAGAGAAGGGAAAAGTGGAACAAAAAGGAAAGGAGAGGAAGGGGAAGAATTGGAAGGAAAGGAAAGCAAAAGGGAAAGGGAAAGAGAAAAGGGAAGGATGGAGGGAAGCGGGAGAAAGGCAGGGAACGTGAAGGAGAAAGGAAGAAAATTAATAACAGATTTAAGGAACTAGATTTATTTGTAGCTTCTCATATTTAAATATTAGAGTGCTTATCAAGTCTAAGTCACAAAGGTAGGAAGTAAACAAGAATCAAAGATGAATAACACAACGTTCTTTTTAAAAAAATAAGTTTTTATTGTGAAAATACTGTACAGAGGGGTTGCAGTTACATGAGCAAGGTAATGAGTACATTTCTTATCAAGCACTGTTGCCTCCTCCTTTGTTTTCCCCCTACCATCCCTTCCCTGCCATCTCCACAACTTCACCCCTCCACGCCCCACCCCCCACCCCCGCCTAAATTGTAAAGTTCGTTTTTCAACATAGCATCTTGTACATTTCATTGTTGCAATGGGCCCACCTGTATCCCTATTTAAACAATTTGTTTTTTTCCTTCCTATCCCCAAATTTTACCAACATCAAATACAGTGAAAACGGGTTATACTGTTGGGGAGGAACATACAAAGCAGCACAAAAATCACATGGTACCTTATAAACATGTTAGAAACAATAGCAAGCAAGAAAAAAACCACTTGTGTCCCTATTTTGGGATTCATTTCCCTTAACATCATCTTATCTGAGCTTTTCTGCTTGTCTCAGACATATACTGGTTATTGCAAATAAGGGAAACCATGGGACCTATGTTTCTAACACAAAGTTCTTATGTAAAAAATAAAGTCTGTAGGAGAAATACAAAATGTACAACTGAAATACAATAAAAGGCAGAAAGTTATGGACAATGAGAGTAAGCAATGAATTGTTAAAGAAAAAGTATTTAAAGAATATATTTGCCTGTTTTCATTCTCCAGTTGGGGAACTCTCTTCAATACTAGTACAGGGTTTTAGAGATCTTCTTGTCAATAGAAGAAAACCTTCCTTTGGGGGAGGTATCAGTATTCCTTCTGGAAATCAAGTGTGAATGGATGAGAAAAGATGCCAAAATCTCTAAAGATTTTTCCTTTCTTCTAATAGCGCTAAACTGGAGGTTTCTAATTTGGTTTCTAATTCTTTCTTTGTCTATGACCAATGGGCGATTTGACCTACTCAGTATCTCTGTACATAGCTTTTACATCCATGAAATTAGAGGACAGAAATATGATTTGAAAAAAGGTCTGCTCCATCTCTAAAAATGTCATTTCTGTAGATCTCAAAATCCTAACTTCTACTTCAGCCCCCTCCCCTCTTTCTTTTTTGATTCTGGGGATGGAACCTGGGGTCTCACACATTCTAAGCAAGCACTCTAATCCTGAGTTACAACACAAGCTTGTAATACAGTAGGCATAACTTTTTGTGTGGTTTTGATGACTGAAAATAAGTTGTTCTGTTGCCTGAGTTTCATTGATCCAAATGCTAACCACTATAATTTCACTATGGTTTTTTTTTTTCCTCTCAAAATGACTTTTGTAATTAGGTATATTCACCTTTATCCTAAACAATAACACCCATGAAATCATAAGTATTTAAGGCTTACCTCTGCTTTTCTAATATATCAACGTGAATACACAATACATAAATGCATTATATTGGGGTTATATGTATATTTGTATCCCTAATTGTATACATGTTCTACTTTAAAAAACACTACTTTACTACCTTTAAAACCTTTTAAAACCTTATAGAATGTCATTGTCAGTTGATTAGAGAGGTTAATTATAAATGTTATAAGAATAAGTCAATCTATATGCACTAGTATCTTTAAAAATATATGTTCTGTTCTCAACTGAAATCTTCTAAAATACTTGCATTCAGCTCTTAAGTGGGTTTGTACATTACCTGGAAAACAATTTGCAAAATAGATTTTTAAAGTTCAGAGTAAATTGGAGAAAAGGCTACATTACATTTGAACCTTAATAAATACTTAATAACCCATAAGACAAACAGCCATGAATTACTAGAATGATTTCAAGCATAGTGCTTCTGCAGCCAACCTGCTTTCTTGTTTTTGCTCATTATAAAGCAGGAGTTACAATATTGCAAAGTTTATTAGCACTGTTGATTTGTGTATTTTATAAAATAAGACACTTGAATAATATGGAGCCAGAACCATTAGGATAATCTATTTCCTTTCTCTCCTTTTTCTTTCCTATCTAGTCTGTTCTGCTTAGGGTATCAGGGTAGCTATAAAAGGTCTTTCTTGTAGAGGAGGAAAAGTATGAAGGTGCCTCCAGCCCTGTCCTTTTTATGGAGGTTGTTTAATTCTTGTGTGTGTGTATGCATGCGTTTGCATGTGCACGAGTATGTGTGTGTGTGTGTGTGTGTGTGTGTGTGTGAGAGAGAGTGTGTGCATGTGTGAGTGTGTGTGCTTGTGTGTATACAAGCTTAGGTCCTCAGGTGGAACTGTGGTTCCTGTGCTTTCGTCCTCGAAGCTGTTTTCTGGAAGGGAATGGAGGCAGCTGTGTTTACAGCTCAAGTCTTGGCATACATTTACCAGAATCTATTATTCATATCATTCAGTATCAGGGAGAGATCTCAGGCCACCTGTCTATCTGACAAATTCACCCTTTTGTGAGCTTTCTGTTCATAGCAAATTATGTTCACATTGATGAATTGAGTTTTTATGAGCATTGCTAACTAACATTCTCACAGAAGGCCAGGGGCAAGAGTCTGCAAGTGTTTCTGGTCCACAAGAAATGATAAAAAAAAAAAAAAAAAAGAAGGAAAGAAAAAAAACGGTAGTGCTTAAAGACAATTTCCCATGGAGGAATAGTTAAATCATTTGGCAATGCCTTAATATTTATAATTCCAAGACTTTCCATAAATTATTGCAAATACTGTTCTTTTAACAAACAAAAACATGGAAAATATCCACACACGATCTTTGTCTGTGGCACCGAATATCATAGAAAAATTATGCTACATTTTGACAGGTAACCATTGACCAGGGCAAAACATGGAACCATTGAAATATGCCCCACATTAATAAATTCAGCAATTTTATACTATAATGTGGAAAACGCACAGCAATTATAGCTTAAATTCCAGCTTGGTATTTCCATAGATACAAAATGGATTTTTTTTGTCTCCAGAAACCCTATACTGGTTATGAAGCTAAGCCATGTGGCATGAGTTAAATAAATGAGAGCAATCTTTCACACACACACACACACACACACACACACACACACACACACACATAAAACCCTAACAGAAATCCTTCTAAATGGTGGGTGGAGAGATACCCACTGTTCATGACAGAAATGAAGATTTTCTTCAGTTTACATGTACAACTGGTTTTTTTCTCAGTATTCTATGCCCCTTGCATGTGCTCTGCCTCTTATTCTGCCTTTCATTTAAAGCAGCTGAGAAAGAGGAGGGGATTTTTAACAGAAACATACTTTCTAGTTTTACTCTACCCCCATGCCAAAGCTCTGATTCAGAATCTACTTAAAATGATAAACTACTTAGATGGTCAATCCACTGGTGTGTGTGTGTGTGTGTGTGTGTGTGTGTGTGTGCGCGCGCGTGCGCACGCGTGTGTGTATTAAGAAAACAGAATTTCATAGAGTAAGGTGGTAAGAAATATCAGGTTTTTAAAAAAATCTTATTCACTCTAGAACTGTGATCTTATCTTCATCAAAGCCAGATCATCACCTTGTAAGGTATAATCTTATTCCCTTAAATTGTATTGCAAAAGTCAGTGGAAATTCTAAACCTCTTCACAGTAGCCTTCCAAATGTGTCAGACACATCACCTTTCAAAGCAAAGACACCATAACACAAAGAAGAACACTTGGCGTTATCCCCTGAAAATGCACACCTTTCAGAGGAGCGAATGGGAAGTGGAGTCTGTTAAACACCATATGTGAGGGAGCTGCACCAGGCTCATTTCTCCTCCAAAAGCTACAAGCTGCTACCTCATTGTGTTGTGTGTCACACTGGGACCAAAGCGGTGAAAGACAACTGGCTACTCGTTCCCAATGCTATTGGCCTGATGACCACTGGTGTACTTCTCAGTCTGACACTAGGTTGTAATGACCTCTCAGAAATAAGATGCCCTGGTCATTATGCTAATTCAATCACATATGTAAAACTTTTATTGACTTTTCCTGTGGCTGACAGCACACTCAAATTTATGGGAAAAATGAAGATACTACATTGGTAGTCCTAAATAGGAGGAGATGAAGACAATTTGAAAACAAAACAAAGAAATATATACGTTCCCTTCTAGTCCTAAAAATATTACAGATATATGCTTCTGTTTATTAAAAATAAGTTTGGGCAGTGTCAGGGTAAAAAAAAAATGCCACCATCACAAGTTTGATTGGAATTTTCTGTGGTAACCCTCATGGCCATGCATGCCAGATTCTCCATATTAGTTCTGTTTTCAAAATAGTCCATCCTTTTATCCAACCATAGATTCCAATTTTAATTTAGAAAACATAGTAACTGTAACTGTAAAAGAACAAAATTGGAGGATGGAGAGTAGGGCTTCATCTCAGAATAAGCAATTTAAAATAAAGAGTTCATTCTTTGGTGGCAAAGACAATGGCAAGTGTTGAGCTGTTGGTACCATATTCCTAGTGTCAAGCAGCTGAACAACCACCATTTGCTCCCAGGAACTGCTGTACAGCCTTTTAAGCATTGCTGGAAAGCTGAAAGTTGACTGCTGCTGGTGGAGCATTGTTCTTTTTTTAACCCATGTGATAGGTATCTTCAGCAGTGTCAAACAAATTTGTAGAGCTGGTGATTAGTTGCCCAAAGAGCATAATGTATGCATTATTAATTAAAGAAGGTAAGTTTGGCTAATTGTCATTTCTATACAGTAGCAGTGCACTAAGATACATTTTAACAATCTATAAATAATTGATAATTTTTTTTCTTTCATCTTCCCTCCTAGTTTGCATAAAACTAATGACTTGGTAAATGTTACTCACTTCAAAATATTCCACTGCTTCTATGAAAATTAAACTAACACTGTAACCTTAGCAAATAAGGAGATTTTTCTCCTTTTATTGCAGGTTTAAAAAAAGATAGGAAATATAACACTTGTAACAAAAATGTGATTCTGTGAAATCCAAATGAGAATCATAAATAATATAAAATCAACATGTAGAATGTGGCTTTAAGAAATAGAATTGACTTTGCAAATAAAAAGATTCAAAAGATGGGACTGAATGTGTGTGTTTCTATGTTTATGTATGTATATATGTGAATATATGTATATGTGTGTATTTATATATGTTCTAGCATCCCTAAAGCCTTACTTCTTTTCTTTTAAGATCCTAAAATTCTGGTCAAAAGGTTTTATATAGGGTATTGTCCATGTGTGATACTGTGTTCCAGTATTCACAGATAACTATGAATGGTCTCTTAAATTACATCAGCAGAGGACACAAAAATATTCTCCAATGAAGTATTGGAGTATACTTTCTATATGTTATGTTAATTTGATTATTATACCTAGCTGGATCCTTATAAGAAGAGATTTGCTGCAGCAAAAGGATCTAATCCTTTCTTGAAGAGTTATCTGTTATTTTTACAAATTCACAATCTGCCAGTCCTATGTAACTGCGCTACAGCTTACTCTCTAATTTTCAATGCAACAGAATACATTCCCAGAGTTATTGATGGCACTATAATTTCATGTTTATTTTGTTTGGAATACATTGTGGTTTTTACAAAAAAGATTTTTTGAGAAGACCCACAAAGTATTGCCTAAGTAACATATTGTTAGTTAAGCCTTCGTAGAGTCTTACATATGCTTCATTATGATAAAAAACAGGTTGTAAGGACTGATTCTGTGACCTTTTTTTCTCATTTTAACCCTACTGATATGTCACCCATGGCAACCTTAAACTGATTTTAATAGAGTCGATCCTATTATTCATTTAAATTGAGGTGCACGAGCACTTAGACCAGGGAAATTTGCATTCTGCAAATGGGGATTTGATGAGCAAAAATGATAAGATATATGTTGTATAACAT